>NC_059399.1:14528611-15131666 GCF_905220565.1 Melitaea cinxia
CTATAAGAAATATTGTTTCGAATTGAAGAATTCAAAATGCAACATAGATCTTGATAAATTAATTTTATTTACCAGAAATCGCACTATTTAATAGAGTTCATCACTCCAGTCTATAGCAGTCCACTGCTGGACATAGGCCTCCTTAAGTCCGCACCAAACATTCCGGTTTTCCGCAATCCTCACCCTGCCTCCGGCGAAACAGGCCCTAATAGTATTACTAAAATTAGTAAATAGTTTCTGAAAAATAATGTCAACAAACCTAATCAATAGAACTAGCCCATAGTCGCAGTTCGTAGTGACTTTTAAGCCGAAATGTTTTTTATTACAAAATATAAAATGGTAGACCCTTAAAAAGCCGTAACAGATCGGGTTTGGGCAGACTGCCATTAAAATGGTTATTAATTTGAAACACAATCATCATCATCGTAACCTTTTCAATAAAGTACGAGATAAAAGGTTATTCTTTAACTGTAAAGGTTTCATTGCTTTTCAAATTTTCTTTTCCTATTGAAGAATCACCTGAGATAATTTAACAGCTTAGCTACACTGGATATGTCTCCGAATATTGTCCTGAAATATGAAGGTGAGATGAATTAACTAGTAAAACGAATGAAGCTTTTGAAAGCTTGGCTTTCCCGACCTTCAGTTTAGATTATCGTTTTATACATACTATGAAATCTTGCGAAATGGAGTCTCATTTATATTAGGTAAATAATATGTTACGATTACTAAAATAAACAGTGTCAATCAGGTCAAGTCTGCTTCGTGTTTGCTTTGCTTTGTTTGCAATGTGCACACAAAAATGTCCTTCATGTCACTTTCTGCTCCGGGGGTTGTGGGTTCAATTCCCACCCCGAATCGGTGTGTAATATATATGTATTACTTATATGTATGTTTATCGAAAAAAAATTTAGCTAGACCAGTCGGCTGTTATAACACAAGCGTTAAGTTACCTACTTACTTTAGGAACAGATGACCGTGTGTATACGTAAATAATTGTGTTTGCTCGCAAACGAAAAAAAAAACCGACTTCAATTAGATCGACGAGTAATACAACGTAGATCGACGAAAAAATAGTCAAGTAACTGCGCGTTATCAAAGATTTCTCAAAAAGTAGTTATCAGATCTCAATAAAATTTATATGTGTACACACGACAAACATCAGCTTTCGATTAAATTAAAAATTATTAAAATCGGTACACCCAGTAAAAAGTTATTGCGGATTTTCAAGAATTTCCATCAATATCTCTAGGATCCCATCATCAGATCCTGGTTTCCTTATCATGGTACTAAACTATAATAACTTGGGATATCTGCTTTCCAACAAAAAAAGAATTATCAAAATCGGTACATCCAGTAGAAAGTTATGCGGTATAATAAAACGTAGGTCGACGAAAAAAGCGTCAAGTAAAAACGCATTATTAGATATAGCTCGAAAAGTAGTTGTTAGATCTCAAATAAATTTAAATGGGACCAATTGGCACACACCACCTTTCGATTAAAAGAAAATTTGTCGAAATCGCTCCACCCAGTCAAAAGTTCTGATGTAACATACATAAAAATAAAAAAAAAATAAAAAAAATACAGTCGAATTGAGAACCTCCCCCTTTTTGGAAGTCGGTTAAAAAATAATAGAATTGACTCATTTTTTACATTTAATAATAGGTTTATGAAATTATTACTCAATTAAAATTTCAAAACTTTCATCATCATCATCATAATCATTTCAGCCTATTGCAGTCCACTGCTGGACATAGGCTTCCACAAGTTCGCGCCAAAAATGTCGTAAACTCATGTGTGTTGCCCATAGTCACCACGCTGGGCAGGCGGGTTGGTGACCGCAGGGCTTACTTTGTCGCACCAAAGATGCCGCTGCCCATCTTCGGCCTGTGTATTACAAAGCCAGCTTACTTTCAGCATTATATCAACATTTCAAATGTTATTTTTTGAAAAATATACTTAATTTAAAAAAAAAAAACCTAATAATTATACTCAGTTTAATGATTAACGATTCGCAAACAACTAAACATTATTTGATTTGAATAATGTCATAACATGAGCTTAGTTAAAAACTCCGATAAAAAAGTGGAAATTTCTAACAAAAAAGAACTATGAAACCAGTTGTTTCATAAAATTTAACGCGTTAATAAGTGGTTTAATTTTTTGTACAGTGCTCGACGAGGTCAGCAGGTCACACTTTAATTAAATTATACTGTCTGAGATTACGAAAATATGTAATTTACAAAGCCATCTATATGTAATAGAGCTGAAGACTTACAATAACTAAAAGTTAAATTAATTACTAACTAATTATTCTCTTAGAGTTAAGCTTCGTATAAGCGTAATGGTAATTGCAGTTACATAAAAACCTTTTTTCGTTTCTGTATATGTTATTATTATTTTATTTTATTATATCCTTATTAATGAAATAAAAACAATGCTATGTTTTTCATCTTCAGTAAAATAATTTTTTAAATGCATGGGTTTACTACATTTTACTTTACTGTCATAGAAAGAAAGGCAGTGATACACTATTCCAAAAAGGTTTTGTTATCTATTGGATGCAAAAAGGCTAAACCTAACTGAGTTAGTATACAGAACACAATGTAACTATTGTACTAATAAGTATTGTGGAGAACATGGTCAACTCAACAGGAACCGTATTGTTTAATTATCGGCACGAATATTGAGCGCTGACTTTCAACATTACTTCAATATTTTATAATAGAATGAATACTAAATACTTTTACGTTTAATTTATTGTTATTTTTGCACCGAACAAACGCCTGCGCTGCGCCACGATGCGCATAACGATCCCCACTCAATCGCGAACGCTCAATATCCATGCCGATAACTCTCAAAAACAAGTTACCTAAGTCTAAAAGAATTTATAGAAGAGTCAAATGGGATATCAGAAGTGTGATTAAACCATCACACATTTCTTATTTACCCGATAACATTCAGAATACTACGAAACGAAATGTTTACTTTGTGCATAATATCACTATTTTAAAAATAACTTCAAACATAAACAAGATGAGAGAGATAAGACGTAACCTTAATTGACCTTCACTTTAAGCTTCATAGATTATAATAAGTCATTTTTAATTAATTATAAAGTTAATATAAAACGTGATTAAAACAATAAAGTCAAGTAAACAAAAAAATTTGCATTATTTGATAAAAAATTGAAATAAATTACAAGGTTATCGAACACTGTATAAATAATATTATGTTAGCTATACAATAATACGGTACATTTGTTCCCATATCTAATCTACTAAGCGCATAGGTATATATGCTTATGCATGGAAAGTAAAGTATTTTTAAAATATTAATTTTTAAACGTCCTTCCATAGATTCTGATTTATTTCTTTCTAAATGTAAAGAAGTAATTGTCTATGTTCATACTACTTCGTACATACCGGACTCATATCTACTAGCGGCATTTCAGACCATTATTTAACATGAATAATATAAACGAGAGAAAAGCCGAGGGATATATACTTGTCTAGTTATTAGACAATTATTTATACTTGCCCTTCATCAATCTTTCAGTGTACAAATTATTCTCACCTAAAAGTATAAATATAATTACGCCAGACATTCCTTCAAATTGTTCGATATTTGTAAAGTAGTAAATACTTTGGCTACGTTTCGAAACGCATTACATTGAAACTATTTTAATATATTAAATAGTAAATAATGTTTACGATATAAAAATAAAACTTTGTGAGTAACTTGTAAATACTAAGATGTGCATCGTCTTGAAGTCGATATGTTGAACTTATTCTTTTTATATAAGTAAATAACAGAAATACTTAAATAAATTATAAATAGATAATTATTAATAATAACTATATATAAATAAATATATATATATATATAAAAACTTTTCTAACAGAAACATAGGTTTAGTTTATATTGTAAGTAGAACATAAGTGTACACATATGGTAACTAGGAATTAAGTGTACATATATGATAACTAGCAAATAAGTGTAATATAGACATAGATAAGAAAAATAATAATGTTCAGAAATTAAGAATGAATGATGTGTATACTTTTCCATCAAACAGTTATTGTAAGGAAAAAAAAACTGTCAGCGTCGGACCACGTCCTAGTTTTACTAGGCAGTCACAGGACTGTCGATTTGTAGTTGTAATGAAAAATTGCCTGTGGTATTATAATGATACATGCATGACTAACAAAAGGTAAAAAAAGACTTATTCTTGTTATTTTACTATCAATCTACTTATTTAGTGATTAATATAATTTGGTGGAGCAACTTTTGAAATAAAATAAATAATAATACAGTTTATTAGTTATGTATAAACGAATTATAAAGTAAAAAGTTTTTATGTTTATTTATATTGAATTTTTTAAGAGTTTCGTCAATGTAAAAATAAAAATGCTGTGTGATTAGGGCAGTAAAGAATATAGTCTCCCCCTCTCTTCCCGTGGGTGTCGTAAGATTCGACTAAGGGATAACAAGGTTCCACTACCAACTTAAAAAACCGACCGATGGCGGGTTAACCATCCAACTGCTGGCTTTGAAATACACAGGCCGATGACGGGCAATAGTGTCTCCGGTGCGACAAAGCCAGTCCTGCGTTCACCAACCCGCCTGCCCAGCGTGGTTAACTATGGGTAACACACATGAGTTCACGCCATTTTTGGTGCGAACTTGTGGAGGCCTATGTCCAGCAGTGGACGGCGATAAGCTGCATCGAGAAGTGAAAAAAAATATTGTTGCACAGATTACACAAACACGATCGTCGGTTAGTTTAAGGCATGAAGCTGATTGCCTGCGTTTTTGCTACCAGCTGAATTTCATGAATCGCTATATTTTAAATGTGACATATTAAATCGACTGTCCCTACGTACAGTATCGAAACTGAAAATTTTCATTTTTTTTTATTGCATGAAAAAACTACTTTTTATGTATATTTTCAAAGAAAAAAGAGAAGAAAATGCTATAAAATACACATAAAATCACATTTTTCATGAGCTTATACTCAATATCGATACTTAACAAATCATTCAGCGTAAAAAATGTAAAGTGCATTTTTTCAATTTCGATATTATACGTAGGGACAGTCTAAATATTCAAATTTCTGAATGTAGAAATAAGCATTAACTAATTTATCGATAACATATTAAAAGCAACTATAACAATATTAAAATTGTCAGTTTGATAATTGTTTACAGGATTTATATACACGTGTATTTTATTAATAATAATATCGTAACACAATAACAAAATGTCTATTTTTATTCGATCGGTATGGATATTTTGGCATAGAGCAACAGAGCGGACCGTACGTAAACAGAGAGAGTGATTCTGCAAAATTTGCGCATTTCTTGTGGCAGATAATTTTAATGTAATGTTTAAATTTAAAAAGTTTTTATACGGTTTTTCCGTGATCTTTATGTATTAAGTGATGCGTAGCAAAGTGACAAGTCCGTATTGTGTCATATCAATCTTGTACCAATATTGTGGTTAATCCCAATGTTAGGGTAATGGATTTTGATAATGTTACAATAAAGCAAAGCTCCTACGTGAACGAAACCAAAGCAGCTCAGGGAAACCGTATATGAGGGCACGTACTCTTATTAGTGCCATTTTTCCTACTTCCCATTGACAATAATAAAAAAAAATTTAAATATATTTGTTAACGCTTATTAATTCTTTAATAAACAATAATGTTGCAAATATAACAATGTGAAGTATAAGTAATATTAAGTAAGGTAAATTTAAAATATTGTTCAGTAATAACTAAAATTACTAGAATTTATATTCAACAGAGCCAAATTAGTCTAGCCTAAAAGCCTGACTAGCTGCAGTTTACAAATTCGTTAAAATGTTTTGTTGTGCTAGTAACTGCTGTAGCTAGAACATGTCGTGGGCTAGGCTTTAGATTAAGAACCGTATTAGGAAGCTAGATAGGTTAGGATTTTTTTTTTTTTTTTTTGTAATGAAATTATGCCGATAAACGGTCAAATTTTGAACTTAGATAATTCGACGGTTCTTAATCTAAAGCCTTACCCATGTCGTGTGTGTAACAGTTATTATTTATCATGTTCTAAATAGGTGAGTGGTTCATAAATACCTCTTTGATTCTTTAAAAGCTTGAGAGAACAACTGTGTGTGAACATGTTCATGAATTATTCAGTGTTGTACTATCCCTGTTTATAGAGAGAGAAAAAAACAAAGACTGATATACAAATATCGTTTATGTAAAGATATTTACGTGTTAAATTAAAATTGCACGATATGTTATTATATAAAACATAAAATATTTAAATTGATTCGTCTATATGTAAATATTAAATGAATTGCTTACACATATGTATTAATTGCATAATTTCTGAATGACTTCACCAAATATTATGTAATTATTATTGTTTTGTATTCATTATATTGTCAGGACCAGGTTTGTACTAACGAAAATAAAAATAAAAAATGTTATATTTGGGCAACATTTGAAAAGACAATCATGACATATTTATGACATCTTTGCCACAACGCCTAAAGACCAAGGTGTTTGACCAGTGCGTCCTACCAGTCATGAGATACGGAGCTGAGCATTGGAACTTGACAGTGAAGCTAGCCCATTTTTTTTACGTGGAGAAAATCCATCATGGATCCAGCGCGGGGGCGCTAGCGGGATATGTCAGACTCCTACTGACTAAAAACCACCACGTGTGAGCAGTCGTCCTCCTCGGTGGGGGAGATGGGGTCGCGCTAGCATTCGCCACCTCGCCCCGGCAGTGAAGCTAGCCCACGGACAGCATGTTACTCAGAGAGCTGTGGAAGCTCGGAATCGCACCAAAGCACAAGATCCGAAATGAGACTATCCGGCAGAAGGCGAAAGTGACTGACATCTTTCAGAAGTGTAGCAAACTGAAGTGAGTGATCACATTAGAAAAGAAACTAGATAAATATTAATTTTAAAATGAATTTTAATTAATGACACTACTTATTATTGAAGATATCTTAGAATATATTAAAAACAACTACTTCAGATAAACAGTTGCAACACAATAAAAATGCAATCTCTTTATATACACATATACCATTCGTAATAAGGATAGTACGCTAGATGAATAGCGAGATAGCATAATAAGCCAACTAGGTATTACTATAATCAAGGAAAGGGAAGGAAACTCTTACTATTTATTGTTTTGCTATGTTGTCCTTTCACAAATACATGCAAAGATATAAATAATACTAATTATGTTCATAACCTTCCTTCTGAAATTTCACCTTAAACGCTATAATTTGGACGTTTTCATGTATCAAACATTTATTTTTTATAAAATTGGGTTGGCAAAGAAGCGTACGGCTCACCTGTTGGTGAACGATTATCGTTGCTTTTACACGCGCATAGATACCTGCAACACCACCCGAGTAGAATTTTTTTTCGTCTTCCTTAGAATGACCGGACCAGGCATGCCTGATCAGGACTAGATAAGGCATGTAACGCAGATGATTGGTCTGGACCTGATCAGGATGAGATGAGATTTCCTGATCGGGTCCAGATCAGGAAATCTCATCTCATCCTAATCAGCCGGTTCGGTCCGGTCCTTTTAAAAAACACGAATGTATATTCTTGAAAAAATAGTTTAACAAAAAAAAGCGAATTGTTATTATAAATATGTTACTTAACATAATTATTATGATATTTATTTCCGTTTATTTTTTCCAATGTATTATTTATTTATGCTTTTACTTTAAATATTAATTATTTTTATTTATTTTTGTTATTAATTAATTATTATTAATAAATTTTATTTATTAACTTCTAATAATTAACTACTAATTAACTGTTTCCTATTACTTACGACTGCTCCACTGTGCAGAAATGGACTCCCTGCTAGACTGTCCTGATAACTGTATATATACTAAGTGCGCTTAAAAACATTAATGATTTGGACCGGACCGGGTCCTGATCCAGTATGCCTAATCATACTTGACTATATTTTACATCAGGCTAACCTGATCTGGACCGGACCGGGCCCTGATCCAGTATGCCTTACCATACTTGATTATATTTTACATATGGCTATCCTGGTCTGGACCGGACCGGGTCCTGATCCAGTATGCCTTACCATACTTAATTATATTTTACATCAGGCTATCCTTGTCTTGACCAGACCTGGTCCTGGTAGAGCTTGTCGGATCTGGCATGCCTCATTCTATCCTGATCCGGTCCAGATACATGATTTGGTTGAGCCTGACCTTTTTTCTAGTCGGGCAGAAGCATCGCAAGCGCGTTGCCGACCCTACTCCCAAGCCCCCCATAAGCACTGGTCATCCTACTCATCACAGGAACACAACGCTGCTTGAGAGGAGTATTATTTAGCTGTGATCTTCTGTAAGGTCGAGAGGTACTGCCCAGTCGGGCTACTTCCGATTTTCAACAGGATATTTTCTACTATGCCCTTAGTAAAAGTCTATGGAAACTTTTGCCTAAAGGGCTGTAACGTACGTTTCAAATGAACTCCTCTGATGTTACAAATATTTACACTTCAGCCCATCGCAGTCCACTGCTGGACATAGGCCTCCCCAAGTTCGCGCCACACATCCCGGTCTTCCGCAATCCTCATCCAGCCTACACCGGCAATCTTACGTAGATCGTCGGTCCAACGGGCCGGAGGACGTCCCACACTGCGTTTGCCAAGACGCGGTCTCCACTCTAGGACCCGTCTACTCCAACGGCCATCGGTCCTGCGACACAGATGACCAGCCCACTGCCACTTCAACTTGCTAATTCTGTGGGCTATGTCGGTTACTTTCGTTCTCTCGCGGATAGTCTCATTTCTAATCCTGTCTTTGAGAGAGACCCCAAGCATAGCCCGTTCCATTGCACGTTGAGCGACTTTAAACTTGTGGACCAGTCCCTTGGTCAATGTCCACGTCTCGGCTCCGTATGTTAACACAGGCAGGACGCATTGCTCGAAAACTTTTGTCTTCAAGCATTGCGGAATCTTCGAAGTGAAGACTCGACGGAGTCTGCCAAACGCCGCCAAATATTTGGGCGACAGTAACTACTTACTTTCAGGCGGAACTTTCTATTTATTTTTCTGCTTATTAATAAACAACGTGTAATTTTTTACTGATTAAATTTTTATATATCATACTACTTTAGTTTTATTCATTGGCGTTTTTTTAACCGACTTCCAAAAAAGGAGGAGGTTCTCAATTCGACTGTATTTTTTTTATGTATGTTACATCAGAACTTTTGCCCGTGTGGACCGATTTCGACAAATTTTCTTTTAATCGAAAGGTGGTGTGTGCCAATTGGTCCCATTTAAATTTATTTGAGATCTAACAACTACTTTTCGAGCTATATCTAATAATGCGTTTTTACTTGACGCTTTTTTCGTCGACCTACGTTGTATTATACCACATAACTTTCTACTGGATGTACCGATTTTAATAATTCTTTTTTTTTTGAAAGGAGATATCCCAAGCTTAGTACCATGATAAGGAAACCAGGATCTGATGATGGGATTCCAGAGAAATCGAGGAAACTTCTTGAAAATCCGCAATAACATTTTACTAGGTGTACCGATTTTTATAATTTTTTATTTAATCGAAAGCTGATGTTTGTCATGTGGTCACATTTAAATTTTATTGAGATCTGATAACTACTTTTTGAGTAATCTTTGATAACGCGCAGTTACTTGACTATTTTTTCGTCGATCTACGTTGTACTACTCGTCGATGTAATTGAAGTCGGTTTTTTTTCGTTTGCGAGCAAACACAATTATTAATGGTTACCTACATGAATAGAAAACCTGTGTTGACCACCTGAGTGCATCTAACTACATCTGTACAAGCAAAGCGAAATGAAGTCATCCATAGCTCGCAAACAAAGCGTATTGTATTTGTGTTTACCCAGAAATGTCATTACTGTGAGTCACAGAGGTTACAATTATTTGAGAAAAACAATGCTTTGGCCCACAAAACACACATATGATTAGCGATTACAGTGGGAACATATGTGTTGGACTAATATTTAACATTCTATCGATTACAAAAACATGACTAAAGCTAAATGAATAACGCATTTGAATAAGTATTATCGGAAAATAAAAACTCCTTGCGCTAACTCTATATCAAGTAGAAAAGGAGGTAAACCGATCTAAGCTCGAAAGGGTAGCCTCGATTAAATGTTATTCTGTGTTGACGTCTGTGAAATTTTGTATCTATGTAATAGATATTTATTTCTTTACAAATTAAAATTTAACAAATATTTCTAAAATTGTAACTATTACTTCAAATCATTTACGTAGCGGTTAAAAACGTAAAAATAAAAACAAGAATAGCATCTAATATCGCACACGAGTTGCCATCTCCAAAGTAGAAATAAAAAATTCAGATTTTTCCTTTGAGTTTCGGAACCAATTTAATTCCTTTCAAACCAAGTCTATTCTTATGTAAATTTCTGGAACATAATTCAAATTTTGACCTTATTAAAAAAATATCCTATTACAACTAAATTTTCTTTCAAATGTCTAGGTGGAAATGTGGAAAATAAAGACAACTACTTTTGAATATTAGTTCCTGATATACAGTAGTCATAATATGTGCAATGTGCAGATGAGATTACACATTTCTTTTGTAAGGGCATGTGTTGAAAATCGGTTAAATTGATATATATTTATTTATTTTTACACATCACCTCAATCAATTAATCAATGTTAATAGAAAAGTTGTATGAAACCTTTTGCTACTGCTTATTAAATCTTAGCAGTAAAAAAACAATCTTAGCATTAAAAAATCTTGTATTGTTGTGTTTCTGTGGTAAGGTGGTCAGAGTTCCTGGGGAGGGTCAGAAGTAGGGTCGACAAAGGGCTTGCAATGATTCTGGTGTTGCAAGCGTCCATAGGCTGTCACGGTTGCATGCGTTAGCGATCCCGTGGCGTCCCACAACGACGATGAGGGCACCGCTGGTTTTTAGTGGGTAATCTGGCGCGTTCTGCCTGCGCCGGGAGTCCCACACTCCCATCGTCTACGGGTGGCGGGGTTAGTGCGTAAATGCATTTTCCAGCGATAAAAAAAGGCGTCCATAGGCTATGATAACCGCTTATCGTCAGGTGGGTCGTACGCTTGTATGACATTCTTGAATTATAAAAAAAAAAAATAGGAGAGAACTGCACGGGACGCTTAATGTTTAATAAATGATACCCTACGCCACTTCCACATTTCTCTTCCCACTCGATTAATATTTATGACTTATGTGAAAATGTACTCAACCTTTTTAGAATTAATCATTCATGATATCCATGTATACTTTATACTTCTATTTTTTCGAAGTGACGTAGCCCTTGGTCAAGACTGATCGAAAGTCCGATCTTTAAACATAAAAAATTGTTACGTCATTAAAACAACTGATTACACCAATGCCAGAAATAAATTGCAGATAAATAAAAAGGTACAAAAAGATTAGTAAAATTAGATAGTAGGAAGCAGATACATTATTTAGTTAAGCTAAGCTAAGCTTTATTTCTGTACAAATACGTTTTCATCGATGAAAATAAATTGGACTATCAATAACAATTACAAAAAAAAAACATTTTTTTCGATATTTCAGATCAGCGAACCAAATTATACAGTGAATTATACATATACTTATTTTTCACACACATCACGTCAATCAATATAAAAATTAGTGATTTTGTTCGCTTACTTGTCTTGGTTGTGATGATGTCATGCTATATTGATTTGTATACTGTCTGTTACTCTGTATTGATGTTTTTTTCATGTGTTGGTGTATTTATACAAGTATAATCTATATGTTTCTTCATGTACATGTAGGTATGTATCTATGAATATGTAAGTGTATGTTTACTAAGATGTAAAGTATTCTTTAACTTTTACTTTTTACGTATAGTTATGAAATAAACTACACTGTTAGTGGCAAGAAAGCAACATCGTAATATTATTTCATAATAACGTTTTGAATCTGTCCCGCTTACGAACTCTGCACAGGACATTGCTCCTCCTTCAAGTCAGAATTAGAATCCAGTATGACGCATCTAAACCCTTGAGCTTTAGACGTGGATTTTTTGTATCGCTAAACTTACCTTTCACTGACAAAAATATTGTAATACTGTAACAGCTATTTACTCCAAAGAAACAATTTATGTAACATATTAAATCTATATAAATAAAAATTTATCTCAATAAATAAGTCTCAGGTTAGCTAATGTATTATAATTATAACTATCTGTAACAATTATTAAAACATACGTAGATGTAGTCTAAAATCAGTTTTAGTACAATTTTTTTTTAATTTTTTATTTTTTATTTTATCTAAACACAAATAAGATGTATTGTACAGGATTCCAATTATTTTAATACCTTAAAATGTTACCGAATACGCATGCATGACACCAATTGTCAGCGTCGTAAAATTACACTAGGTGTCGATTCAGGATGTCATTAGCGACTAACATATATTTGTCTTAAAACAGCTTCAGATCAATTAAATTAGTAACATAATACAGTGACATAAAAAAACAATTATAAATAGTTATTCGTTGATGTTATTTGGTGCAACGTTAAATCTATTTCTGTTCTAGTCTTTGAACTCTACCCCATAAAGAATGAGTGGGTGTAACTATACACGTGGGTATTAATAAATAATTAGATATATTTTCATTATACTGTTTTCGTGGTTACACTTATATTAATCTCTATGATTACTGTTTTTCACCATAGCATTAGCGTTGAATGTAATATATCTATATTACATCCAGCAGGCGGAATGCTCTACTTATTTTGGTATATCCGCATTGACGTAAAATTAATATAAAGTTTTACTAGGACTTTTGAAACAGCGCTGCGGAAGCGGAATCACGGTTCCGTAGAATGCACCAATGTAAGATTGAGTAGTATAATACATTTCGGTTCATCGGCGGAAGCTTTTTCGCGACGCTTGCAACTTTGTAGCATCTATGAACTTTAACAAGGATCATTTAAAACACGGTCGTGTAAGAGCTCTGTATTCTTTTGAGAACCTTTGAGACCTAGTTATTCAGATACTTGATGAGAACAGTACGTTGTGATAGCTTATTTCCAAAATATATCTTATTTATGAGATATACTAAAAATCTTCGACGCTCAACAAAACTGTTGATCCTATCCGCCTTTTAGCGTTGTAAGTTTTAAAGTATAATCATAATCCTCATACCGTAGTGAGTGTAAAAAAAAAAACGTTGAATAAATTCTTACACATAACGGATGGATTCAACAAAATGTGTTTAATAATTTTTAACGTCAAGTTTTTGTACTCAATGAAATGAATAGAAGAAATTTCATTTATTACTCTCTACTGGCTCTTGCAGTGACCAATGTATAGAACACAGATGTAACAAGATACAATAATACAACATATTGCAATATCGTTGTTATTATTAGAAAAGCATTCGTCATAAATAAACTGCTCGCAATAAATGTTTGCGTATAGTAGTAAACAGTGAGAGGTCACGCGCTCCAAACAATAACTGATAACTTGATAACGATGCATGCTAATATAATATTATTAATCGTCTAGTTACTTAAGCTGAGTTTAGAGTTTAAGTTATTGAGTTATCTAGTAACACTTGAGACCTACGACGGAGTTCTTAAGAGAAATAATCTCAATATGAACTCGTACGTTTAGGACAAGAAACCTTTACATTCAACCTTTGCATTACAATACCAACTTCTAGATGTTTCTTCTATTTTCTTCACGCAGATGTAAAGGTCTAAAGCGTCTTTTTGCATTATTGTAATGTTTAAAAAATATATTGATATGACTTTTCTTTGAATAAAAGCAAGTGCTCTGCTAAGCAAATTAAAATCTTTTGTATTGAAATAGGCTTCAAAAGCACTTTCGAATGATAATTTTAAACATTATAACTAAATTAGTCTTTATTAAATGAATTATTGTTAATGCGACGATACTACAAACTCAGACTGTAGATTCTGTAGAGAGGCCAGAAAAAAAACAAGCACCTCCCCAACTCCAATCTTCTGAGCTAAATGAAAATGAATGCACAAATTTATGCGGATGTTTTACGGCTTGAAGTTGTTCTTTCGACGTACACCTGTCAGATACAGTTAATCGAAGGTGGTACCTACCGTCACCCTTTCAAGTTATACACCGGTAAAAAGAGTAACAGTGATTGATAATAATTTTCATAAAACATTATTATAATCGATTAACAGCTAAGTGATTCATAAAAAATATTATTATACCATCATGTTCATTAGTTACTCGCTGACCCGGCGAACTTTGTACAGCCATGCTTTTTTCCATGTAGACCTATTTTTTGCCGTCGTAAGGAAGTTATGCACGTACATACATTTCGATGATTTATATTTCTGAACGGACAAACGCAAATATAGAAGATCACTAAAAGAACATTTATTGAAATCTTTAAGTGCTAATAGTCACAAAATTTCGGTAATTACCTTATTTTAGATTTAATTGCTAAAATATGGTACGATACGGTATAGATATTATATGATAATATGGTATGCGACGCGGCGGCTTGTCCGGATAAGCTCTTGTGAGTTTTCGTGGCAGGCTTATGTATAAGTGTTAAGTATGTATTTTTTTTTAGTGACATAAAAAAAAATGTGTTTTTTGTATTTTTGAACAAATAAAAAAAATATATTTGAACTTTTCGCAATGGACAAATAATAATAAAAGGGGCATCCACTAATTACATGGGCTATTTTCGATCAGTTTAGACTACCCCCAACCCCCCCGTAGGCGAGTTTTAGTGAGATGTCTGCCCCCCCCCCCTCTTACGAGAAATTGACGGTAAAAATATTTGAAACTAAATTTATTTTTATTATTCGGGATAGTAATAAACCGTTTAGGTATACTATAGTCAATTTATTTAAATTAAATAAAATTGAAAATAGCCATGATATTTATTTTAGCGAGCAAAATGAACATTCAATATATATATTAAATCTGTAATATTTTATATATTTTTTGAAGTTGAGGTGAGATTTTCGATTACCCCCCCCCCCCCTCGGTTTATACTATAAATTGACTTATCTCCTTTTTCCTTGACACCACAGAATGATAGTCGCTATGTTGATAGCGCATAATATAGTTTTCCCCTACCATTTAGTGTTATGTTATTATTTTGGTTACGTAAGTTCTTGTTTGTGTTGTTATTAATTAGCCTCAGATTGTTTTTGTTTGTTGTTGCGACTTATTACATGAAAATAAAGAACAAAAACATTCCAGACACGCACGCGTCACGTAAATGACTAGACAAATCTTATCAATTTCAGCAAGCGGCTATTGGAAAACTATAAAAATAATTGTGTTTATTCACAAACAAAATATAACCAATTTCAAATACTTACGCATTATTGTGGATAACTCAAAAACTATGCAAAAACTACTTGCCTCATTCAAACTTTAACGACAAGCCAAGCGCCAGCTTTCGAATACACAAAGTATCATTAAAACCCGTACACCCGGTAATAACTTATGAAATAACATTAAAAAAATATTCGAATTGGGAACCCCCTTTTTGAAGTCATTTAAAAATAATTCGAGGTATACTAAAAAATATATCCTCTCAATAAAACTCAGCGCAAACGATTCGACACGGCAGCTGGATTGTCATAATAATAAACATATCGGTTACAAACTACGTACTATCATTTCAAGATATATCTTTAGGAAATTGTAGACAATAAAAACTCTTGGCGATGCGCCAACCCGTTTTACCTTCACCAGGTCATTCTGGAGGTCTGGAATAGACTGTGTCTTATCAAAAGTCAAGGTGATGTCTGTTAATATCCGGCGTCTAGCGATGGCCTAGTTTTGTTGTTTAACTGGCGTTTTGAAGGTGAAAATAATAAAATGATGGTAAATTAAACAAAATGACATAATCGTTTTTTAACTGTAACATGATTCATCATATCACAAGTTTCTTATGTTATTTCAAAATATTTTAGTATACTTTCGAAATCAAATTAAAAATGATGTATCATTTAATAATAAGTTATTTCTTGTTGATAGACATATTTCACACATTCTTGTATCTATTTTATTTCTAAATGCAATCTAAAAATTATAAAAAAGAAGTAATGTAATCTGGAAACATCAACACCATCAATGTTAGACAATTTCTTAGCCTTATTAGGTAGTTACAGGTCGTTAAGGCATGATGTTGGAATAAAGACGAGGGCAATTTAGACGCAATGAATGTTGTTATCTGGGGGCACGGTAGTGCCCCCGCCAAGACGAACCAAAAAAAAAAAATAACGAAAATACGAACAAAAAAAAAAAAAAAACGAAAAGCACTACCTATCTTTTCTCGAAGTGCTTCGTCGTTTTTTTGAACCCTCATAACTTGGGTTTGGATTATACCAGATAAACAAAATTCTGGGGATATGATGTCAATAGTGAACTTATTAAACATGTAAAGTTTCAATTGCATAGCTTTTATACTTTAGATTTTATTGATATCTAAAAAACCCCGATTTCGTCACTCACTGATGATCATCAAAATTCTTAGAGTACTTCCTGAAGTCCCAGAAAGCTGAAATTTGGTATGTAAGCTAGTATTAGTACACAAACAACAAAAAAATTCTAAAACTTGGAACTTTTACCCCCCAACCCCTTAAACTAGGGGATGAAAGTTTGTATGAGACTTCCGCAAATTTTGATACTAGAGGTCTGAAAATTGATATAGGGACTCCTTGTTATTAACAATAATAATAAAGTACATAAAAAATAATAATCGGTTATTAGTTTATGTCGAAAATTTACATTTTGTAATTTTGGTATTTACGTTTTGGCGGAGATCACCGTTTGCATATCAGTTCAACATAAACTCAAAAACAGCGTGCTTAAACCGAATATGGTGAAGATTGGATGATATTTATAGTATAAAATGTGTCGGAGGTAAAATGCAACTATAATATTGTCATAAGCAACTTACAAAAAGAAGTGAAATCCCACCAAAAACATTTTCATGTAAAATGTTGCCAAGACGAGATCATATGGCTCGCACTGTCAAAAAGTTATCAGATCTCATGTAGAGCCAAGCTTCTAACTCTACACGCCCTAACTCTACAAGCCCTAACTTTGCAAACTCTACACCTTAGTCAAAATATGCGGCTTGGCCGTTTCGTTACTAGCGGCTGCCGATGTTGTAGTTGACGAATTTCCTGTCTCATTTATATAAATATATTTTCTCTTTTTATTTTTATTTGTATTATATGTATATCAATTATTCTTCTTCTTTTTTTTTAATAGAACTATTGTATGACAGAAAAGTAAAAAACAGTGAAAAAAATTTTCACCTTACGCCCACGTGACGGTAGCGAAACGGCCAAGCCACATATTTTGACTAAGGTGTAGAGTTTGTGAAGTTAGGGCTTGTAGAGTTAGGGCGTGTAGAGTTAGAAGCTTGGCTCTACATGAGATCTGATAACTTTTTGACAGTGCGAGCCATATGATCTCGTCTTGGCAACATTTTACATGAAAATGTTTTTGGTGGGATTTATTTAAATAAAATAAATCAAAAATTTCAATGACGAAGATAAGTTACAAGAAAAAAAGAGAAGTTCAAGAAATTAACACTCGCGCACATACGTTGGCACGCAAGCACACACGCATGCACGCACGCACAAAATCACGCACACAGGCAAGCTTGTAAACAACCATCATACATACACACACATCTCGCTTGTATTCCATTAAACACGCGGTCCTGTATCAAGGTGGCTTTATTAGAATGACCGCGGCTTGAAATATCGGTAGGATTGCCCTGATACATATTCGGTTTCAATTTTATTTAAAACACATAAATTCGGTCTCCGAACATACACACGTAAGACAGTTGCATATGACTCATTTACTATCGCACACTTTTTACGCGACTTTAAAAAAATAAGAAGGTTCTCAATTGGACTATACTTTTTTTATTACACACTACAGTCGATAATGATATTACGAATTCGAAAAAAATATACATATATCTAACACCCAAACCACATGTATTTTGTAAATTGTTTTTGTACACAGCTTAGAAATGTGGTACATTATATTTTTTAGGTAATACCTCTCGTTTGTATCGACTCTGTATTGTATGTATGTCTTGTTTATTTGAGTAAAATTCTTGTGAACGTTGTATTTCTTTCCTTCGATCACCGTAGGTTGCTACGACGATCGAACGTAGCGTGATAAAATACAATATATTTATCTTAGATGGAAGTTTTGCACGACAACATTTATTTCAGAAATCCAACATCGGTTTGCTTTTCTAACCGATAATAATTGTGTTTAGTTCGCATACGAAACAAAAACGTACTTTTATTACATCGACAAGTAATACAACGTAGGTAGACGAAAAAATAATCAGGTAAATACGCCTTATCAAATGTTACTCAAAAAGCCGTCATCAGATCTTGATCAAATTTGATCGATCAAAAGAAGAATTATCAAAACCGGTACACCCAGTGAAAAGTTATGCGGTTTAACACAATATAGGTCGACGAAAAAATAGTTAAGTAAATAAACATTATTAGATATAACTCGAAAAGTACCAGTCAGTACTCAATTAATTTTAAATGGGACCACATTTTGATTAAAAAAATCATCGAAATTCAGTCAAAAGTTCTTAGGTACCATACAAAAAAATTAATACAATCGAATTGAAAACCTTCTCCTTTTTTGGTATTTGGTTAAAAACTTTTTTTTTAAATTCAGATTTATTCTAGAAGAAAAAATTAATGGACGTCCATTGTATACGATTTTTAAGCCCACCGTCTTCAGTTGTCAATTTAGAAATTAGGAACGTATGTAAATGTAATTTTTGAAAGTAATTTTTTCCTTATTTTAAATTATCTATTTTCCTCCTAATGTCACTTGTTTTTTAAAACCTGCCATCTTCATGCATTTTCTATCAATTTTTTTTTATAAAGTTTTGAACATGTTCTGAAGTTTCTTGTAATCAACAGGGCCTAATTAACTGAATTAAAATACTGCATTTAGGTTCATCCTGGCTAATATATACTATAAAACTTTTTCATATGCATACTGAAAACAGCAAAAATCAGTTCGAATAATAGACCTTAGTACTTGTAAGCGTACTGTACCTAATATAATAAAAAAATTGTTATAATAAATAATTCTCATAGTTCATACACAATTTTTATCGACTTTTAATGTGACAAAACAAAGTATTTAATACGTCTGGTATTTCTGATTACTGGATTAATTTTATAGATATGTCACTAATTAACAGTACACAATAGTGCTGCGTAGTACATCGAGGTAAACAATGTTTAAAATGATAACGTGTTCTGCGGTCACTATTAGGTAAATATAATTATTTTTGCTATATATTTAAGTCGCAGTTTCGTTTTTATACGCTCAAAATGCTTAGGAATGTTAAATTTTCAAGGTTATTTAAATACGTTGCTTTTTTGATCTACTACTATTGATAGTGCAGTCACTTAAAAATTTCAGCTTGTAACGAAACAGAATAACTTAAAAGTTACATAAACCTTTAAAATGGATCATATATATGTAACGACTTCATCTTGTTCATATTGACACTATGAGGCATTATGTGTGTGCGTTACATTAGCTACAAGCTAACGAGCATTGGAGCAACTCGCATTTGAGCAGCGTGGTGCATTAAGCTCTGATCCTCCTACATTGGGGAAGAGGCCTATGCCCAGCAGTAGGATATTACTGGCTAAGCGTAACGAGGATTTGCAAACTTGAATTTCAGCATCCACAGCGTGATCAAAAACCTTTCTTGCGAGTACAGAATGTTGTTCATGAGTATTATGCAGGTAGTGTTAACGTGGTCATTGGTTCCAGGGCTTCATTTTGTAGCACCCAATCCCATCCGCAGATCTAAATCATTGCCCAACTAGATTTTAAATTTGATAGTATACATGATTGATGTTTGAAAACTGCTCCGTTCTTTAGTGGAAAAGTTGATAGTTACATATTCTTATTTAATTTTGTCGGCTTAATGAATACTGTTGACATAATAAATGAAAATATGATTAAATTTAATCGAGATATTTTCAAAAAACTGATTTTTACGCCCTCCTTTCTTAAATAACTAAGGACGCTAACTCGTCACCTTATGAGACTTTTGAGATACATTGGATAGATAGGATTTAGAATATAAAAATAAGTGTTTTAGCTAATTTTTATTAGCTTAGCTTATTCCGTTTCATTACAAGGTTGACTAATTTTTACAGGTTGAATGGTTTATGATATAGTCCGTAACTATTTTACGTCTGAGCAAAGACTTTTACTAGCAAGGAAAAGATTATAGCGTAATCCATGACTTTTTGAACTGGATAGACTTATACAAATGTCTTAGAATATCTCCGAAAGTGAGTTGATTTTCTTCCCCGCAGCTGTTGATGTTGACTCATTCTATAAAACATAATTAAATGGTCTGAAAGCTGTAAAGCTGATCTGACGTAGGTCATAACGGTAAACATCTTGCTCTAAATCTGTAGTAGCAGTCGGACTAGGAAAATATGTCTTAAACTTACTAATGAACGAGCCGAAAAATACTGCTCCCAAGAAGCGTGGTGCTCCAGTGGTCAGTAAGTTGGTTAGAACTACTAGTGAAGCGCTTTTTTAACAGCTTGGTTAGGGTCTGCAACGAGCTTGTATAGGTACTCCTGCTATTACTGTAGGCTATGGTTACCGCGTACTATCACCATATACCGTAGTATGTGAACATACATACAAACACATGACTGACTAACTTTGTTTCCATCCTTACGAATTAATTTACTCTAGTAATGAACGTATGTATCAATTATTATTCATTAAACTATACAAAAGAGTTCTTAGTTTACAGTACGTTTCATATTTTTATTACCTGGTTTGATACTTCATTTGAAAAAAATGTGTGCATGCGCGGTTATAAGTATCTATAACATAAATCTTTAAAAATAGCAAAACTATTAATCTATGTAGTTATTCAACGTCTGAGTAACAGGCATCATACGTATAAAAACTACAAAATAATAACAATTATCAAAAATAAGGCAGCCGTATAAGATAAAATGATTATTATCTTTATAATTATCACATATTATATTACTATTTAGAAGTAACATTATATAATAAAGTCGCATCTTTATATAACAATAATAAAAAAAACAACAGTAAAAAAAAGACTAGTTTATTGCTATTTTTATAATAATATCACAATGTTATACGTTATCAGTGATAGTGATAAATAAATATGTTTTATAACATATTGTAAATAAATTCATCAAATTTTTATACTCTATTATAAAATAGGTACTACGTTCAACTTTTAAGAATAAAAAAAAAACAAAAAAAAAACAGCTCGACGATTTACAGTTGTTTTCCAAATGTCACTATTGATTTATTAAAAGTCTTAAGGATGCTAACACATTTTTCACTCGCTCAAGTTTAGGTATTTAAATCGCAACACAATAACATTACGCGTACGCACACATTGATACCGCTATCTGCTCGATTTTGTACCGACGTAACTAATCTTGGTACTTGAAACTATTAATTTTTAATTTTACTGGTATTGATTAGTAAATTTAGTTGTAAGTTTAAAGTCGAACTTGGTAACTGTTACTAAGTACCTACTATTCATGGAACCTCTCCCCTACTCTGTTTATGACGATGTCTTAAGGCGTCAAGGTATCTACTACTCGTTCGTCGTACTATACAATAAAATATAATAGATAATAATACGCTTATTTTTATAATTCAAAATCACATACAATTTTAAGTTATATTATTATAGTTTTAACATTATAATAATATAAACATAACATATTTTACGTAAACAATCTATACAAATAAATAAAATTGGAGTGTCCTTTAGTTATATTAAAATACTGCTTTTTACTCAATGCATACAGATGTATACACGGTCCATATACCAAAATAACATTTTTCCAATTTTTGTCTGTCTGTCTGTCGGTATGTTCCGGCTAATCTCTGAAACGGGTGAACCGATTTTGACGGTACTTTCACTGGGATATATCTTATGTAATAAGGAGTAACATAGGCTGCTTCTATTTTAAAAATTTATTTATTTTATAACTCTGCAAACGGAACAATGATGATGATGATGAATGTAAATTTAAAATAAAATAATTTTTAACAAAAAAAAACCGACTTCAAACAGGAAACTTCTTCAATATTATAAAATATTTATTTAATCATTTCTGATTAACTAAATTAAAATACGAATTACTTTGTACTAAGTAAGTTTATTTTTCACTTTTTAGTTTCCTGTTAGAAGTCGGTTTTTTTTTTGTTAAAAATTATTTTATTTTACAATTTTTAGTGATGGGTAGACCTAACAAGGATGCTTTTTCTCTTGTGTCGAGGGTCCGGAAACATACACAATACACAAGCACAAACACCCAGATCATGACAAACATCTTATATGACCAATACAAATGTCTGTCCTGCGCGGAGATTGAACCCACTAACGCCAGCGCAACAGCCAGTGCTGTGACAGCTGCACTAACGCGTCGACATACTATGAGTAAAGTTCGCTATCAGGTGCACGTAATAACAACCGGGACTGACAGCCTAGCGTGTTCTCTGAGGCTAGGTTGGGAGAACCACAAGGATTAACAACTAGACTGAAAATAAATATTTGTATAAACATAAATATTCACTCCAAGTGGGAATTGAACCCGCGACCGTCAGTGTTTAGGTGCCGCCGACGCGGCACATGCACCATTATATCAAAGCGGTCGTCAAACAGCAAAAGGTAACTGCTGTAAATTGTTGAGAAATTCCCTCGAGTGTTTATGGGCTCCATCATCAAACCTGGTCCTGTGACACAGATGACCACACAGCAGGTAATTCCTCGAATATCTTTCGTCTCCATCATCAGACTGTAATGGCACTTGTAACTCATATAGGTGCAAAGTTCTCATCGATAGAAACGAATTAAGTTCAAACAGCAGGTAATTGCTATAAATCGTTAAAGAGTTCCCTCGACTATCTTTTGTCTCCATCATCAGACTGTAATGGCACTTATAACTAATACAGGTGCAAAGTTCTCATCAATAGAAACGAATTAAGATCAAAAAGCAGGTAATTGCTATAAATTGTTGAAGAGTTCCCTCGACTATCTTTCTTCTCCATCATCAATCAGATCGACTCCAGACCTTTATTAAATAGTAGTGCTTTATAGTACTTAATGAAAACATGATTAAATTTACTAGTCACCCGTACGATTTTTGAAAGTTTCCCTCGATTTCTCTGGGATCCCATCATCAGATCCTAGTTTCCTTATCATAGTACCAAACTAGGGATATCTCCTTTCCAACAAAAAAAAGAATTATCAAAATCGGTTCATAAACGAAAAAGTTATCTCCGAACATACATTAAAATATATATATATATATATACGGTCGAATTGAGTAACCTCCTCCTTTTTTTGAAGTCGGTTGAAAAGAAGACAAATTGCAAAGATTACTTATTATTATTGATTATTATATATAAACCAGATGCATAACAAAGACAATCGATTGTGAAGTATCAATTTCGTCCAAGCACAGTACACACAAAAAACTCATTTTTTACGTAATTATTACTTGCGCTGAAGCGATACAGCCGTACTTCCATGAGCGCGTTTCGGCGTTGAATGACGAACGACGATGGTTCACTTGTAAAAAATGTATGAAGAAATTTGAGAGCGTTTCTTATTTTTCTCATAAATGGAAATATTATTTATTTTTATATAAAATATCTAGCGCTACGCATAGAGGACTAAATAAGCAACAATTTCTTAGTGTATTTATTTTTCTTAGTGCAGTGTATTTAGGCTATAATGGTTCCGATTCAGACCCGTCTTTTTTTAATTTTTTGCGATTTCTGTGATGGTTAAACTGTATTTGTGTGAAAAGTTTGTAAGGGGCTATAGAATTTTTATGGTCTCACTCGGAGATGAATATATTATCTTTCATTTGAAACCAAGATATCCTCTCAGGGTGACTCCTAATTAATTAAAATGGTACGTGAAAAACACTGATATTTGTAGAAAAATTTGATAGCGTCCTTAACATTCGTTAACCTAATCAATTCTTATTTGTTATTTAAATTTATGTATAGAATCAATCTGATAGCTACCAACTCGTAATGTCGGATATATTAGCAATAATGTGACGTGCGAACTGGGCGTCCACACATGCTGTTTTGTAACTGCGCAGTTTGTTACTTCGATTGCTTGTCATTGTACCAACTGGCACGTAGCAACAAGGAGCGAAGCACATGGCTGTTTTTTATACACTAGGCCTAGGCCAACAGCGTAATTATAATGATATAACGAGTTTAATTTATTATTATTTAAATGTGCTTTATAATTTACTTATAAATATTTTCCGCTTATTTTTCTTAATGTTTACTTTTGTGTTAATTTTGTGACGATGAATATTACTACTGGAATATAAAGGATTGACTAATGATTCTTTTTAAATATAGAAACAAGTATTATGTAGATGTAAGACTAAAACAGACGAACCAGACACAACAATTACAAAATATTTGGCAAGAATTGGATCGAATCCGTTGCCGTTAATACAACAAACTGTTTTGATTATTGACCATAATACAATCGTATAATTATGACGTTAAATGGAAAATCAATCTGTTCTTACATCCTTATGGTAACATATGATATTATACATAATTACATATGCCAAAAATGCTTTTGTTTAAAATTTAGCTGCTTTTAAATTATAAAACACGTTTACGGCAATATATTTAACAGATATATTTAAAATATTATTTCTACAATATAACATATACTAAGAAATACCTCACTAGATATTATTTCCAAATTGGTACGATACAAAACAGATTTTTAAATTGTTTTTCTTAATAAATAAACGCTATATGTCTATCCTTGCTACATACGGATGTATCAATACAAATATAGGTACATATCGTGATTCTTATCGCAACATACTTTTGTAGCAACCACTGCGCGGACATTTAATACATCATTATATAAGTCAACTGTTTAAAAACGTCATTAAAATTAAATAATTGTGTTTGCTGGCAAACGAAAAAACCGAATTCAATTACATCGACAACTAATACAACGTAGGTAGACGAAAAAATAGTCAAGTAAATACGCATTATCAAAGATTACTCCAAAAGTTGTAATCAGATCTCGATGAAATTTAAATAGGACCACATGATAAATATCGACTTTCGATTAAATTAAAAATCTTCAAAATCGGTACACCCAGTAAAAAGTTATGCGGATTTTCGAGAGTTTCCCTCGATTTCTTTGGGATCCCATCATCAGATACTGGATTCCTTATCATGGTACCACACTTAGGATATCTCCTTTCCAACAATTAAAGAATTATCAAAATCGGTTCATAAACGACGAAGTTATCCCCGAACATATAATATATATACGGCCGAATTGAGTAACCTCCTCCTTTTTGAAGTCGGTTAAAAAAATGAAATGTTTATAAATACTTTGAAACATTGAATTCAGAACAGAATTCAAACATGTAAAGCTTGATAAATTAATTTTCTATGGCGTGACTCAGCGATACAATTAAGCGATTAGAATACAACTGTATGAATCACTTTTGTACTGACCCGTCTAACAACAGACTGTTGAATACAGCATTTAGTATAAACATAAATAAAACAAGAAAACATTATTTTCATAAGTAATTTTTTTCTTATTTAATTAAATGTTACTCATAGATAAAATAAGCTGTGTGGCTACAGCAATAAAGAACATAGTATACATCCCTATACAGTATTACTGACATAGGTACGTAGTAGGATGTAGGACGTAACCCCCTCTCTTCCCGTGGGTATCGTATGAGGCGACTAAGGGATAACACAGTTTTATTACCACCTTGGAACTTAGAAAGCCGACCGATGGCGGGATAATCATCCAACTGCTGGCCTTGAAATACACAGGCTGAAGACGGGCAGCAGCGTCTTCGGTACGACAAAGCCAGCCCGGCGGTCACCAACCCGCCTGCCCAGCGTGGTGACTATGGGCAACACACATGAGTTCACGCCATTTTTTGGCGCAAATTTTTGGAGGCCAATGTCCAACAGTGGACAGCGATAGGCTGAAATGATAGGCTGAAGCGTCTATTAGCTACGTTAATCGCTTACCATCAGGTGAGCCATACACTTATTTACCGACCTAGTGGTATAAAAAAATATCATATGACAGAACCCTGTATATGTTGTATATATATTATATTAAGGGACGAGGTGATTTGATATATAGGGGTCGTCTATTAATCACGTGAGAATCCTAAGACCCTTACCCTTACTTTTGGTATTTAATTTTCATTAAATTCAATTTCTAAACCAAACAAACAGCCATCAAACACCCTGCAACATTGATGTTTGTCTGAATATTGTCATCGTAATGCTTTATTTTTGAAAATTTATTCAGATTAGTCCACAAGTTACCGTTAAGTTGCTGGTAGAGCAAGCAACTATCTATAAAATAATATATAATATATTATATTTATGTAGTGTGAAGTTTTTCTCTAAAAAGGGTCTAAATCACCTTAACCTTAGCGTATTAATGTATATGATATTATGGAATAAGTAAACTCAAATTAAGATTTTCCATCCTATACCTATTGTTTGGTTACAAATTTACTAGTAGTAGTCGTTTATAACTTTGACTACTTATAAGTTAATTTGTTCAATTTATTATTATATTATTCAGAAACATACCTACAGAAGGTAAACAGTTAGAAATTTTTCAAGCTTTTAAAACCGTTATTTTTTATTTTAATATTCGTAAGCTTTACACGTTTCTCCGAATCAGATGATGTTATTATACTTACTTTCCTTTAAAGTCGGTTGAGTAACGTTGTCTTGTGTATGGTCAAAGTAACTTTCGTATTTGAAATATTCACACATGTAAGGATAGAGTATTCAATTTCGTATGAAGGAAACGTGAACGATTGTTATCATTAACTAGCTGACGCAATAGACACCGTGTTGTCTCTTGCAAACTGTCAAACTGTCGTTACGTTTAGATAATCTTTAACATGTCTAAAATTTTCCGATTTGCTGTGCTGTGCTTGATGCCGATTTCTTTCCTTTTTTTTTAATTTTTCATATCTCACATATCTCAAGAACCTTATATAAAGTATTAGAATAATACATTTTTTTTTAAATAAAATTTGTAAAGTCGTTCTCAAATTACATCGTGACTTAGTTACATTGTTACAGACACAAGTATATATGTCTATCTTTATTGGTTGAAATTTTGATCGGAAGACTTCTTATTTATAGCGGAAAAAGAATTTGTTTTATTATAAACTTAAATGTATTCATTACGTTGTAGCTAAGTTATGGTGCCCTCGCCAGGTGGCCGGTGTATTTACAAAGCCGACACAAGTCACCGAAACTACATAGTTGCCGTGGAAACCAGCTTTCAACAACATTAAGAATAACGTAGAAATATCGCTTTATAAGTGTAATTACTAAATTACTTAATTATATATACATGTGTAATGTGTAAGCGTTTACTTTCATGCAATTAATTCCGAAGAAATAATTTGTTATTTTCTAACTTATATACACATGTACATAATATACATTGTAGATAATGCTGAATGCTTTGAATTGATTGTCAAAAATAAAAATAAAACGTGACACACACACACAAACACAAACACACACGTGTTCCAAGTGTCCATAACTCCGTGGTCCATAATTTACAAGTGAGTAAATCAACTTCTTTTGTTTGAGTATATTGATTCGCTTTCGTATTTGGGTGACTTCAATATTGATAAGCTTTTCCTAGTAAGCTCAATACACTTTAGAATACAAGCTTAGCTTTACGATTAGCGAAGTTTGTTTGTCTGTGGTGTCTTTCAGAAGGCTTACAATCAAAGCAATAGATGGACGGGTGGAAATAGAAGTTAAAGAATGTTAGAAACAAATACTAATATAACATCAGGATCGGGAAAAAATTAAGCAGACCATCTTTAATAGGAATTTAATCACCACTACATAAAAATGATAGTTTCATATGCTATATGTGAACTTATATTAATTTATATAATAGGCTTGTAATTATTAATCACTAATACGTACTAAACATATAATTATTGTTAATAATATTTAAATATAATAAACATTAAAAAGTTTTATAACGTCAACGTTTCCTGTTTGAGTATTATGAATAATCGAAAAAACGAATGAGTTTCCGTTCACTATAAAAATATTAAAAACTTGTGTCGCAGTAGAATATTAAGTGTCTGTTATTGCACAATCTTCGAGTAAATATTCTGTAATTAAATAAAATGTCTCCTACACTTTACATAAATAAATATTCTCAGAAATTATGAAACCGGTTCAAAAAATCTTCCTAACTCTTACAGCCGACTTATTGAGACAAAAAATAGAATTTAAAAATACTCATGATAGTAGAGCAGTAATAATAAACGTCAAAATATGGGACAAGTAGGTAAATAAGCTCAACCGAGTTGCTTGGAAAGAAGAGTTCTATCAATAGTGTTAAGAAAAGTACTTCTTTATCACGAACCTATTCCAAAGATTACAATTTTTTTTAATGGTGCGATAGCCAGAAATGTACTGGAACTCAAACTTTTTAGGCTTATTTAGGCATTAACTTATAGTTTTTTACAAATATGGTATACAAATATGGTAATTTGAGAAGATTTTTCGCGTATGTTTTAATGGTACGGCTCAGAACGAAATAATCTGTTCATAATCTGGAGCAGCCCGTCTGAGGAAGTACCTTAACCTTACAAGAGGTAAACTAACACTACTCTCAAGTAATGTTTGCCGTCCATACGAACAATTTTATACCTATATAAGTTGAAATTAGTCCCATGATCAAACGCTAATTTTTTTACCCACGGTGACTACTATGAATGTTCGTTTTTCGGCGTCTATCAATACATTTTTTTATTCTAAAATAGTATATTTTGAAATTTGATAGATTTAATAAAATTCTCATTTTTTAGTTTATTTTATTATTATGGATTTCTATTAGAACGTCTTAAAGTAGAATAAAAGTTAGAAATTAGTCACCATTCAGTGACTAACAAAAAGTAATGTCGGTAAAATGTAGTTTTACACAGTAATGCTTAACAAGCTGGCAATTTTTATTACTTTTGCGTAAGAATCGTAACTTTTTATGTTTACTTAAAAAAGTAATGAATCATTATATAAATAAAAGAATAAAAAAAACACGTAATATGTACGTACTCGAAATAAACTATGTAAGTATAATAACCCTTAAATAATATCTAATTATTTGCTGTTTGAATGAATTAAAAAATTAGACATAGGTAAACGTTAATTTAATTAATATATTTTTGTGTAATAAAGGATGATTTTAGTACTTTTAGTTTCGTCGTATCTCAATTAAGGAAATATAAAAACATAAATATTTGTTAGTGAAACTTGCTAGAACTTTTATTAGCAAATGTTCCTTAAAACTGAACTGTGACTGGGTGACTGAACTCCTTAAAAGTGAACTTTAACAAAAAAAAACAAATTATATACACAAAGATGAAATATAATGTTTATAATTTATCAACATAGTTCTACCAAATTCTAATAGTTACCTAATCACTGTGAAACAAAATTATTTTGAAAATGTTTTGGTCTTTAAACTAATCTAGCCTGTACTTACTAGTGAATTTATTATAAAAATAAGCAAAATATATAACAATATTCCCAAATTCTTTTGGACTAAGTGAAGTCTCTCTATTCCAGTGTACACACACCACATTGCACCACACCTACACATACGCTTCAGGGATTTAGTCAAGCTATCTATGTAGTCCTATATCAATTGTTCTTATCAGACCACTATCGAATAAAAGATAATACTGAAAATTATATAATTTTCATCAATTTGCAGACTATCATACTAATTAATTTTTACTTTTTTTTATTAGTCCAACACAGAAACCTTCCTAAATAATGTAACATTCTCGATATACAGATCAATAAATCAAAAACATTGTTTTTAATGCCTGTCTGTTTTTAGATATAAATAATACACTACATAGGAGAAAAGAGAAAGTTTACTAGGAAAGTAAAACAGTACAATGTTGATTATTTCTTCGATAATTGTTGACACGTGCAATTTGGAGTGCAGTGGGTCGTCCGTTACTCACAAAGGGCACTGCCTCCACTGGTTCCACTTGTAAATGCCACATAACGACTAGAACGCTTGTGGAGAGCATGATGAGAAGTATCAGTGGAGAAATAAGCACTTAGCGGAAAAGTGCTCTAATCAAAATATTATGAGGCAATTACACGTTGTTTTGCGATTAATGTTAAGCTCTCTTGTGTCAAAGTGAGATAATTTATAGCCTAAATGTATCCAGGATATTCTATCTTTTTTGCAGAATATTTTTTTCTAGTCTAAACTAACAGGCTCTGTATGTTACATTATTATTAATTTGGTCTATGAGGAGGTTGACTATATCGATTACAAACAGCGTTTTTTTACGACTATGCTCGCAAACAAGCTATTTACCTGATGGTACACGGTTTGACACCAGAAGCATAGCATGCGTGTTTTCAAACCTACTCCTAAGTAAATCACCATAGGAACTACTCCGGATTATATAGCTTTCAAAACTTGTTAGAAAAAATAGTATTTTTTATTACAGATTCAATCATCATCATTACAGCCCATACAGTCCACTGCTGGACATAGGCCTCCACAAGTTTACGCCAAAAATAACGTGAACTCATGTGTTTTGCCCATAGTCACCACGCTGGGCAGGCGGGTTGGTGACCGCAGTACTGGTTTTGTCGCACCGAAGACGCTGCTGCCCGTCTTCGGCCTGTGTATTTCAAAGCCAGCAGTTGGATGGTTATCCCGCCATCGGTCGGCTTCTTAGTTCCAAGGTGGTTGTGGAACCTTGTTATCCCTTAGTCGCCTCTTACGATACCCACGGGAAGAGACGGGGTGGCTAAATTCTTTAGTGCCGTAGCCACATTACAGATTATCTGTAGTAAACCTTTTTAAACTATCACATAACTTCTCGGCCTTGAGACTGACGCTAATTAATACGAGATACCACTTATCTCGTTAAGGATCTAACAACACACGGCCGGTTTTATAGCGGGTGCATAAACATTGTCGGTTAAAGAGGGTAATTGCTGTGGAATGTGCGTAGGGTGCATATATAAATAATATACCTACTAATATAAAACCATAAAAAGGTTCTTCAACGGTCACTTATTACGAGTCATCAGTATAACCGACATATTATAACGAATACGATATTTAGAAGACCATTGAATGCTTAGAAGACTATTAAGTTACAGAAAAAAGTATCATCCTATATATGTATTACTAAAGGTAATTTAAACTGTATTAAATCACAAAGAAGCAAATGAATCCCGTTGGTGCAGTTTGCAGTATTCTTTGCTCCACTGATTGAGCGTTTAATTTCTACTCTGAGTATGGTTGTAATATGTATATTTAATAATATACGTGTATGTATCATTTATTTGTATATTTATAAAAGAAAGTTAGTTATACATATCAAATGACTGTTACTATCACTAAGGCATTAAATTTTCTACCTTAGGAATTTAAAAAAAAGGATCAAGATATATGTGTTCCACAACACAAAGGAAACATTGCATAAGAAATAGAGGAAGTAGCAATCTATGAATTATCTAAACATTAAAGAACAGAACGTCATCGTCAGTAGGAGCTTTGACCGGTCGTGCGTCATACGCGGCCGCACGGAAATAGCGCGCTCTGTGGTACCCTGTATACATCGACCTCTGCAGGAGACACGCTTCTATATCTGTCACGTGGAGACACGTAAATCACCTTTTAACATTACGTAAAACTTCTTTCATATACAAAAAAAAATATTGTTTTGTATGAATTTTTTCTTCTTCTCTAGATTATAATGTTTTGGCTCTTCAAAAGAAAGGATAGATCAATTACGTTATTTTCGTTTCTAGTGTTTTTTGAAAAGTTCAGGTGAGATTCTCACCAAATTTGTTAATTTAGCGTAGTTACTTGCAATGAGGTGTAAAATTATAATCCACAGAAATATTAGATATTCGAAACCTCTTCCTTTAAGGAATTACAAATATATCTTCTTAATAATTACAGATATTACAACAGATATATGGCATAATGCCTAGCATTAATGTCGGCTTAGAAAAATCTAGAATTCTTCTCTGCTGATCTTGCGAATTTACCTACTCATCATATTGTTTTAATAATTAAACAGATAATAAGTTTTTCACTTTACTCAAATTTTATTTTAATATTTTTCAGCATTGTAAAAGTCTTCAAACATCCCACAGCTTGTTATGAACCTAATTTGGAATAAAGGATTTCAATACCACTCTGTTCTTTTCTGAGTTATATCTAAATTATTGATACCTACTGTCTATTACAGAGTCGTTGATCCAGTGGCCGGCTGCCAAATCTTTATGTTAACCGGAGGTGAATTTCTCGCTTCTTTGCCTTTATCTAAAAGCTAATGCTTGCTTTTACATTCGTAAATGTCAATTTCAGAGTAATTTCACAATTTAGTAGAGAATGACGTTAACGTTACATGACATCATGTCTTGAAACTAATACCTCTTAGAATCACATTTCAGTGCTGCCAAAATAATTTTTGGCACTTATATTTATACGTATATTGTCATAAATGTTTTATGACGCATATTATTAGTTGGTATTATAATTGGCCACTTTAAAAACCCTTTCCATTTTAATAAGTCGTTTTCCACAAGTTTTTAACCTTTCATGGTCTTTGATACCATGATTTATATGTAAGACACTAATCATAATATCGTTTTTTATTTAAGTGTGCACTACTAAAGATCCCTGAAACTTTTTAATCGACTTTCAAAAAAGGAGGAGGTTCTCAATTCGATTGTTTTTTTTTTTTTTTTGAAGTTATACATACTTGTTTTGGTGCGCTAGGGAAAAAATGACGCGCAGATGTTAGCAATGTGAAGTTAGCTAGCCAATAAAGTATAACTTCTTACGTGCGTACATAAGTAGGTACACACCCACTATTTTAAATATGTTATCTCAGAATTTTTGACTGAGTGGACCGATTTTGATGATTATTTTTTAATCGAAAGATCGTGCGTTTTGGTCCCATTTAATTTTAATTGAGATCTAACAAGTACTTTTCGAGTTATATATAATGATGCGCATTTACTTGACGATTTTACCATCGACCTACATTGTATTATATCGCATAACTTTTCACTAGGTGTACCGATATTTTTGATGATTCTTAGTTTAATCGAAAGCTAATACTTGTCATGTTTAAGTTTGATCGAGAACTAATGTCTATTTTCTAATCTTTGTTAACGCCTATTAAGTTTACAATTTTTTCGTGTACCTACGTTGTTATTACTTGTCGATGTAATTGAAGTCGGTTTTTTTGTTTTCGTTTGCGAGCGAACACTTTTATTAACACTTAATATTTAAAGCAAAGAAAATACCACTTACGTCACACGCTGATCAGTAGACCGTTAATAAAATAGCTGCCATGTACATAAATATAACAAAAACAATCTACTCTATCAAAAAATAGACTCAACAATCGGTTTATGGCAAATACGAAACACTTATCACATAAAACAGAGTGAATAATAAATTCAGTTAAACGGTGCGAATATTGAAAGATACTAAATATACTTTCATTTTAATTTATTTACTCAATAGAAACCTTTTACTACGCATAAGATGTTTTAATAAAAGAAAACAGAAAAGTGTATTTGAGCAGAAGACCTATCATAAATCATTTATTCAGAATGTAGATATTACTTAGACGAATTGAGGCTTAGATAATTTAAGTTTTCTACATGCGAAAAGGAGATGAAAGAAGAAGAAAAGAGTGTTTGTTTTATATATATAACAGATTTTTTAGATAACATATATCTTTATTTTTACCAATCGGCCACCAGATAAAGCGGCGTAAATGGGTGTGGATTCCTCTCACACACCGAGACAGGCCTTAGAATGGACTCCTCAAGGAAAAAGGAAACATGGCTGCCCCAAGCAAACGTGGCGTCGCTCTGTCGACGCGGAGATGAAGAAGAGATTAAGCTGATAGCCCAAGAACGAGCGAGATGGCAGCGCACTGTGGACGCCCTCTGCCCCATCCAGGGGACATAGGACTTGATGATGATGATGATATATCTTTAATAGTCTTTGTGTATATTTTTACCAGAATTTTCTAGAATAAATAAAAAGTATATGATCATTATGGTATATCCATCATTATAGTACATACATCATCATCATTATCTTTAGCTCGCTCTATGTCGTGAGCGAATTAGCATATTTTAACATATATATATATACATACGTATCATCAGTAGTTTTACACCTATTAGTATTATTAAGAAGGCATGGCATATACCTATATATACGAGTATATATAACTTTTATCAAATCTAATCTTTCTTAATATTTCATCATAGCGAACTCTACCTTCATATATTTTCTAAATACTAATTTTAGATGATTATCTATACTAATATTATAAAGTTAAAGAGTTTGTTTGTTTTTTTGTACGCGGTAAACACAGAAACTACAACGGCTCGAATTAAAAAAATCTATTTTTGTTGGATACTCCATTTACCGAGATAGGCTCTATACATTAAAACTCAGGAAAAACCGCGGGACACATTTAGTATGTAATATTTTCTCAAACAACTGGAATATATCCAGTTGTCTCATGATGATTGCCAACGACTAGACTTGATGCGAATATGGATCTGAAGTCATGCCTCGGCCACAAATACATTAATGTTTAGCAAGGAAAGTGCAAATTAATATCGTAATATTAAGTAAAACAAATTTCTCATTACGGATCACATATTCTGCTTTAATTTAAAACATAAAGAAATAATAATTGTAATTTGATTTCGCCATTTTCGACTAACGCCCCAAACGTTTAGTAGTTTACAGTTATAACTTGAATTTTAATAGTAATTCGTCACGACCACCGATTTTTAGCGTTAAAAAAATAAAGTTAGATAATAAATATAATGGTATTTCATATGCATGTGAATGTAGCCGTGGTATGTAGATAACAGGTGATAGTGGAGTTTTTTTTAACCAAATCTTTGAAAAAAAAGCTATGTTTTGTCGAGATATCTATTTTTTTTTTTTTTTTTTTTTTACTAACCCAGTACCAGCTGCCAGGTATCCCAAGGACGGGTATAGTTTTGATCTAATTGTGAAATAGAACGTCTTAATAGAGTATAGTAAATCATAATTAATTCAAGATAATAATTCGTAAGTACAATCTTACTTTGGAAAATCAGTCTATTTCTTCCCAAGACCTTAAATAAAAATAAAAATAAAATTAACTTTAAAAAAAAATATTTGGCTGTTATTGACTTCTTAGAGAGTATTTACTGTATTTTTTTTTTATAAAGAGTGTTCGACTCCTAACTGCGTTCCTTCAAATGGGTGGTTCTTTCTGTGGGTGAAATAGATTACGTTCTACTTAAAAAAATCCTAGCCCTTTTTTTTATTTGACTTTGTTTGAGTAGACGACCTACTTTGTTAGACTGGTTCCGTATGATAACTTTCGTAGGTGCGTAAAAAGGGTAAAAAAGGAAAAAAACATTCTACGAGATAAATAATTAAGTTTCACATGCGGTTCTTAACGTTTCTTTAACGTTTTTAGGTCTAAGAAAAATGGTATTAGACAGTTATGCAAAGACACCTTTCCATAGTAGTACTTGACTAAGTAAAATTTTAAAAAGGGACTAGGATTTTTTTTCCACGTGGAACGTTATATATAACACCTATAGAGCCCGCCATTCGAAAGAACGCAATTAGGAATCGAACATCTTATATATTAACTACTACATAACGCAAGCGGTTTGACGCAAAGTCGAGTAATTTTGGATAACCGCCAAGCCGCTGGAAGCTCTTAAACGGTAACACATTTATAAAAGTACTCAAAAGAAGTGATTAGAGTGTTAAAGTTATTGATGAACAGTTATATTTCTTTTGAAATTATTAATTATCTTTTAAGTATCTACATGTTTCGAATGATCTTAAAAAAGTATTATATAAATAAACAAAATGTTAATTGATTCTGTAAAACATCAAAAATTTATTAAGCCTTCTAGCATGATAAGTATACTAAGAAACGAAAGTATTTGATCATGTTTATTGAAAAATTAAATTAGAAAACATTAAAATACAACTACCTTCAAAAGGACAGATAATAGATTGAGACAGTAACAGTTCTTCAAATCTCAATATATGTATTTTCATGGTTTTAAATAGAATATCTTAACAAAGTTAGAGTTATCAAAATTTAGTTTGTATAAAAAATATTGTAGCAGAAAATATATATTTACACGAGTTCACGCCATTTTTAATGCGAACTTGTGATTGTTGTTGAAGTGATGATATAATTTAATAAATATTTTCTTACATACGTAAATGCAGATGTTGTCGTAATGCACTATAGTCTATCCTATCTAATTGTGCTGTGTGGCTACGGCACTAAAGAATTTAGCCACCCCCTCTCTTCCCGTAGGTGTCGTAAGAGGCGATTAAGGGATAACAAGGTTCCGCAACCACCTTGGAACTTAAGAAGACGACCGATGGCGGGATAACTATCCAACCGCTGGCTTTGAAATACACAGGCCGAAGACGGGCAGCAGCGTCTTCGGTGCGACAAAACCAGTACTGCGGTCACCAACCCGCGTGCCCAGCGTGGTGACTATAGGCAAAACACATGAGTTCACGTTATTTTTGGCGTAAACTTGTGGAGGCCTATGTCCAGCAGTGGACTGTATAGGCTGTAATGATGATGATGAATATGAAGCAACCACAGATTCGAAATGTATACATATATTTTGCAGTCGAAAATCTGCAAGAAGTGATTGATATTATAGATTCATTCATGTTTTGCGAGAAATATTTTAAAATATTTTGTACGAGTTTTATAATAAGATATAATAAAAACTTAAATAAAGTTTCATTTCATTTTTCATTTCATTCAAAACAACATTTTGCAAAAAAAAATTATTATAATTATATAATTTTAAATGCCATAAATTATTAAAAACAACTGTATTACAAATTACAATCAAATGTAAATGATTACCAATAACAATGAGGTATATTATAAAATTTTCAATAAATTAATTCATAACCTTCAAACATGAATATCGCAAATGGCATAATATCATTTTAGAATTGTACATATTTACCCTTTTTCTAACTGACTCTTGATTCAATGTAACTTCACTTGAATATTGATGAAGTGACTACTTAGACAGTTCTTAGAAATACTTGATCAAAGTATTAGATAACTAATATTCGTGTTTATTCTCCAACAAAAAAAAAGCCGACTGTAATTTACACAACCAAGTAATAAAATGAAAAGTCAAATACTATTAATATAATAAAAATATAATCAATATAACTGATAACTCAAAAACTACTCGTCAAATGTCGCTCAAATTTAAATGGACATGGAAAGCACCAGCATTCGAATAATAAAAGAGTTATAAAAATCGGTACTCCCAGTAATCAGTTATAAGATAACACAAATAAAAGAGTTTGTGTCCTTTAGTTCATACGCACGTAAGAAGTTATACTTCATTGGCTAGCTAACTTCACGTTGCTAGCTTCTTCTTCGTCGACTAGCTAACTTTAGGGTGTCGGCTTTTTTCGTGACGGTGTGCGCGCGCATCGTAAAAATTTACTATCATGATTTTTCCCTAACGCGCCAAAAGATAACTTCAAAAATACAGTTGATTTAAAAACCTCCTCCTTTTTTTAAAGTCGATTAAAAATTAACAAACAATACTTGTTAAGGTAAATTATTATTACACGGGTCGCATAACAACGAGATGTAAAGAAATGTCAATTACCCGACCAATTACTGAACGAGACAGTCCAGTAATTCGCTAGAACATTTCTGATTATAATCGTCTATTTTGCCTTACAAATTACTGTATAATTAATAGCGGTGGATTATTTATGAAAATTGCTGCAAGCTATTGACAATGTATTATTTTAAACCTTAGGATACCTAACGACCTAAAATGTTCTAGATCATTCTTCGAAAGATAAGAACAAGAAGTAAAAGAAAACAGGTTTAATATGTATAATTCCAATGACAATGTACTTACCCTGCTTTTCGTTAGTATAAATGTAATTCCAATAAAAACAATTCGTGTTAATTATTTATAGATATTATTGATTTATTTAGGTATCTTGAAAAAATTTAAAAAAAAATGTACATATAAAAATCTAAAACAAATCTTCTCAATCCAACTAAGAAGCTTGTTCTCTGTTTAATATCACTGACGCTTCCTGTTACAAACATATCAATTTATTGCGTCATATGTTATTGTAGAAATCACATTTCGCCAAGAATCTAAAACTGTATCTTCAACGATTTCCTAGCTATTTATTTTAATTTACACACAATATACCTATTAAAAAAAATACGATATGCGTAAAAATATAAACATTGCAAAAATTGAGCGAAGGCAGACTGCGCGCACGGCTGTGTAGATAAAAATCAAAATAGATTTGGCTAGGCGCCGCGTGCGCAGCCGCAGCTCTAAACAATGTCGGAAAGTAGGTCGACAATCTGATGTACTGTTAAAAATGCGAACAAACCAATTAGGTATACAACAATTTATTTAACATGATCCTTATCCCTTCATCATTTTATCACCATCATCATTTCACTCTATCGCAGTCCACTGCTGGACATAGGCTTTCATAAGTTCACGCCATTGTGTTTTGCCCATAGTCACCACGCTGGGCAGGCGGGTTGGTGACCGTAGTGCTGGCTTTGTCGCACCGAAGACGCTGCTGCCCGTCTTCGGCCTATGTATTTCAAAGCCCAAAAAGTTGGATGGTTATCCCGCCATCGATCGCCTTTTTAAGTTCCAAGGTAATGGAACTGTGTTATCCCTTAGTCGCCTCTTACGACACCTCCGGGAAGAGAGGGGTGGCTATATTCTTTACTCCCGAAGCCACACAGCGAATCCTTATCCCTTACTGACCTTTTATTCCAAGACTCCAGCGTATACTTTCAATGTTTTCGAAATGAATAACAATAATTGTGTTTGCTAGCAAACGAAAAAAAAGTTCCTAAATTCGGAAATCAATTTGGAATATGGGGATCATGGTTTAGTAAAATACTTTACTCGAAAAGCTGACCATATGCACGCATACCCATGTCCATGTTAATATATATTTATGACAAGCAAGAAACTTTATTACTAATTAAATTGAGATTTCTAAAAATTTTACATGCAGGTCAATTAGATAACTGTCTCAAAATGGTACAAAATTATTTATTTTTTAGAATAATAGTTAATGGGTGCGTGACTAAGTTTGATATATTTTTATTACTTAGTTTATTGGGTACCCATAATTATAGAATGTACAAACATTTATAGGGTTCTGTATTTGATTGTAATTGTATTGCATAGAAATCGTTGACTTCCCCTATCGACTTCCAGAGTAACCGCTTCTGTGGAAGAGATTACAGCGGTTGACACCAATGGTTGATATTACAGAAATCGTAAGTATAGAATAACACAAAACCCTTTAAGTGCTTCAAAGGCTCATATTTAGCCTATTTTATAATTAAATAGAGCTGTAATTAAAAATGTCGGCATTGAAAGGAATACAGTATGTTCATTAATACAAATGCTATAAAATAAGATTCGAAGCGAGGCATGAGGAGATGCAGGTTTAATTAGAAATCTTATTTAATACAATGCTTTAATCTTTTTTTACTTTTAACCAAAATATTATGTTAATTAAATTTTACTGTTTAATAATATCGGTAAAAATTAGTAGACAAATGTGCTCACAGACATTCCCAACCACAGGCAAGCACTAAGTAGCGAGAATTATTTACAGCTAATAATGGCGCTAAGCCACCAAATATAGATATGTCATCAGATAAAATCTAAACTTTGTAGGAGCAAGCCTTAAATACCACATTCAATCTAAATACCGTACAACATACTCGGAATAGATTGAACAAAAACGAAATTGAATTAATCGGTACTAAAATAATCACGACGTATCGAATTTAAACTAGCAACAATAATTATAATTGCAGAACTAAGACAATAAAATGACTGTGCTATTTTTTTATTTTTTTATTTATTTATTTATTATTATTATTATTTTTTTTTTTTTTTTGTAGTAGGTATAGTTAAAATATGTTTGGTCAAATTAGTTTCTCAATATTAAAAAAACGCACATTTTTTCTATTTTATTGCGGTTATATTTGATACTGGAAATAAAAAAACAGTAATCGTTCGTCGACAATAGAGTCGACGCGACGCGAGAGTCGTGAATTATCGCCAGCGTCCCACTTCCCTGTAAATTAGGGCACCACGTGGTCTAAATATGTCTGCAACTGAATCTAGTTCAGTCAGTACGTTTGCATGTAATTTCACATTTCTGACTTAAATTTATTAAATAACATTACATCTTGGAAACGCAGCATATTAGACAATATTCTTAATATGCAAGAGTCCTTCATATCTACGATTTACATCTTTAATGAACCGGCACAAAATCTAAATTTGGCGTCCATTCTTTTATTGATCACGTTTTAATTTCACGTGATTCAATAAGGTTATTGATAACCGATCTCAAAATAACAATGAATCCTTTCAATCGAGTTTTGCTTGTTTCCAACTTTTCAAACGACCGAGAATATGGCGTAACTTGTACCTACTTATGTCCAATTTAGTTAAACGTAGGACTCGAAATGAGCCTCGAAAGTTCTTACAGAGTTTCATCATCTGTGTGAGTAAGTAGTAAATGAGTCGGAATTTTACTAAACATTACATTCAGCAAACATTACGAAATTCCGTTTAAAAATCTGTATGAATTATTTTTTTATTCTTGTACATTATGATTTAATAAATATTATTATTACGATATGGGATGACGAAGAAAGACCACGTAAGAGTTTTAAATGCTACACTGATAAACTTTTGTAGTGTTAAAACACTCTCTTAGAACTTTGCAAAAAAAAAACATATCTATAGTTATAATATTTGAATTATGTGTATTTAAAATATTTGATTGAATAAATAACATTATTTAAAAGAAGTAGATAATACATTCATCTATTTGTTATCCTGATGCCTACGCCGACCGGAAGGCGCCACGCTCAGTGACGACATCGCTGGTCATTAAATTACTTGAATTAAGTAATATGCTATACATACGACTAACATTATTTTTCTGTAGGTGCATAATTCTTTATCAATTAAAGCAAATATTATGTTTTAAAAAAATGTTAATATGCATACTGTCTCAGGGACGAATTAATTTGATTATAATTTATAACTGGTTTATATTAATAAAAACTTAAATGTCAATGTATTTTCAATGAAGTCATAGAAATAGTGGAAAAATATGTGTAATTAAATGTCATACTTCCTAAGAAAATGTAACAGAAAACCCACGCTTGTTACGACGCTCTGCATTGTCGTACGCTGAAAGATGAGTGAGTCGTGTGTAAAGATTTTAATTTTGTAAAATTTCCTGATCGTGATGGACTAAATTATTCATGTGACTACAATAACCAGTATTAGTTCACTTTAGTAGGTTGATAATTTTAGCATATGATTTTCAGCGTGATTCAAAATGTCTTGTTAGAAAATCAAATGTCAGTTGTACATTAACTGTTCACCTTGACAATTTTGTCATTCGTATCATGAATTCTATTATTAAGTATTTTTTATTATTTATTATTTATTATTAAGTATTTTTTTTACAAAAAAAAAATGATTTTATTGATTAATTGAACTCTATTATTTTCATTATAATTTTAATATTTTTTACAATTCAAATAGGGACTCAAACAGCTTACAACATTGCTATTGTAGTTTTGCAACAATCACACACTTTTTATATGTGTATGTTTTACTTTACGTATTACTTAAAACATACTATACTTTATAAAATTAAATACAGTTTATTCGCATAAATAAAAAATACGGAATATAATTCTTACAATTCCACACAAAAAACGAGTTTCACGTTTGGAGAACTTTAAGTAGATAATTTTATAAATATAGTTTTAAGCTAATGTTAATCTAAAAATTTGTAGTCAAAACTGTCCATGTGGCAAAAATGTCATTAAAGTTACTTGTCTTACCTAGATAATAGCAATGGAAACAAAACAAAATTATGGTGCATCTATACTAATAAAGGAGAGTCGGCTTTTTAGGTTCATCATTACAGCCTATACAGTCCACTGCTGGACATAGGCCTCCACAAGCTTACGCCAAAAATAACGTGAACTCATGTGTTTTGCCCATAGTCACCCCGCTGGGCAGGCGGGTTGGTGACCGCAGAGCTGGCTTTGTCGCACCGAAGACGCTGCTGCCCGTCTTCGACCTGTGTATTTCAAAGCCAGCAGGCTTTTTGGGTTATAGTGGGAAAACTACTGAACCGATCGGAATAATACGTTACATCTTATGATATAAGTAATACTTACTGTTTCGGAAAAGTTTTTGGTAGATATATGATATCTTGGTGATTACTTATCGTGTAAAAAAATATGGATGGATAGAGGTCGCTAGTACATTCTGAACTGTAAACATAGCTTATTATAAAATTGTGTATGCTTAGCAACTTCAAATATTAAGTTACTTCAATTTGTTAAGTAAACAAAATCAGACAGCAAAATGTTATATAAATGTATATGTATGTGTTGCTGCCTGCTGTCTGTGTGCGTTGATCGTACGATGAGAGGCGTGCCGGAAGTCATTTTAACTACTGCGTAATTATATTAATTAACACAATTATAAATAGGTTTGCGAATAAATGTTTTTTGGCTTTAATATCTACACATATAATGAAAAAAAAATATGACAAGGCGACTTATAAAATGTTAAACTTTTATTTCATTAACATATTCGACCGAATATAATAAACCAGCTATTGCTAGACCTGTTTTAATTTGAACAGTAGAAGATGAAAGAGGCCTTCAGAGCCGGTTGACTTCCTGCCGATAAAACCTATATTACTAACTCATGTGCGCGATAAATTGTTCAAGCAACCCGTGAAACAGGCCCACACAGGCATATAAACTGTATTAAAAACTGTTTTATATATATATAACACGGTTCCTTCCTGTGAAGGTTTAATAATGGTTAAGATTTCAAGCACTCCACGAATTGTTATGCAAATAGCCAATAATGTGAAAGTAATTTCTTAGACAACACAGGCCTCCAAAAAAAACGCTCTGTACCTTTGACCATTTTTTTTTTTTTTTTTTACGTGGGGAAAATCCACCATGGATACCCTCCAGCGCGGGGGCGCCAGAGGGTTATGTCAGACTCCTACTGACTAAAAACCACCACGTGTGAGCAGTCATCCACCTGGGTGGGGCGAGAGGGGTCGCGCTAGCATTCGCCACCTCGCCTCAGCGGTGGGCCCGGACAAAGCTTCTGGGCCCCGGCATGATGGTGGGGTGGCCTCGCTCACAACAAGGCCACCCCTCAGACGTATGGGGTCGTGTCGTCCGGCCGGCCGAAGTCCCCCGACTATCGGCCGCCGACCCCACTATTACGAGGGGGGGAGGAGGTGGGCAAACCGCCTTCTCCTTGCCCCCGTACGTCTGCGCCGGAGTGGGCCAGCAGAGGCGTCTTCCTCTCTGGCCCGCTCCGCGGTCTCCTTCTGCGTCATTACCTCTTCGCAGAAGGAGACCACCGCCTGCCACGGTCTCTCGCTGTCAAGCATGGCCTTTACGACACTCGGCAGCGAGAGATCCCGTCCGAGAACCGCTGAAAGCGTGCGCCGCTGCGGTTCCCAAGTGGCGCACGCCTCCAGCGTGTGGAGCGCCGTATCTTCTGGCGCTCCACACTCGTGGCAGGCTGGAGTCGCCTCCCGTCTCGCGATTTGGTGCAGGTACTTACCGAAGCACCCATGTCCGGAAAGCACCTGCACCAGACGGAAGGTCAGCGGCCCGAACCGCCGCCTCACCCACTTCCGGAGGACCGGCTTCACTGCGTCCACCGTCCACTGCCCGGGGACTGGCGAAGCCAAGTCCTCCGTCCACCGCCGCAACAGGGTGTCCTGTGCCAGCCTCTGCATGCGTGTGAGCTCCTCCCACGTAGGAGACTCCCCCCGGGATCTCCTCGCCGCCACAAAATGATATGTTTCGGCGAGGATCTCCGCCTGCAGTTCCCAGGGGGGATCGCCGGCCAGCACGTACGCCGCCGTCCAGGACACCCTCCGGTAACCGCGTATCGCCCTCGTCGCGATGACCCGCTGCGGCCGTCGCAGCTGGATTTTGTTTGCGCGACCGAGGGCGTCCGCCCAGATGGGTGCCCCGTACATGGCCATACTCCGGATGACCCCGGAGTACAGCCAACGGCAATGGGCACTTGGACCACCCACGTTCGGCAGCAGCCTTCCCAGTGAGGCGGCGGCTTTCACGACTCTTGGGGCTAGCTTTGCAAAATGAGCCCCAAAAGCCCACCTCCCGTCCAGGGTGAGACCCAGGTACCTCATCTGGGTCCCCACCCGGACCGAAACCCCATCCACAGTCACCCGCGTACCTGGACGGGGTCCCCCTCGAGGCCCATGGAACAGTAGGGCCTCGGTCTTCGTCAGGGCGACTTCCAGCCCCAGGGCTCGTATACGGCCGACCACAAGTGTTGCGCCAGCCGTGGCCAACCGCATTACTTCCGCGAGGTCCCTTCCTTTAGCCACGACTAGGGTGTCGTCGGCGTAGCACGAGACCCGCACACTTGCGGGCAACGTGCCCCGAAGCACCCAGTCGTAGCCGATGTTCCACAGGAGCGGTCCCAGCACTGACCCCTGTGGAACTCCGCATGAGACACGACGTCGCCGCAGACCGTCTCTGTACCTTTGACCAGACCCAACTATAATTATGTATTTCGATGTGCTGTATCCGACTTTGGGGTCCCTACAGCCCCTAATTTTGAATGAATTTCAAAAAAACCTGTGTGGCTACGGCATTAAAGAATATAGCCAACCCTCACTTCCCGTGGGTGTCGTAAGAGGCGACTAAGGGATAACACAGTTCCACTACCACTTTGGAACTTAAAAAGCCGACCGATGGCGGGATAGCCATCCAACTTCTGGCATTGAAATACACAGGCCGAAGACGGGCAGCAGCGTCTTCGGTGCGACAAAGCCAACCTTGCGGTCACCAACCCGCCTGCCCAGCGTGGTTGTGCAATACACATGAGTTTACGCCATTTTTGGCGTGAACTTGTGGAGGCCTATTCCAGTAGTGGACTGCAATAGGCTGAAATGGTGATAATGATGATTCAAAAAATCCACTAAAAATGGGTAAAAATCACCAAAAATTATTTTGACTTATGATTTTTTTTTACTAGCAAAAGTATGTTTCTTATGCATTTCTACGAAAAGCCAAATCCTAAATTGGTTTGGTCACTAAATTTAGAGAAAATTGCAAATAACATAAAATAAGTCTGTGATCTAAGCTTTACATTTTATGGGAAAAACTTTTTATTAATTTTAGACTACTATTTCTAAAAATTCGTGAGGTTAGTTTGAGGGGGTTCTTACCAAATATTGGCAAATTTGCCAAAATATTTGTTCCTGGATCTGGATGGTTGTTCATATGGGTTTTCCCATTACCAGATCAGCAGACGTAAAGCTGTCTATTCCGGTTGTTTACAGAAACATCACCGAGGATTGTTACTTTGGATGGTGCGATTTTAAATAGTAATCTTATTAATAATTAAATTAACAAAAATTTAATATTCCAACATAAAATATTACGAATAAATATTTCTTATTTTACTAAATGAAATTTAGGTACTTTCACAATAGCACGTTATTATTAACAGTGCCGGGTACTATGAATGTTTATTCGTCATTATAGTTACAGTGACTCAGCAAACATGTATGATGCTTATATTCATAAAATTACGTATTACCTGCTAATGTTGTGTCTGTTACACTTTAATATACAATAAGGCAAACTAACATTTACAAAATTAGATATACAAAATCATTTTAATTTAAAATAGTTAATAATTAGGTAGTCAAATAGCTTTTTACTGTCTGATAAGCAAAAATCGAATACAATTGAAATAGAAATTTTTAGAGCGTTAATATGTACGAAAATAGGTATGGTAAGTAGCGTACGATATAAAATAGTCTTCAATAAAAAAAAAATGAGCGTATCAAAATACTCAATAAGGAAAACAATTTTTTTAATTTAATTTATTCTGTTTATCTAAATATATCCCAATAAAAGTTGTACTTCGATAAAATCAACGTTTATTTATTGTAAAATTTCATAGGTACTCAGTAATTGGTGAACTGGATTACATTCTTATTTCAGGAGTCCTGGCATATGTAATATGTAACAAATATATGAAGAAACATTTTTATAAAACACTAGCTGACCCGGCGAACTTCGTATCGCCTAACACAAACTTTATCGTATGGTATTAAAGTTCAAATTGACTTTTAAGTATTATCACAAATGTTTTGTATGGGAGTATAGAAAAGTGTTGTTTTTAGACTTTTTCATGAAATTTAAATTTTTTTTTTAGAATTTTTCTCTCCGTAAGAACCATCCTCGTACTTCAAGGAATATTTTAAAAAAAGAATTAGCGAAATCGGTCCAACCGTTCTCAAGTTTTGCGCTTAGCAACACATTCAGCGACTCATTTTTATACTATAGATTTTTATTGATTTCTTTCAAAATTATTGAAACGAAATGAAATAAAAATACGATTATTTAAAACACACTTCTACTGAGACATATCTACATAACACTGTCCTAAAAAAAACAAAAAAGAGAAGATAAAACAAAAAAATAAAATAAAAAAAATAGCAGTGCATCAACAAATATGTGCCCAAAACAGTATACTAAGCTATTAAAATAAGTATACGGCTACATAATGAAATTCCGCCAAGCATCTGTTACAAGACAGGGAACCTTCTACGATGCCCAAATTTCAACAATGGAGATCAAATAAAACAAACTATCATAATTATCCGTAACTAATAGTTATAATATAAATTATAAATAGTTGAAGTAAAACTTCTTTACGCACACTTAACTTGGGGAACAAACTGGCAAATGCGTGATGAGAGCGTTATGAAAAGTGTGATATGGCGAGGCGAAAGGAACAAGAGAGAGAGAGAGAGAGGTGGGAGCACAAATTTTCTTTTTCTCTTTCTCTCATAGCCAGTTCATCATCATCATCAGTCCACTGCTGGACATAGGCCTTCACAAGTTCACGCCAAAAATGGCGTGAACTCATGTGTTTTGCTCATAGTCACCACGCTGGGCAGGCGGGTTTGTGACCGTAGTGCTGGCTTTGTCGCATCCCTCCTCGGCCTATGTATTTCAAAGCCAGCAATTGGATGGTTATCCCGCCATCCGTCGGCTTTTTTAAGTCCCAAGGTAGTAGTGGAACTGTGTTATCCCTTAGTCGCCTCTTACGACACTCACGGGAAGAGAGCGGGTGGCTTTATTCTTTAATGTCCTAACCACACAGCATAGCCAGTTACTTTTCGTATATTTAAGAAAGTGTAGGCATATTGTACAGAAGTTTTACTGCATTCGTGTGGTTGTTCGTTTTCCAGCAATGCATTTGTAGCTCCTCTGTGTGTGTACTATTGAATACAAATTGTTACTTAAGATCAGGTAGATCTCGCTGATATGCTGTATTTTTTTTCCATTAAAAAGTAAGATAAGTCTTTCATAACTTCACGGTACGGCAAGAGATCAAGGAAAAAATAAAGCTCTAAATAATTATTCTACTAGGGTACCATAAAATCTCATTGACTATGCTACAGAATATTCTCGAAAGCAATTTATTCTCGTTTAACCGAACCATACAAGATTTATTATTACAAGAATACTTGCCAATACCTACTGAGTTTCGCGTCACGCCGATATGGGGTCAAGGAACATTGTGGATTTAGAACTGTCTATGCCTTTATATTTTATGTTTATACAACGCCTAACTTCAAAAGACCATCTTGGCAATTTGTCTCTTTTAAAAACTCATTATCAGAACTAGAAAATATAATTTCAAAACGTTAACAAAGTAATTTCGAAAATATGTTAGTATTCTATCACTGTTATAAAAATTCTTTCGTTTCTTATCTATATATTTAATACGTGAAGCAAAAACTTTGTAACCCTTTTTACTAAAATTGCGCGGACGGAGGAGTATGAAATTTCTACACTTATAGTTTATACAGAGAAGGTGTGCAGAATGCTGTTTTTTTTTAATAATGGATATAAATACATTAAATCAATAAAAAAAAACATTACGCACACTACCATGTATTGTTACATACACGCGTATTATACCATTTTGTTGATTGTCAGTCTAAATCAAATTATTTTTTTTTAATGTTCTTTATTTTCATTTTTTTTTTTTTTTTGTTTTATTTAAATATTTAATTATGGTCGAAATTCGACCTCCGGGCGACCACTAGTATAATTATAATTTAGATAGATAGATAGATAGATACTCTTTATTATACACAACAACAATCAACACAATAACATATTACAAATAAAAAAACAGTGTACAGAGGCGGTCTTATCGCTAGAGTAGCGATCTCTTCCAGACAACCTTTGGGCATATAGGATACAGCGTAGTGAAAGCGGTAGGGCAGTGTACAGAGAGAAGTGACAATTAGTGTCACCTAGAACAATATCAACTATCGAGTACAAATACACATACATATACAGCACAATACATACATACATAGATACATACATACAAACATGATATAATTATTTCATAATATAATTAATTTTCATAATATAATTAATCAAAAAAAATCTTGTCTCATTTAAGAATTTCCAATTCAATGTTAAAAGTAATTAAAAGAAATTACGATAGTAATATATGAAACAAGATACTGTATCTTTAAAAGCATTTAGTATTTTTTTTTATCAAGTAATAAGTAATGAGATATAAACAGTTTTTAAACATGACGCTGGTCGATTTAATTATTTTGAAAATCATTTAGGTCAAAATATTGTTCACTTCCATCCATCTGCTGGCTTTGAAATACACAGGCCGAAGACGGGCAGCAGCGTTTTCGATGCGACAAAGTCAGTCCTGCGGTCACCAACCCACCTGCCCAGCATGGTGACTATGGGCAAAACACATGAGTTCACGTTATTTTTGGCGTGAACTTGTGGAGGCCTATGTCCAGCAGTGGACTGTATAGGCTGTATTGATGTCATAATATGATATTAACAGAATAATATAAAAATACTTATTTCATACATGTTTGATAAATACATAAAAGGAAAAGCAAGGAAAAAACCGAAAGTTAAAATAAAAGCAAGGAGATATTTACACATTAACACAAAATGAAATGGCATGTAGGTCAATGCCATGCCTATCGATTTCAGATTATCGATTAAATATAAATGTTGAATATATTACAACTTAAGAGCTCTACACACTGAATACAGTGTGGCGAAGGATGTTTTATTTGTTACCTAAAAGGTAAAAAATTACGGCATATTTCTCTTTTTAATGTCTTGTCAACTCTATATTCGTGTATACTGTCTGTCCTTACAGTCAACAACGTTTTTTAAATTATACTCTGCCTCCCGATAAACATATCAGTTTATGTGTAAGATAAACTTTACCAGTAACCGTTAAAAAATTATCAAGTGCAGCTAGGTACGAAATAAAAAATAATTAAGTATTTATATTTTAAAGCTGTGCCGCATTTAATACGTCTGTACTTTTAGAGCCAAACATAATTTAATTGTTCTTAATTGTATTTGTTCTCAAATAACTCAAAGACTTTCTTTAGATCTCGATTAAATTTAAATGGTACTATTTGACAAACACCGGCTATCGAATAAAAAAAAATATCATATAAATCGGTAACCCCAGTAAAAAGTTATGAGGTAACACTCGTAAAAACACAGTCGAATTGAGAACTTCCTTTTATTTTTGAAGTCGGATAAAAAACCGGCACTTGCGATTTTTGTTAAGTAGAGCATCATTCGTACCGCGTTCTGACTGTATTATTATATTCTTAAATTGTATTTTTACTGCCAAACGAAAAAAAAACTGACTTCAATTACCTCGACTAGTATTACCTACGAAAACTTAATCTTTTTTTGAGTCCTGTTAAAAATAGATATCGATATCTATGATCACAACAAACTTACACAAAATACAATAAAAAGCTAATGATCTGCCCCAAAGGGTAATGTCTGCACAAAATGTTGGTAACAAAACTAGGTTTTAAGATTTTAAAGGTAAATTCGTACTGCTGTCAACTACAGAAAAGTGCTTCAAATCATCAAAAGAGCAAAGCGCTCATTTTAAGCTGATCCTAAAGAATATGGTATTCATAACTGATTGAGCTAAATACTAACTTATAGCTATAACGCTAACTTTTTAACCTAAACATAAGTAAACTCCTTGCTCTGTTAAACTTCTTATAGCATAATTATGTCCTTTCCCAGTAAGGAGGCATTCTAACAAAAATATTATTTTTAAACTATGCAAAATAATACTTTATTACACTATTTAAAGAAAGAAATATAAACAAACAGATAGACGAGCTGACAATAAAAGGCCAGAGATAAAAAATACAGATGGAAATAGACAAAGAATAAAAAGCAGAACATTGCTTCATGGTAAATTTTACAAACACGTCAGATCAAATCAGTCAAGGAGGAAAGATTATGAATGTGATCCGTTCGGACCAAAATAGATACCCAAAAAAGAAGGTTAAAACACTGTAAACGAAGGTTAGGACAGATAAGATAAAAATACATCGAAACGCCAATAATTATTACTTCTCAGATAATTATCCTATTTAATCCTACTTTACCTTTCCATAGTTACGTTATTGCGATAATTATTTTCTTCTACTTCGAAGAGGATGAGATTGGTGCAGCGCTCGGGCAGCTTAAAAACGGAAGGGCCCCGGGGGATGACGGAGTTACCACTGAACTCCTTAAAGCCGCAGGGCGACCTGTCCTGAAAGCCTTGGCAAGACTATTTAACGCCGTCATCCACCGAGGTACCACGCCGGAGGCGTGGTCCGGGAGTGGGGTGGTGCTGTTCTTTAAGAGAGGCGATAAGTCTCTGTTAAAGAATTACAGACCGATCTCACTTCTGAGCCACGTCTATAAGCTGTTTTCGAGGGTTGTTACGAATCGTCTCGCCAGAAGACTCGACGAATTCCAACCACCAGAGCAGGCTGGGTTTCGAAATGGCTACAGCACCGTGGACCACATCCATACTGTTCGGCAGATTATCCAAAAGACGGAAGAATATAATCAACCGCTGTGTATGGCATTTGTGGACTACGAGAAAGCCTTCGACTCCGTCGAGACCTGGGCTGTCCTGGACTCTCTGCAGAGATGTCATATCGACTGGCGATATATCGAAGTACTAAAATCTATGTACGACGCGGCGACGATGACCGTTCATGTCAATGACCAAAGAACAAGACCTATTTCCCTCCGGCGCGGGGTAAGACAGGGGGATGTAATATCACCGAAACTGTTTACCACTGCGCTAGAGGATGTTTTTAAGACCTTGGATTGGGGGGAACGGGGCATCAACGTCAACGGTGAATTCATCTCTCACCTTCGTTTCGCCGACGATATTGTCATCTTTGCGGAGACGCTGGATGAGTTAGGCCAAATGCTGGCCGGCCTAAACGAGTCCTCCCGACGTGTCGGTCTCTGTATGAACTTGGATAAGACGAAAGTTATGTTTAACAACCAAGTCATACCGATACCGGTATCGGTCGATGGTACCCTTCTCGAAGTTGTTCAGGATTATATTTACCTAGGCCATACTATCCAACTAGGCCGCAACAACTTCGAGAAGGAGGCCGATAGGAGGATTCGGTTGGGCTGGGCGGCGTTTGGCAGACTCCGTCGAGTCTTCACTTCGAAGATTCCGCAATGCTTGAAGACAAAAGTTTTCGAGCAATGCGTCCTGCCTGTGTTAACATACGGAGCCGAGACGTGGACACTGACCAAAGGACTGGTCCACAAGTTTAAAGTCGCTCAACGTGCAATGGAACGGGCTATGCTTGGGGTCTCTCTCAAAGACAGGATTAGAAATGAGACTATCCGCGGGAGAACGAAAGTAACCGACATAGCCCACAGAATTAGCAAGTTGAAGTGGCAGTGGGCTGGTCATCTGTGTCGCAGGACCGATGGCCGTTGGAGTAGACGGGTCCTAGAGTGGAGACCGCGTCTTGGCAAACGCAGTGTGGGACGTCCTCCGGCCCGTTGGACCGACGATCTACGTAAAATTGCCAGTGTAGGCTGGATGAGGATTGCGGAAGACCGGGATGTGTGGCGCGAACTTGGGGAGGCCTATGTCCAGCAGTGGACTGCGATAGGCTGAAGTGTGTGTGTGTGTGTGTGATAATTATTTTATTACAATTTAACAAGCTACTCAGTACAGCAACAATAACAACAAGTATTCTTTATAGCACACCAAAAAATGTCACAAGTACAGTGTAAAAAAGTTTACTAAAGAAATGTAGAAGAGGCGGCCTTATTGCTAAAGCAGAAATCTCTTCCACGCAAGCTTACGCTTCTGCTTCAGCCTGTAATCCCACTGCTGGTATAGTCCACTTTCTCACTGTAGGAGAAGGATTGGAGCTTAAATCATCACGCTGCTCCACTGCGGGTTGGTGAATGGGAACCTGACTTATTATTTACTGTTAATAGTATTTCTCTTATTAGACTTTATATTATTCACGTAAAAACTTATATTTAATTTCAACCCAGTAACATTTGAGCTATTATTTAGCAATACGAGTATAGTTATGATGGCAATACGTATTTAGCTAAATGACATTATTCGAAATCTAATTTGGCGGACTTCCAAATATGGCAGACCAATTATTTTATATGCATACCAAACGAAAGTGTCTGCCGAAGAAAATAAATAATAGACATGGGTTTGAATACATAGTTTTATAATACATACAGAGAGATAGATTTGTCATGCTATAATAGGTCTAACTGAAAACAATTTGGCAATTAGGTTAAAGTGTGTTTGTAGGTGATAATTATTTTTTTATACAAATTGATTGACAAAAAGCGTACGGCTCACCTGATGATAAGCGATTACCGTAGCTTATAGACGCCTGCAAAACCAGAAGCATCGCAAGCGCTTTGTCAACCCTATCCCCAATCCAGGAGGACAGGTTTTTATTAAATACTAGCAAATTCCCGACTTCGTCCGCGTGGAATTTAACAAAAAAGTTTTATTTATTTGTATAGACTAATAGCATAGCACATAACTATCGATAAACTACATTTGTAAAAAAATAAAAAACTTTTATTATTTTTGGACATTGTATTACCTATTTCCTAGAAAAATTGAATCCTTTGAATATTTAAAAGAAACTCGCTAAAACGCCAAAATTTGGATTTCATTGAGAACTAAAATATTGAGAAAAAAATCTTAAACTAGATATCGATCACCTTTGTGTTGAGTATTTTTTCAGCTTATCTGGCTGCACCGTTTAACTAAAGTGAGGTACTTGTAATAGAACAACATTTGGCACCTAATAAACCAATGGGCGATTATTTTTAATTATTATTTGGATATTAATTTGGAAAGAATAACCTGTACCTAAAGTTATCATTTAGAATGTTATTTCAGGTCACGTACGTACACCTCTCGGGTCAACTTTAGCAAGTCTCAAGAAGATTGCATCAGAATTGAATAGACGACAGTGGACAGGTCACTAGCAAGCTCATCAACATGTCATGCTACTATCGGATACGATAAAGAGGTTCGTTTACTTAAATAGTTTGTATACCAAAACAAAAATTTATTCTCCTTTTTGAAAAGAAGTTTACGCGGTCAAATTTGACGTAGTAAGACCAATTTTTTGCTTTTTTGGTTAAGACCTTATTTGTTTCAGTCATAAATAAATATAGAAAATAAAATTGAATCAAAACACAAAAAGTGGTAACAAAACGTTTGAGCAAAAACTACACTGTAAACTACTAATCATATGGCGTCAATAAAATCATCAATATAAAAACCTCATTCGTTATATTTAAATCACTTACTCGTTCGTAACTAACAAAAAATGTGTAACATACAAAATTAAAATATTTTTAATCAAGTCCCCACGCTTCGAGAGCGATTTCGAATTGTTATTTTAATTATATTTAATTTTAGTAAGTCAGTTATGATTTATGATTAATGTGAAGGTAACACCAATTAGGAATGAAGATTCTGCTGAAAAGATTAGGCAAGAAATTCAGCAGTTACTCTTTTTAAAAACTATGAATTTGATATAAATTTATAGCACGTTTTGCATACAGCGCCGCTGAACAAAAAATACAGATCATTTTAAACCCTTCTTTTTTAACCGACTTCCAAAAAAGGAGGAGGTTCTCAATTCGACTGTTTTTTTTTTTTTTTTTATGTATGTTACATCAGAACTTTTGACCGGGTGGCCGATTTCGACAAATTTTGTTTTAATCGAAAGGTGGTGTGTGCCAATTGGTCCCATTTAAATTTATTTGAGATCTAACAACTACTTTTCGAGTTATATCCAATAATGCGTTTTTACTTGACGCTTTTTTCGTCGACCTACGTTGTATTATACTACATAACTTTCTACTGGATGTACCGATTTTGATAATTTTTAATTTAATCGAAAGCTGATGTTTATCATGTGGTCACATATAAATTTTATCGAGATCTGATAACTAATTTTTGAGTAATCTTTGATAACGCGTAGTTGTTTGACTATTTTCTCGTCGATCTGCGTTGTATTACTTGTCGATGTAATTGAAGTCGGTTTTTTTTTCGTTTGCGAGCAAACACAATTATTAATCGATCAAAAATAATACCTCTAACATTGCAAGACTATGTTAATTTACGTAAGAAACAATATTATTTATATAAATCAACCGTTTTTACATTAACATGATAACCTTACTTTCGTGACAACATTTTTTTAAGTTGGACATGTACGAGTATATACCCATATCATATATCAAGTGCGCGGTTTTAATATTGGCACGAGATATATCTATATTCAAAAACACGGTGATAATTTCGTACTGGCTTAAGTCAAAAGACGTAACACGTTATGTAAACGTAATAGACGATAATTTTGAGACTTTATGCGTAGAAAATATAAAGTAAAATAATAAAATAAAGAATAATCTTGTTTTTAGGTAAGTAGAAAAAATACGCATTAAATTAATATTAAATATTTATAAAAATGAATTGATAGACTCATGTATTTATTATTGAAATTCTATCTACGTGCTCATAGGGTGTTATTGATATCAAAAATCGACTTGATACCTGTTTCAGAATAATGTAAATTTCAGACTAGGCGATGCTTACTATATAATTATATCTTGAATTATTTTATGTTTTACATTAATATCACTATATATATAGTTATAAGTATTATTAATTTATTTTTGTATGTATACCAATTGTTTCTTCCATTTTGACATGCCTAGTGACCTAGTTCCCTATTCCTGGGAATCCTGGGAAAAATAGTAAATAGTCTATGCGTTATTCCAGATCCTTAGATTTCTACATATCAAGGTTCATCATATCCCATGTATGTATTTATGTAAAAAAATAATACTATTCTCAAAAACTTTTGCATTTATAGTATTACAGGAGCCACAAGGATAAAAAAACGGTTACGTATCAGATGTTACTAATAGTGGTCTAAAGATACAAAATGTTCATAATATATAATAATGCTGTTATAAAAAACTATCGAGTACTATCTTGAAATATCTGGTATTCTCTTTTTTTGCAAATTCTGAAGTTATATTAGAAAAAAATATTTCATGTCCACAATAGAACAGCGTAGGGGAACAGATCGACAGGAAACCAATACTGGTTTCCTGGTGAATTTCTTATTGCCGAACTGGAAAAAATTAAAACAAACAAATATATAGTTTTGGAGATGCTAGGTGAACATAAATCTTTTCGATTACAAATTCACGAATTTCTATCCACTGCGTCATTTCGGATTTAAATTAAATTTCAAATTAGGTATTAAATTTTTGTTGTTATATAAACAAGTCTAGTATTAATATTGAATGTTTAATTTATTATTAAGTCAAAAACTGGTATAAGTATTTTAATTTATTGAAATATTTCAATTTATATTTCATATGTAATTTATTTTATTATGTGCATACAATTCGCATTATTAAAATTAATAATCTCTAAGAGGTAAGGCTTGATTTACATACTTAGTGTCTATAAAAGTCGTTTTCTTTTGTAATCATAATATCTGTTCGCATGTCGAGAGAGCCGTTTGAATTTTAAACTAAGGGAATAGGTTAGTGCCCTAGTTATAGAGGTCGCTAGCTACTAGTGTACTTACAGTCACCGTAGATCTTTAGACGTACATTGCACGGTTTATATAAGAAATGATATAACATTGTTTAGAAGTGCAAGTACTTAGGGTGCATTTTATTTTTCACTTTTTAAGACTATATGAGTTTTTATCATTTGGGTTATATTACATGACTATCCATTATTGAGAGGTTGTTCAACTTTTAAACGCCTTTGTAAAATAAACTTCGGACTCGGATTTCATCTACATATAACTTAACTCATTAAACTGTTTGGGTGAAAACAGTCTTACATTTAGGTGATTTCTTACTGATAGGCAGGAAACTGTGCTACAGTGCTGCTGTTCTGCTGTACTGTAGTGCTACAGAGTTGCTGTGCGGCTTTGCAGCACTGCAGCACAGCAGCTCTGCAGCACTACAGCACACCAAATCAGCAGCACTGTAGCACAGTAGCACAGCAGCACCACGGCATAGCAGCTCCGCAGTACTGCAGTACAGAAAAACAGCATAACAGCGTGCTGTAGTGCTGCAGTACTACAGCACCGCAGCACGGTAGGTAAATTTGATCGCAACGCGGGAGTCGCACGAGCCGCGCGATCTTTGTGCTATTTGGTATAATGTGACAACCAAAAAACCATCTTGATCTTTTTCTAATGCTTATTAAAAATTTAAAACTATTTTGTAAAATGTTATTTACATAAATAATTTGTTAAAAATTTCAAGTGTGTTATACAATAACAACAGTCAATACATTTAAAATCAGATAACTGATGTAATAAGGAGTAACTTAGGCCACTTCTATTTTAGTTTCTTTTTTTAATAACTCCGCAAACTGAACAGTAGCTATTTTGTTAAATTCCACGCGGACGAAGTCGCGGGCACAGCTAATATATATAGATATATGTGTACATATTGGCCTTTTTATAATTGGAACAACATGATCATAATTATTCTACGCACACCTTTGCTATTTATATTAATAAACAGGTGTGTCTTTTGGCAAATGGGTATCTTTTTTTTAATATTCATAACATAACTGTCAGTTGAAATAGAATATAAGAAAAAGTGTCTAAGAGAACGAGAAAGATTATAGCGATTACATTTTATAGAATTTTTGTTGTAATTTACCATTTCTTTGAAAATTAACTAAGTAATTATATAGCAATATAGACAGACATATATAATAATTTATCTTTTAACATACACACACGGTCGTCATCCCTAAAATAGAAAACTTTATACCAATAAATGTAATAATGTATACATTACATATACTGGTATACTCAAGACAGGAATCGATACCAAAACCCCGAAGCAGAAAGCAGTGTCTAAAAAATAATTAATTTGTGCCAAACCACACGTAATGCATTAGATTAGCATTTTAAAACGATAACTATTAAAGAATCAAATAAGATTCATCTTGTTCTTGGCCCACTTTTACTAACAATATGCTATAATTTTATAATTGAAGTTAATTACAACTGATTTAAATCGATCAAAATTGACATTGCAAGTAAACAACTTTTATACTATTTAAGTTTAAATAATAATTAATATTTTTAGGCAGGACATTGCTAACTTATGTAACCGAAACTTGGACTCTGTTAAAGTGACTATTCCATCAGTTTCAAGTCACTCAACGTGCTATGGAAAGGGCTATGCTTGGGGTATCTTTCAAATATAGTATTAGTACTAGACTATCCACAAGAGAAAAAAAATAGCCGATATAGCCCGTAGAATAAGCAAGAGTGAAAGAGAAGTGGCAGAGGACTGTTCATCTGTATCGCAGGACCGATGGCCATTTTAGCAGACGTGTCTTGGATCCACTCCAGCCGCGTGTTATTAAACGCAGTGTGGGACGTCCTCCTTCCCGCTGGACCGATGATCTAAGTAAAATCGCCAGTGGAAGCTTGATGATGATTTCGGAAAACCGGGATGTTTAGCGCGTACATGGGGAGGCCTGTGTTTAGCTGTGGATCGCGATAGGCTGAATACAAATACAAATAATCTTTATTGTATGTTGTAGTTATAGTTATAATAAGCTGTAAGCTATCCTAATAAAATAAAATAAATAATTATTACTATACACACGTATACCTGATTCCTTTGTTTCTTAAAAACAATATTTAACGAAGTATTAAAAATAATATTTAAGTAAGTAGTCACGACAAATAAAATATTTGTATTGGCCATACAGGTGTTACGGACTGCTGTGCTAGATATAAATCTGTGTTTGTCTCCGTGTCGTTTTTTTATTTCTTTGACGGATATCCCTAAGTCGAAGACATATGATTCTCGCCCTACTAGATGCCGTGAAAAAATTAAGCAAACAAAAAAGTAAATTTATTCCATCCGTTCTAATATAAACTTATTCAACATCTTACTCTACATTAAACAATAATATTGACAAAATACCAAAGCGGCGCCAGAAATCTTACAAAGATATCCGTTCCCCTGAAATCAACGCGTACGTATATTTTTAAAGCAGTATTGTTTAAGTGCAAAATAATGTTTTTCTAATTAGAACAACAAATATTAATTTGTACGCAAAAAGTTTTGTCCATTATTAAAATAACTGTTTGTGTAATAGATTTGCTTAGTTGATTTTTTTTTTATTTTCGAAACGTAAGCATGTTTGACTTAGGTACGTCGTCTATACGCTTGCTAAAGTAGGTAATAATAAATACCTACATGTACCTACGAGTATAATGTATACAAAGAAAGGTGCCTAGCGGTCTCAAATGCTTATTCCGCATTGTTTACTGTTACTATTAACAACAAATCTACGCAGTTTCATTCGCGTGTTGTACCATCTCAACGGCTTGATGATTTACATTATTACATTTTAATGCAGAAATATTTTTTACCTTATATAACCCCCAATAAAAGCTTGTTTAAACATACTGTTTTTTAATTGTGAAAATATATTTACTTTATTTCTGTGTTTCGTAGCAATAAGTTTCACCAGGAGACTGTCAATGAGAAAAAGATATTTTCGTAGTCTAAATAATAAATTATAAGATTGAAGTTTTATTAAATTTCGTAGTATTAGATTACTACTCATTCCGCGGGTGCAAACTAAATAACAGAGGGTCGCGTCGACGTTCCAGCCGACCGCTAACATTGATTTTTTTTTTTTATACAACTAAGTCGGCAAACAAACGTACGGCAGACCTGATGGTAAGCGATTACCGTAATTTATAGACGCTTGCAACACCAGAAACATCCCAAGCTCTGGTCACCTTTTTCACCACAGGAACACAACATTGCTTGAAAGAAGTATTTTTTAGCTGTGATCTTCTGCAACGTCGAGGTACTTCCCCAGTCGGGCTGCTCCAGATTTTGAGCAGGATATTTCCTGCTGTACCTCAGTTGAAAAGTTTTTTGATTAATTGCCCTAGCGTTAAAAACATTTTTGACATATTGTACATACGGTTATAAGGTTACATATTTAATAAATACTAGCCGACTCTTGTGACTTCATCAGCATTGCTTATTTTGTGTTTCAATTTCATATTAACAGCTTCGTTACGATTTCATTGCAGATGTTTATAAAGCAATGTTTCTACTTCTAAACAGTGAATCGAGATAAAAATTACACTAGATTTGAAGCTAGAACTCCAGGATCCTAACTATGAGATCGGAATGATATTTCATGCTATGGTTTTGTATACATAAAAGTATTAAAAAATCTATAGCGTATTTATTGCGATTTTTAGCCATTTTGGCAGTTTTTTCTAATTTATTCAAACGGGCCTCAAATTTGGATTCATTGAAATACATAACCCTGTGTGAGTAAATTTAACAATATACCTTTAGAAGCAATATACCTTGGCCATAAAAGGTATGCTGTGAGGTCCTATTTGAATTTGATTGACATCTAACTAGTAGTTTTTGAGCTATTCCTAACAATCCCTTAAATACGACTATTGACTTCTTTTTTTGATAACCTACGTTGTATTATGTTTTAATCTCTGGCTTTTACCCATAGGTTGAACCGTCACAGTCAAGCGTCTGGTACAGTCCTCTGATTACGTCGGAAACAAAACGCTCCATTTCATTTTTCAAAATTTTCTTATAGTCCTTCGGAAGTCGTTTGGAAATTTTCAATCTGCATTTTGAAATTCTTTTTCTTCTTGGAAGAAGCTCTTTTCGTTATTCTTACACAGATCATTCTTTTACAGGAGATGAGTACCTGTTCCATTTACAGACGTTCCAGTTATGGGTGTATTTCGAAAACGTCGCATCATATCTCTAGTCATCTCCAACTAAAGTGACTCTTACTAATCCTTTTTTTCCGGAAATATTTAGCAATAATTTTTAAGCTTCCGTGATTTGCGGATCTGCGTTTTAAGTCGCGGGATCTCGCAGCTCAATAGGTGGTCCGGGATCACGCGGGGGATTCCGCTTTTCTTACCGCAATCCTTACTAAACAACAACAACTAGACGAGACACGTTGGCTACGTGTCTTGTTTTACAATCAGACCATCATTGTTCTGTTACTTCGAAGAAAAGAGTGCAGCGGAATATTAATTGTAAGCGAGACGAAAACCAAGTAACATAATTCCACAAACTACTTTGGAAATAATTTATCTCTTATATTTCCACATTGGGATGGAAATCCTGTGTTGGGTTCCGAAAACTCACTTTGATAAACAATTGAATTGTTGAGAAATTAAACAGGAAAAAACATGTAACCTGATCTGTTCATTTGAAACTATTCTGCAAACTTACCATTTTTGTCGTAAACAAACCATATTATACTTAGCACATTATTCGGTTCAAGATTATATTAATGACAAAGATGTGTTGATTTAGTGGCGTTATTTCATGCAAGATATGACAAAATTTGCAATGATTGAACAGCTAATTAGCTAATTAATTAATAAACGCTTAAATTTTGTCTTATATTTGTATTATAGTTCACGTTATTTTTGGCGTAAACTTGTGGAAGCCTGTGTCCAGCAGTGGACTGTATTAGGCTGTAATGATTTGTCTTATAATTTGTTTTAACATTTTAGTTTAAACTTCATGTAATTAGAATCGTAATTGCAGCACCTCATATCTTATTTAATTTAAAGAGTTTATAAGATTAGGTCGTAAACGAGTTTACAGCTTCTTGAGAACAGGTGCGGACAGGGTTGTCTATAGTATGAAAAAAGTCAAACACAAAAAAATTACTAAATGACTAGATCAAAAAAAGAGAGAGAAAGAGAAATATCGAGTAACAGGTTATTTTTTTTTTCGACTGATAAATATATATATATATATATATATATTTTTTTTTTTTTTATTATTTACAATTAGTTAACACAATTAAAGATAGATAGATATAACAGATAAAAATGGCTAACGACGAAAATTATAAGCGTAGGTAACCCACTGATGTATCCCTTCAGCCTAGCAGTCCACCGCTGGACATAGGCCTCCCCAAGAACTCATGTGTTTTGCCCATAGTCACGCGGGGCAGGCGGGTTGGTGAGCGCAGGGCTGGCTTTGTCGCACCGAAGACGCTGCTGCCCATCTTCGGCCTGTGTATTTCAATGGTTATCCCGCCATCGGTCGGTTTTATAAGTTCCATTGTGGTTCGTTTCTTACGACACGCACGGGAAGAGCGAGGCTGGCTATATTCTTTATATCGATTCGTTTCAACATAGTGAACCTGGCCGGTCTAAGCCTTCGCTCATCATAAATACATTCAACACGTTAAAGACCGTAAGTGTTCATAAAACCTACTGATATAAACTCAACATTAATAAAAACTCATAAAACGACATACATTAAAATACATAGCGCTATTTTATGCTTGTTTGCTGGTTTTTTAATTATTTAATGTTTCCATAGAGATGTCAAGACTAAAAGTAGCTTATGTGATATTCTGGATGCCAAAGCTTACATCGTGTCTGCAAATAATTTATTTAAAAATATAGGTATATTCCCAGTGCAAAAAATGAATAAAAGTGCCACAGCTATATAGGGTTATAATAATTACATTTCTCGCCCCTGGTTATGAATACCCAAAATAACATACCTTAAATAGTATGTAGAATAAGTTTTAAGCAGGCTTAGCAATTTCGGAATTTAATCAAAATGGCGTAGGTACTCTCGCGCTTTCAAACCGGTTGAAAAAACGTATTGCAAATATTTACACAATTTTTGTATAATTTAGGTTACATCAGCCACTGGTTAATTGAAAAATTATGTTTTATCGTAAAATGGTAAATGACGTTATTAATTAAATAAAGAAATATTTTTAAAGTAAAACTTCTTTACGCACGCTTGACTTGGGGAGTAAGCTGGTGAATGCGTGACGAGAGCGTTACGAAAAGTGCGATCGAGCGAGGCGAACGGAAGTAGAGAGGGATATAAGTTAGTGGAGATAAAAAGAGAGAGAGTCACGTTTTTACAAAGTTTTACTTCAATCGTGTGGTAAGCCCACTCTTTTTTTTTTTTTTTTTTAAATAAAAACTACAATATTATAAATATTACGTCTCGTAATTACTAAATACAAAAAGAGCATGTTTAACAGTTTGCTAGTAAAGCTATCTGACGTATAACGGTATCCAGGATATAAAACTTTAATACATATAAATTATTCTATTTCACCATCAAACTTCATGTCACCTATCTGGTATTTATATTCGATATCTGTGAAACCAAAATAGTAGTTTATTAGTTGAGACAGACTCTAAGGGCCTGTTTAAACTCCAGCTGATAAAGCCTATCAGTTTCTTATGTGCGAGTAAACATAATGAACAATCATTGAAAACAGGCCTTTAAAATGGTATGTAAATGTAGTATGTCTATAAAAACTTTTATGTCGTATGTATATAAACTTTTACAATATTTGATCATATCTTATCATATCATACCATATACTGTCATATCTCATACTATGTTATATTGTTAATTAGTGGTTAACGTACACCCCTAAAATCACACGGAAGATGAAAGGAGATCGCCACTTCAACATTTAGAGCGAGCGTACTTAGTATTAGAAATACTAGAACATTCATTAAATGTAGTGTGAGAAAAACACATACATACGAATATGGCTATTTACAAAGTGTGCTGTAATCGAACATTTTGTCAATATAGTAAGTGCTTAGAATGTCACTTAATTTCAACGTTTGCTGTCTTAATTAATAAATGCAATTTGTTTTCTTGATGAAATACGTTTTACGAAATATTTGTCTCGGCTACATTTTTAATTTACACACTTAAGTCTATAAATATTGAAGCATTAATTAAACACTATAAACTGTCATCTGCATATAAAAATTGAAGAAAAGTAATTGCAAGAATTAAGAAGTCGTAATTAACATAGTAAAAATATACTTGTCGACAACTAACTTCCTTTTTTTGTGAAAGTCGGATAACATGCGAGTCAACTCCAAGTCTACAACGTTCATTTAAACCGGTTTAAAAAACGGTAAATAGAGTCTAGGTAACTTACAAAGAAGCAGTAACAAATACATTATTCTCTGTTTGTGATATAGTCGAGTAAGACTTTTCTTATATTAGTTACTATATAAACTATTTTAAAAAAAAAACAATATTTACGCAAAAACAATTTTCGGCATTGTATACACATTAATTTTTTTATTTTTCAAATGAGCATGGCTACTGTAGTCACCTGATGTTAAGCGATTACCTCCTGACGCCTGCAACACCAGAAGCTTAGCAAGCGCGTTACCAACCCTAACCCCAGTCCCCCAGGAGCCCTGCAGCACCTTACTCACCACAGGAACACAACACTGCTTGAAAGCAGTATTATTTAGTTGTAATCAGAAGGTCGAGGTACTTCTCCAGTCGGGCTGCTCCGAATTCTGAGCAGGATATATTCTGCTGTACCCTATCTCAGTTTAGAGTTTTAGAGCTCGGTCCACGACACTATGTACTACAACTGCAACACCACAATGCAAATTAAAGGAAAGTTCAACAAGAATAAAAAATATTACATAATTACTCGTAGATATAAAATTTTGTCACTACTCCAATTGTCATTGTTAGTTAAACTAACAAATACACTTAACATACTTTATTTCATAATTCTCGAAAGATTTAGAAATGTACAAAATGAATTATGACAGCAATTCTCTACCGCATTGAGCCGACATCAGAGAAGTGAAGAAAAAGTATATTCCTCAATAAAAATGAATATTTTAAAGATATGGCCTATTCGGATCTCTTCGCGCCGTTTTCAAGGAAACAACTAGACGTCACAGCGAAAAGTCTACGGTTCAAGGAAGTATGGTTTGCCAAATTTATTTTTAAAACTGACCCGATATCGGCTCCTAGTTGCGAAACATCTTACCGTGCCAATGAACGTTTTTTTTTTTTTTTTCTAAATCGTTTCCTACATTTAAAAGATGTCTTAAAATTTTTATTATTGGCTATCGACCAAGAGGTCAAAGAATTTTACGAGGTATTATTTGTTTATATGCACGTATATTCTTCCAGTTAGTCATTTGAATATACCTATATATACCTAATATAATATATCTATATATAATATATATAGTAATCATTATTTAAACTAAATATTGACGCATTTAAATATATTTTTATATGTAGTATTTATACTATCTATGTGAAAAATAATTATATGATATATTTTGTTGCGATTCAAATGTGGTCTTTCTATGTAGGTATCTATCAAAATCAGTTACGAAACGGATAGCAGTTTGGCCGGATACCGGATACCGGATATTCGGCCGAACATGTGGCCGAATAGCCGAATATCCGGCCGCCGGATATCCGGCGGAACTTAGCTGTTTGGTGTATCACACACACACACACACACACACACACACACACTTGCTTTTGTTCCCGTGGGGGTCGTAAAAGGCGACCGAGGGATAAACCTGGCTCAAAATCATCAGGGTCCTGGAAAAGGAAAACTTCATTTGAAGCCCGAAATGGGGTCTCCGTCAAGCATTCGTGGCATAGCTCTAAAATGCGAAAGACCCCTGCAGCCGAAACTCGTCGTTCCTGTGGGCCTAGCCAGTGAGGTCGAGAGGGTGACGCAGAGCTTAGGCAGCTCTGTGTTTTCCTGAAGAGTGTCCTAGGCGACACAGTGTCTGTCTGACACTATCTAAATCGTCTGCAATAGACGGACTAAGGCCAATAATGATGGTACTGAATTACTATCCGGTATCCGGCCGGATACTGAATTATTATCCGGTATCCGGCCGGATAGTGAAAACAAGGCCGGATAGGCCGGATACCGGATAGTTACCGGATATCCGTTTCATCTCTAATCAAAATTACCAGCGATTCAAATGTGGTCTTTCTATGTGTCTATCAAATTTACCAAAATATCAGGTTTCGTTATCTGGTACAATTCTGTTATTTTAATTTTTACCCAATGATCTTTGATGGCACATGATATCACTAGTTTCGAATAACTTTGTAACGTTAGGACGTCTGATACCTCAGTCCTACCATGACCATGGTTGCTGTAATGTATCCGAAATCTCGAGCATCTAAAAACATTTAAACCACGATAAAATCCGAAAAAGTTTATTCATTATAATGAGTGGAATTCGCGTAAACATTAGAAAACAATATGCTAAGGGTCGTTGAGTGAGAGGCACTTATTTATAGTAAAGAATATTGTTGATTTTGACTTTGAGACATTTTTAGTCTAATAATCCCTTAAATGTCCCTAGATACTAATATTTTTTTTTTTTTTTTTTTTTTTTTTTTTTCCTACGCCTCCGATTTTTATCTTTCGGAGTCCTTCTTTACAAATTTACTATATTACTTAAGCTAGTCCTCTTTGTCATACTTCTCGCTTTTATTCCACAGACATTCTGCATACCAATTTCTTCTTTCATCCGTCCACATTCATTCATTATGGGGTATTTCCCCTCAATACAAATAAGGCAAATCTAAATCTAAACTATTCGCACTGTGTGCAACACACCAGGGGGGAGTGACATAGGGAGGGAGCATATATATATTTATTTATGTATTCTTTTTTTTTTTTTTTTGTCCCTTATTGCTACGATATTATATTTTTTACAATTAAACTTATACATATATGCATGCTTGCTTAACACTATGGAGACCGTTTATGTCTATTTACAAATTTTCAATTAGGCATCGATTTTTACAAATCAATTTTTTAATAATTACAAAACTTATAACTATTCCTTATATTACTTATACTAACTATAACTATATGTTTATGTAAATATATGTACAATATTTAAAAAACATAATTTTTTAAGTCCTATTTCTATTATTTACAAGTACAGCAATTTCTTTGCAAAACTGCAGGAACAGTTTTCTGCTATTTTCTTCTTCTAATAGTTTTGGTAATATATTTTTGCTCAGTTTTATTCCCAATTGACACTCGACACGCAGTCTCTCGTAAGCCAGGGCTGGGCAGTCCAGGAGGACGTGGAGGACAGATTCCGAACACTCAGGGTCGCAGACGCACGATGGACTCTCCTTGCACTTGAATCGGTACAAGTACTCGGAGAATCCGCCGTGCCCCGTCAACACCTGAGTGACAAACCTGTCCACCTTTATTTTACCTATGATCCTGTGTGCGGCCGTTGCGTCAGGGAAGAAGACCCTGGTGACGCCAGCCGTTTCGTCGGCCCGATACCGCTGGTTCCATTCATCAAGCGACTGCATGTGAATGCTCCGCTTGATGAACGAAACCGGGCAGCTGTCGTAGTCAAACGCGCGTTTGGACTTCAGCGCAGCCTCCTTGGCCAGATGGTCGGCACGCTCGTTCCCCTCTAGCCCTGCGTGGGCTTTGATCCAGAACAATTCTATATGTTTGTACTGGAGCAGAGCCCTTCGCAGGTGTTCCCTTGCCTGTCCCAGGCCTTTGGGGCCTGGGTCTCGGACTTAGGTCTGGGACCTAGGCTCCAAGGGGAGGAGTTGCTGGACTTCTACTGGGCGCGTCCCCACGGTGGCGGATAGGGGAACGCCACTCGCACTGAGCGTGTGGTAGGGGTTTTCGGACCCCCGCGGACCAAAACCAGTAGGTGTGGGCGCACCTTTAGCGGCTTGTCAGCCGCGCGGCCTAGGGGAGTAAACCCCGATTAAAAATCTAAGCTGTGATACAGCCCCTACTAATCATGGAAACAAAGACTAAAACGAAACTACCCCAGGAGGGTACCTGCGCCTCCGGCAAAGGAGAATCCCTCCGTGCATCTTCGGATGCACGCTGCCCGTTCGATTCTGGGGAGGGCACCCTTTGTTACTGTGATTCGCCCCATATGGGCGTTGACGTTGTGCCCGGGAAGGGCGGTGATACGACCTCTGCTAGAAATACGGACTCTGATAACAGCCTTCGGAGTGGCGGCTCGAACGAGCCGTCACTCTCGAGGACTGGTCTCCCCTCGCGAGATCGCAAGGGGAGATTCCTCTCACGCCAAAAAGGCCCTTCTAAGGGCCAGGACAAAGGTGGAAACCGTTTTGCGGTTCTGGCTGCGGACGACAAAACGGACACCGATACAGACATGGTTTCGGGATCCCCTGACAGGCATATTGCTTTGACGGGACGGCGGAAGCGACCCTCATCCTCGACCTTCGCGTCTGGGCGTGACGGTTCGGACACGGAGGCCGAGGGCGCGGGCCTCGCTAAAATAAACACGGCGAGAAGGGGAAAGGCGAGAGGAACCACGGCGGGTCCTTCCCGCGAAAAGTTCCTCAAGCCAGCACCTGTCCGGCCGGAACCCGTGAACATACTCATCGACAACGAGTCCGACGTCGGCTCGTCAATCTTAGACGACGCTACTGCGCTCAACGCGCAAGAGCTCAGGGCGCGCGCGGGCGAGGGACTCGCCGTAATACTAGAGGTTGCCCGGAAATCCGGGAACCTCAAAGGCGAGTTCGTCGCAAAGCTGAAGAGGTCCGCGACGGACCTGAGTGAGGTGGTCGACGCCCTCGCCTCTAGGACCGAGGCCGATGAGGTAAGGCGGCTCCGAGGGGAGAACCGCCGCTTCAGGTTGGAAATAGAGGCGATGAAAACGGAGCTGAAGGCGGTGCGGCGCGGCTTCGCCGAGGCGAAGACGGAAGCGGCCGCTAACGCCGCCGCCGCCGCCGCCGCCGCTGCCAACGCCTCAGTCGCCGGTCCACCTGCGACACTTCCGGTGGCGGCCATGCTGGAGGAGTTCAAGCACTCCTTGACCTGCTCGCTGGGCGAGATGATGAACGTCCGGCTGGCGCAGATCGAGGAGAGGCTGCCGCCGGCTCCGTCGGTCCGTCCCCAACTGGGAGCTGGTGGACCTCGACGCCCCGAGACGGCGGCCACTACGTCGGCGGACCCCTCCACGGTTGCCCGGGAGGAAACCTGGGCAACAGTGGTTAAAAGAGGGAAGGGCAAGAGGAAGGGGAAAGGGAAGTCCTCCGCCCCTCCATCTACACCTGCAGTCGAAGGCCGGACTGCCGCCCCTGCGGTGAAGCCGACTGGCAAGCCAGCCGCGGCGTCGTCCGCGCGACCGGCCGCCAAGCCGACCGCCAAGCCGACCAAGCCGTCCGGAAGGCCGGCAACAAAGGCGACGGTTAAGGCCAAATTAAAGGCCCCGAAGACTGCGGCAGTCGTCGTCCAGCTGCAGCCGGCGGCTATAGAGAGGGGTCAAACGTACGACTCCATCTTCCGGTCGGCCGAAGACACCGTGAAATTGGAGGAACTGGGGATCGAGCGCATCCTCTTCCGCCATACGGCGACGGGAGCGAGGATGCTCGAGATCCCCGGTTCCGACAAAGAGGAGAAGGCCGACCGGCTCGCCAGCCGGCTCAGGGAGGCCCTCTCGGACGTGGCCACCGTCGTCAGGCCCGTTAAGACCGCGCAGGTGCGCATCTCGGGCCTGGATGACACGGCCACTCCCGAGAGGGTGGCGGCGGCGGTCGCGAAGGCGACATCGTCCGACGTCGGCACGGTGAGGGTCGGGGCGATCCGCTCCGGCTTCGGTGGCATGGGCTCCACCGTCGTATCCTGCCCCGTCTCGGTTGCGAAAGCGCTGACCGAGGGGGGCAGGCTACTGATCGGCTGGAGCTCGGTGCGAGTGTCGGCCCTGGAGGCGCTCCCCATGCGCTGCTTTAAGTGCATGGGGTTGGGCCACACGCGCCCGAAGTGTCCGGCGTCTGTCGACAGGGGCGACCTCTGCTTTAAATGCGGGAATGCGGGGCACAAGGTCGCCTCCTGCCCGGAGAAGACACCGCGCTGCGTGGTGTGCGCCGAGGGAGGAAAACCCTCGGGGCACATCATGTGCGGCCGCAGGTGCAGGCCTGCGACCTCGAAAGGAAAGGGGGCCCTCGGAACCCGGGCCCCCCGAGAGACCGCAAGCCAGACAGCCGCAGACGGCGTTGCCCCCCCGGCCGCGGCGGGGGAGGTGGAGGTTGTGATGTCTGAGTAATCCATGGATCACATCAGACATCACAGCTTCCTCCAAGCCAATCTCAACCACTGCGCCAGGGCTCAGGACTTGTTGACCCAGTCCATGGCGCAGTGGATGATCAATGTGGCCGTCGTCTGCGAACCGTACTGGGTTCCCCCCCAACCGAACTGGTTGGGGGATCTCGACGGCACGGTGGCGGTCGCACTAGGCAGTTCCGCCACCCGCCCCCTCGCACTCGTGGAGCGCGGCTCGGGATACGTCGTGGTGACGTGGGGAGAGTATGCGGTCATCGGCCTCTACTTTTCCCCCAACCGCAGCCTGGCGGACTTCGAGGTCTTCCTCGACACCGTCAGAGCTGCGGTATGCCGACAGTCGCCGAGAGCCGTGATAGTTCTCGGCGACTTCAACGCCAAGTCCCGAGCCTGGGGCAACCCGAACACGGATGCGAGGGGGCGGGCCGTCGAGGATTGGGCCCTCCTCTCTGGTCTGTCACTCCTGAATGTTGGAAACGTTCAGACGTGCGTGCGATTGCGCGGGGGTTCCGTGGTGGACCTCTCGTTCGCCAGCCCCGCAATCGCGCGGAGAGTGACAGACTGGAGAGTGGAGGAGAGGGTGGAGACTCTCTCGGACCACAACTATATCAGGTTCGGGGTCTCCACCCCGTCCTCGTCAGCAGATCGGTCGAGGGGCCCGAGCAGGCTACCCCGCTGGGCCCTAAGCAGGCTCGACGTCGAGGCGGCGCGCGAGGCCGCAATCGTCCAGCGGTGGGCGAGCCACCGCGACGCCGATGGTGCCAGCGTGGATGAGCTGGCTGGCCGCTTTCGCAGGTCGTTGGCCAACGTCTGCGATGCGGCCATGCCGAAGGTCGGCCGCCGCCCGCTAGGACGGCGGGCGGTGTACTGGTGGTCGCCCGAAATAGCGGAGTTTCGTACGGCCAGCATGACCGCCCGCCGGGCGTATCAACGCTGTCGGAGGCGCAGCGCCAGGGATCCGGCTCTGGAGGCGGAGCTGCGGGATGCATACCGCACGGCAAAGCAGGCCCTGCAGCACGCCATCAGCCGAGGGAAGGACGCCGCCTGGAAGGAGCTGCTGGCGGGTCTAAACCGAGATCCATGGGGCCGTCCCTATCGCGCTGCGCGAAGCAAGCTTCGCGCGCAGGGCGCCCCCGTGACGGAAACGATGCCGCCGGATCTCCTCTGGCGGACGGTGTCGGAACTGTTCCCGCACCGTCCCGTACATGTTCCCCCGACGATGGCGACGCCGTCGCCGTCTTCTCGGACCGAGTTCGACCCGCCCTCCCCACCCGGCATCTCGGAGGGGGAGATGGACACGGCCCTCGAGCGTCTCAGGGCCAAGAGGACGGCGCCGGGGCCGGATGGTGTTCCGGGGCGAGTATTGTATATCGTCCTGGAACACCTGAGAGGAGAACTTCGGGGACTGTTCGACAAGTGTCTAGCTTCCGGGCAGTTCCCGAAGCCGTGGAAGACGGGCCGGTTGTGCCTGATACGTAAGGAGGGCCGACCTGTCGACTCTCCGTCTGCGTACAGGCCGATCGTGCTGCTGGACGAGACGGCCAAGCTCTTCGAGAAGATTCTCGCGGACCGTCTCGTCCGGCACCTCGACGAGTCGGGGCCGGGTCTGTCGGACGCTCAGTACGGGTTCAGGGCGGGCCGCTCCACCCTGGACGCTCTGAACGCCCTTAGGTCCCTCTCCGCGGAGGTGGTGGCCAGCGGAGACGTTCTCCTGGCCATCTCGCTGGACGTGTCGAACGCCTTCAACAGCATTCCTGTTGAGACGATTGTGGAGGCACTGAAGTATCAGGACGTGCCTCCATATCTCCAGAGTCTGCTGGAGGCGTACCTCCGCGAGAGAGAGGTCTTATGGGAGGGGGGCGACGGCCGACTGTATCGCCGTCGAGTCGAGTGCGGCGTTCCGCAGGGCTCCGTCCTCGGACCGACCCTGTGGAACGTCGGCTTCGACTGGTTGCTGCGGACGCCACTGCCGCCCGGGCTCAGCGTCATCTGCTACGCGGACGACACTCTGCTGACGGCCCGGGGCGGCAGCTTCGAAGAGGCGGCCGGTCTGGCGCGAACCGGCGCGTCGATAGCGGTCGGCCGCATCGAGGCACTGGGCCTGAGGGTCTCCTTGTCGAAGACGGAGGCCCTCCTCTTCCACGGCCCACGAAGAGGCCCCCCCCGAGGTGCGCGTGTGGTCGTCCAGGGGGTGGAGATCGCCGTCAAGGCCCAGATGAAATATCTCGGCCTAACCCTGGACGGCCGGTGGAGCTTCGGTCCGCACTTTAGAGAGCTCGCTCCGAGGCTCGAGAAAGCCGCCGCCGCGCTGGGCAGACTTCTGCCCAACGTAGGCGGCCCGGACTCGCCATGCCGACGACTATACGTCGGCATAGTTCGCAGCATGGCACTGTACGGTGCCCCCGTGTTCGCCGACGCTCTCGCGTCTCGCGACAACAAGGCCCTCCTGCGGAGACCCCAGAGGGCCATAGCGGTGAGAGCGATACGGGGATACCGTACGGTGTCGTGGACGGCGGCCACGCTCCTCGCGGGCGATCCGCCCTGGGAACTCCAGGCGGAGATGCTCGCGAGAGTGTACGCGGCAAAGTCGAGCCTCAGAGCTGGAGAAGGGCAGGTCCGTAGTACGGACCGGGCGATGGACATCAGGGCTCAAGCTAAGAGGGCCCTGATGATCAAGTGGGAGGAGAGCCTGGGGTCTCCGGCGGCGGGCACGGTGACGGTGGACGCGATACGTCCACATTTAAGTCGCTGGGTCCAAAGGCGGCACGGGGTGCTGACCTTCCGCCTGACGCAGGTGCTTACCGGGCATGGTTGCTTTGGTAAGTACCTGCACCAGATCGCGAGGAGGGAAGCCACCCCTGCCTGTCACGAGTGTGGTGCTCCGATTGACACGGCGCGCCACACGCTAGAAGAGTGCGCCGCCTGGGACCCTCAGCGGAGGGCCCTCGTGGCGGTCATCGGCGGAGACCTCGCGCTGTCGAGCGTGGTCCGCTCCATGCTCGGCAGCGCGAGGTCCTGGTCGGCCGTGGCCTCCTACTGCGAAGAAGTTATTTCGCTGAAGGAGGCTGCGGAGCGTGAGCGCGAAGCCGACGCTCACGCCGACGCGCTTCGAAGGAGGCGACCGGCGGGACGGAGGAGGCGTCGCTACGCACTCCTCCACCCTCCGCATCGTGCTTGACGCGGGGGCGCAGCCGGCGCCCCTCTCCTCCTCGCAAGTCGCGGGTGGAGGGGGGCGCGCGGGGCGCCCTCGTGGCGGGCGCGGTGCGGGGGGGGAGGCGTCGCTGGGTCGCTCCCCCTCCCTCCGCATCGTGCTTGGCGCGGGGGCGCTCCGCGCGCCCCTCTCCTTCCCGCAAGTCGCGGGTGGGAGGGGGGCGCGCGGGGTGCTTCCGCGGCGGGTGTGGTGCGGGGGGGGGGGCGTGGCGGCGCGATCCTCCGTCCTCTGCATCGGGCTCGGCGCGGGGGCGCTCCGCGTGCCCCTCTTCTCCCTGCGGCGATGAGGGAGCGCTCTCGGTGCCCGGGAGCGCTCTACAATCGGAGGCGGCCTGCCCTGCACCCGCAGGCAGGCCCACCGTCCGGGGCGTCATGGCGAATACTTTAAGTGGTCCCGTGGCGCCCCACCAGGACGACGAGGGCACCGCTGGTTTTTACTGAGTAGTCCGGCATTGCACTCCCCGCCGGGAGTCTCAGACTTCCGTCGCCTTCGGGCGACGGGGGTGCGTAAATGCATTTTCCAGCGTAAAAAAAAAAAAAAAAAAAAAAAAGGTGTTCCCTTGCCTCTACGGCCAGGGGATGGAGGGCTTTTGGATTCTTGAGTGTGAGCAGTGCCGACAGGGAGTCAGAGTATATCCCGACTGATCCGGCCAAGTTATCTGCGGCCATCCGCGCCGCCCGGCATATCGCCAAGAGTTCCGCCTGGTACACCGTGCAATAGGACGGCAAAGCAAGCTTGAGGGTTCTAGCTTCGGCGGCGCCAGTCCATACGGACAGGGCCGCCCCCACCTTGCCCTCAATCTTGCTGCCGTCCGTAAAGATGTTAACTTCGTGTTCGCTATTTGCAATGAACTGTTCTCGGTCGACCAGGCACTTGAACTCGAGGTCGACATGACAGGCGGGATGCGGAGACCGCAGAGCCGAGGACATCCGCTCCACCTCCCGATCCCCTATCACCCGCTGGGGCACCCCCCTCCGCGCCTCGTATAAAGTCGCCGCTTCGCGAACGCGGAGGTCGAGGGGGAGTATTCCAGCGAGCAACAGTGCGGAGTTCAGGGAGGTGGTTCGGTATGCCCTGCAAAGCTTCTGTGCGAAGCCCCGTTGGACCACGTTCAGCTGTTTGCGTATACCGAGCTTAGACACGGCCGGCGACCAGACGGCGGCCGCATACAAGATCACAGGTTCGACCACCGCTCTGTAAATAGTGCGGATCACTTCAGGATGGAGACCCCAGCTGGCCCTAGCCGCTCGGGCCAGCTGGTGGTAGAAGGCGACCGCGCGTTTGCAGACGTTCGCGACGTGGGCGTTGAAGGTTAGTTTATGTCTATGACGACCCCCAGCAGCTTGATTTCGCTCGACAAGACAACGTCGACCCCGCCCATGCGAAGACGTGGGGTGTCATACTTCAGTTTGCGCGTCACAAGCATAGCATTGGTCTTGTGAGGCGCAAACCGAAGTTTATTTGACTGGCCCCACGCCCTCACGCGTTCGAGGGCGGCATTGGCTCGTCGTTCGATCTCGAGGGCCGTCTCACCCTCAAACAGCAACACCACATCGTCGGCGAAGGCCTGCGCGTAGTCGCCTTTGGCCTCCATCTCCTGAAGCAGTGGATCCAGGAGCAGGTTCCACAATATCGGCCCACCGATAGACCCCTGCACGCAGCCCTTCCCAGTATCTCTCATGTGCTCCTCCCCCAAGTACCTCACTCTAGCACGCCTGTCGCTCAGGTAGCTGCCCAGGAGCCACCGGATATTATCGGGGCATCTTTCCTCAGCCAGTCTTTCTTTAATTTTTGGCCACCAGGCGCTATCGAAAGATACTAATATTATAAATGTGAATGTAAGTTTGTTTGTTACACTTTCAAAAACTACTTAACCGGATGATCTTGTATCTATCTTCATCAACTTTGGGCACATATTCTTAGAGGTATTAGAAGTAACATAGGATACATTTTATTTAATATTAATTTTTATTTCATATTAAAAAAAATTCAATGCGACCGAGGCCGCGGATAAAAGCTAGTGAACTATAAAATAGTAACGTCTTCCTAATCGCAGCGCTATAATACATAAATACATTTAGATTTTTTTTTCAATACGCTTTTGATTTGCCAGCGAGATTTATAATATAGGTATTCATTTATTTAGCGTAATGTCTCTCAATGAGGCTTCAAGAGCAATTCGTTCAAAAAAAAATGTTGAAAAGATGAAAAAGAATGTTCTAGTGACACAGTATTTATTAACAAAACGGAAAGTTTTTTTTTTATTTTATTTATTTTACACAGCCATGCATCATTATCAATAAGTCTTTACTGGATTAGCAACATGTTATTTGAAGAAATGAGTGTCGCTGGCCTACAGAAATAGTTGCAACATCAGTGGTAGACAACGCCATCTATGAAGCATTAATGAAAAAACAAAAATTAATATTCATTGCATGTATGAACACGAAGTGCTTTGACACACTAATTGTAAGTTATTTAGCAACGTAGCGATTGTAACATCACTTTTAAAAAGAAAATTATTATAAATGAATAGTGTTAACCTCAAATGTCAGTATTAATTTATTGTTTACAGATTTTATTTTCTTCTCTACATGGAGAAAGAGAAAAGCGTTGGAATGAGGATTGAAATGTTACAGCTGAATCGTAAGATGTTATTTTGAATTTATTTACTATTAAGAAAATAAAATAATGCTGCATTTTTCAGTTGTTTAATTTATTATATTTTTTGTACAAATCTATACAAATAAATAAAATAAGAGTGTCTGTTTTAATATTAAAATAACCGCTTTTTACTAAATGCATATTATGAATGTATGACACACACGGTACATATACCTACCAAAATAACATGTTTTATAAATAAATGTTATTTTTAAATTATTACAAAATCTTTACGTCTTTACTGGTAAGATAAGAAAAATTTGACTTCGAAAAAGATATTAATGAATGTTTCAAATCAAAATAAAGTAGAAACAGTTGACATTTATAAAATTTAGTGTTTTTTAAATGTTTAGTTATTAATTAATTAATTCATTCATTCATTAATTCATTCTCTACCTATGTTTCATAACAATTGTTTCCAAAACTTTCCATAATTCTTAAGACATCACAAAAAGTGAATTTATTAACCAAATATTTTTAAAAACGAATTATTATTTAAATATATATCTATTTAAGTATTTAGCGACAAACATGCTCACTTAAGTACCGCTAATAATAACTTAGTAATGGTTTAGTAGAAGCGAAATACTCGAAGTTGATGGGACACATCCAACGTCAGAGCGTCAACCGACCGTGACCGCGTTACCAGTCGTGAACTCTTGAATCGCTGCATCGCACTGTTTACGATATCTTACATAACCGTCATAACAAATATTCGCAATAGTATACAAGAAATGTGATTTATTATTATTTCTTGCTGACGAGCTAAACAACTTTAACCGCAGAACTGTTAACTCGCTAGTAATAATAGTATTGCACTGTTAAATGACACTTAACTTTTACATTTTTAGAGTTTATTGGAGTTTACTCCTCAAGAATCGATTGTCACATGAGGCCCCCGATATGATAAAAATATGAGGAGTGAAATATACTGAACGAATGACCTAGCTACGTTTTTGTGCGCCATGATTATGGTATTAATCTTTTTCTTAGACTAATAAGCCCTTTTAGTACCTATTTAGACAGTCGATCTGAAGGAGTAAGCTCCAGTCGTGCGTCGGAGCTGATACACACACACTTTTTTTTTTTTTTCGAGTATACAACTAGATCAGCAATCAAGCATACTGCTCACCTTAATGTAAGTGGTTATCGTAGCTTATAAACGCCTGCAGCACCTAAAGCTAAAATTACTTAATTATTGCTTACGTAAAACTAAAATCGATTCGGAATGTAGATCTCTTTTAAAAAAACTGTTTTTTTTTTTTTTTTTTTTTTTTTTTTATAAATTTTGATCCACGGGCTCAAAATGCCCGTGCCTTTGTTTATCATGCATGCATTATAATACTACAGGCGATTTTTCTACTTATTATACTACAGATCGACAGTCCTGTGACTGCCTAGTAAAACTAGGACGTGGTCCGACGCCGACGGTTTTTTTTTTTTTTTTTTTTTTTTTTTTTTTTTTTTTTTTTTTTTTTTTTTTCCTTACTAAATGCTGTTTATGCAGAAGTATACACATAATTGCTTTCTAATTTCTAACATTATTATCTTTCTTATCTATGTCTATATTTACACTTATTTGCCTAGTTATCATATATGTACACTTATTTCCTAGTTACCATATATGTACACTTATGTTCTACTTACAATGTACACTTAACCTATGTTACTGTTAGTAAGGTTTTTTTTTTTTTTTTTTTTTTTTTTTTTTCTTATATATATATTATTTTTTTATATAGTTATTATTTGTTTATCTATATATAAGTTATCTATTTCTGTTATTTACTTAAATTTCATAATTTAATAAAGTGTAAAGTTGAGATAATATTAATAATCAAACTTAGCTTAACTAAAATTAAAATAAATATATCAACATGCAAAATAACTGCTATTTGTAACTATTTGATAAATCAAAAGGATTTTTGAATATCATATCAAAAATTGACCGCTCCAGCGGGGTTCGAACCCGCGCCTCCGACATACCGTGTCGGCGCTCTAGCCAATTAAGCTATGGAACGATGCACCCGCTCGAGCGAAATTTTCGATATGATAATTTTTAATTTCGGTTTAAGCGAACCGTGGCGCCGTCTATAGTGAGCTCTTTACAGAAACCCGTAACTATTCAAAGTTTCATATTACAATGAAAATCTTTGACAATTTCGCTCGAGCGGGTGCATCGTTCCATAGCTTAATTGGCTAGAGCGCCGACACGGTATGTCGGAGGCGCGGGTTCGAACCCCGCTGGAGCGGTCAATTTTTGATATGATATTCAAAAATGTTTAGAATTCCTAATGTGGGTAACACAAAAATAAAAAAGCTTAGATATTAAAAATAGCACGGTGTCGTCTCCTGTCAAAGATTTTCATTGTAATATGAAACTTTGAATAGTTACGGGTTTCTGTAAAGAGCTCACTATAGACGGCGCCACGGTTCGCTTAAACCGAAATTAAAAATTATCATATCGAAAATTTCGCTCGAGCGGGTGCATCGTTCCATAGCTTAATTGGCTAGAGCGCCGACACGGTATGTCGGAGGCGCGGGTTCGAACCCCGCTGGAGCGGTCAATTTTTGATATGATATTCAAAAATGTTTAGAATTCCTAATGTGGGTAACACAAAAATAAAAATCTTAGATAAATCAAAAGGATATAAGAATTTATATATTTATATATCTACTTTCTTATTACTATATCATGAGCCACGCCTGATCCCAGCATCTTGAGCAGAGCCCTTGCCAACGACATATCCCGCTTGTGGATGGTTCTTTTCAGGTTGTGCTCCAAGATTGTTTTTGTCGAGGCACCCAGCGCTCGGCTAACGAACCTGCCGATTGCGTCATCACCGTCGTCAGTGTAGTAGACACAGGTGTTAGTGTGTCTTGTTAACGCTACTACCGCATGAGGCACACTATCGTGGATTTGTAGCCTCTCGGTCTTTGTCTGGACGATGATGACCTCGCTGTAGGTTTGCCCTTGTGCTTCATGAATGGTCATGACGCGCGATCCCTCTCCAGCACCGTATCCCTGGTCCATCAGGAATTTTTTCTCTTCCTGCGTATAGACCAAGTATAGGGTGGCCTTTTGAAGTTTTGGTATTGGCGCGCCAGTGTATCCATTCATTCTGAGGGAGTGGATGGTGGGATTTGCCGAGTACATGTTTATATATACCTCGCAGATGGCATATACAACGTCCATGGGACTCCGGTATGTGCAGGACAACTCACGTGAGATGTTGATTGTCAGGTAAGGTCTACAGTACCTTATTTCGAACAGATTTTCTCTGTCTATATAAGGCAACTGGTTGACATCTCCGATGAGAACAACTTCGCTTGCCCCCGAAAGCCGAGCCGCCATTACTATAGCTCCAAAATGGTTCATAAGGGCTTCGTCCACCGTTAAACGGTTACATTTCGTGCCCCTTTTGAATCCATTTGTTAAAATGGAGGCCATAGTACGTACCCTAGACCTGATTTTGTCACCAAAGCGGCGGGCTAGTTTCTCTTTAAGATCTTTGGCAGCTTCGACCGTCGTGGTAACTACTATTTCCACATTCTCATCGAAGTTCCTAACTATGTGTGTCGTTTTTCCGCACCCAGGTACCCCGTTTATCCACTCCAGCTTTGGCAATTGCCAGCCCACGAGGCCCGCGTCGACATCAAGATCAACTGAAATGGATTTTGCCATCTCAAGCATCCTGTCATCCAGCATTACTCTCGTGCACTTGGCAACCACCAAAACCGGGTCCCTCGGAGGTGTTAAAAATTTTGGTGACGTGTTTTCCCGCCCCGCAGCCTCGGCCGTAAAAAAAAACTGTTAATCATTATAAATTTTGTCATGTAATAAATAATAAGAATAAACGCCTCAAACGGCCCTCACTAGGATTTACTGTGGTCCGGTACTACGTTACTATCTGGATTCCAGATAGACCAGATAAAAACAGATCAAAATTGTATGAAAATTTTGTAATCCCTCTTTCAAACACGCAATAGTTTACAATAACTTCCCATACAAATCATCGTTTTTCATTTTAAATTACTTCTTCTGTGCAATATCTACTTGAAAATAAGCAAGTAAATTTCTACAAATATTGCTTGCTAATTTGGTAGTGAGTAATAGATATTAATTATATTAGCTCTAGATTTTTACAAAAGTAATAATAAATCTTTTATCTAAAAACTAAGCCGTATCGTACGGAAAGTTATAATGATTTAGGTAATCAGTTAATACACTATAATTAGTTTATAAGCTGTAATTAGTTTAGTTTTATTATTATGTATATTATCGTGTTTTGTTCTCAGCTTTAATTATTATTATCTGTGAAGCATGAATATTTTAGATATAGGTAAAGCTAGATTGATCGTATTTTATTATCAAGGTAATTTTCGCTTCATGAGGATTGCAGTAGCCGGTTCAGTGTATTAATATTATTATTTTTTAAATACGTTTTACACTTAACGGAATTTTTACCAGTAGGAAAATAAACTCTGAGCACTACATACATGATCGTCATGTTCGTAGTTATGTTTGATCAGATATTTCGAATTTGGTTATATTTCTAATGTTTTAATACAGTCTGTAAAGTATTAATTTCCATAAACTTGTCAAACGAACTGCAATTAATGATTTTGTGGCACGTCAAAGGTTGCACAGTACCATTGAGGCAGGGCACAGCAGGATATCTATATCTCCAGACAAGATTCTCCAGATTTTGAGCAGGATTTACGGAACTTTTAGTCAAAATTTCCACCACATTTAACTAGACTATCTTTTTGGACGTTTAAGGTAACTGAATTATTAAAAAGTTTTAAAAATATTTTGTAAAATCGGAGAAAAACACAAAGGAATAAAAGATTGTAGTATGCGTTTTTACTTATCAAATTTTGCTCAACCATGACCAGACACATAACTCATAATTTATCTCTTACAGTACAGAAGTAAACCAGATCATACTACGTATATATCATGCGTTATATTTCATTGACTATCAAATACTTGTCGGAAATGATTTGATTGAAAGCAAACGGCCTTTTATCTGGTACCGTAGCGAGTATAATTGTATTTGCTCGTAAAACAAAAAAAAACCGACTTCAATTACATCGACAAGTAATACAACGTAGGTAGACGAAAAATAGTCAAGTAAACACGCGTTATCAAAGATTACTCAAAAATTTGTTATCAGATCTCGATGAATTGAATGTGATTGATGATGATTTAAATGTGACCACATGATAAACATCAGCTTACGATTAAATTACAAATCATCAAAATCGGTACACCCAGTAAAAAGTTACGCGGCATAATACAACGTAGGTCGACGAAAAAATAGTCAAGTAAAAACGCATTATTAGATATAACTCGAAAAGTGGTTGTTAGATCTGAAATAAATTTAAATGGGACCAAATGACACACACAAACTTTGGATTGAATGAATCGAATGAAATTGTTTTATCGAAATCGACAAAAAAAATTCATTTCCGAATCTGAATCCACCAAAAAAGTCAAAAATTCTGAAGTAACATACATAAAAAAAAATACGGGCGAATGGAGAACCTCCTCTTTTTAACCGACTTCCAAAAAAGGAGGAGGTTCTCAATTCGACTGTATTTTTTTTTTTTTATGTATGTTACATCAGAACTTTTGACCGGGTAGACCGATTTCGACAAATTTTGTTTTAATCGAAAGGTGGTGTGTGCCAATTGGTCCCATTTAAATTTATTTGAGATCTAACAACTACTTTTCGAGTTATATCTAATAATGCGTTTTTACTTGACGCTTTTTTCGTCGACCTACGTTGTATTATACCGCATAACTTTCTACTGGGTATACCGATTTTGATAATTCTTTTTTTGTTAGAAAGGGGATATCCCTAGTTTGGTACCATGATAAGTACACCAGGATCTGATGATGGGATCCCAGAGAAATCAAGGGAAACTCTCGAAAATCCGCAATAACTTTTTACTGGGTGTACCGATTTTGATAATTTTTAATTTAATCGAAAGCTGATGTTTATCCTGTGGTCACATATAAATTTTATCGAGATCTGATAACTACTTTTTGAGTAATCTTTGATAACGCGTAGTTACTTGACTATTTTTCGTCGATATACGTTGTATTACTCGTCGATGTAATTGAAGTCGGTTTTTTTTTCGTTTGCGAGCAAACACAATTATTTTGGAAGTCGATTAAAAACGCATGCATATAAATGAAATGATTTAAAAATAAACCAATTATGTAAAGATTTATTATTGCTTTCTTTTCATTAGTTAATTCTTGCATACAGATTAGTTAATTATTTTATTCTAAAAATTATAAAAACCTTCATAGAGTGACACTTTCAGATAGTAAATTTACGATTACATCGAAAAATAATGCCCATTCTCATAAAGAAAGATTTACAACACAGCTTTTATTACCCAAAGATGGACCATAACGAGACTTCAAAGACTTTTAATTACTCACAGTGATAAAATAATGTAGCCTGTAATATCCCTAGGAGACTATCTTAGAATATTCACAGAACAAATTCTGTATTTAGATACCTAAGTATAGTATTACGAAATAGAGTTGCCTTGAAATAATAAACTTATTTTGTATCAGTCATGATATACTCTGGAATTATTGAGGGTTTATTTATTTTATTTTAAATACGCTTTAGCGTGTCATATCCCACTGCTGGGCATAGGCCTCTTTCCCCATGGAGGAGAAGGAACAAAGCTTTATCCACCACGCTGGTCCAGTGCGAGTTGGGGAAAATCGCTATCAGGTGTACATGATAGCAACCGGGACCGACGGCTTAACGTGCTTTCCGAGGCACGGTGAGGAGACCCACAAGGACTGCACAAACACCTACACCACGGCAAACATCTGTATCGCCAATCGAAATCGTAATTTTTGTCATGTGCGGGGATCAAAATCGCAATCAGCAGCGCAAGCACAAACCAGTGCTGTGACTGTTGCGCCAATGTGTCGCAACTTTCATCATCATCATTTTTATGTTTCTAGCTGATTTTGAATCGAACGTATCGAAATTTATTAAAAATGTACTAAGAGTTTTTAGAGATATTATAGAACATCCTCAAAAAAAAAAGAATTGAATTTCTTTTATGAAATGTAATTTTATAAAAACGCCTTAAAATGGCATTAAAAGTATAAAATAAATTTATTGATACAATTTCTTTGTTTTTTTGCACATAGGTATCTGTTGTATTGTAATTTTTAAATCGGGTCTAATACATACGATAATAATAGATACATATAACTACTATTTCAAAGTATTTATTCTCATCACCTATCTTCATCCCGAAATTATTTAAAAAAACATTAAATCGGTTCAAAACTTTCTTATACAGTATGGGCTTTATTATAATTTCTGTGTTATGTAATACATTTACAATAACATACTCTACATTATTTTAAGTACCCGGTTGACCGAGCTAAGCTCGGTATTTTTAGTAAATCGTGTTTTTTGGAAATCATAAAGTATAAATACGAATTACATATTGATAAAATATGAATAATATTTTTCGATTTTACCGACATAATAATAAAAAATAAGAACAGTCTATTTAAATAAAAAATAACGAGTGCAATTAGAAAAAGAAAAAGAAAAAATAATTGATCACGGACATGTGGATTTGAACCATGATCTTCTCGGTTGATCCCGAGCGGCCGATTTCCCACCGAGCTATTTCAACTACATTGCCTTATGCGAAATTTACCTTCGTATTCTAACGATATTTTTTTCAATTCCTAAAAACAGCGATAAAACGACATTTCCTGAAAATGAATCCTAGCTAGATAGATTTATCTCCCCCGAAACCCCCTAAATACTAAATTTTATGAAAATCGTTGGAGCCGTTTCCGAGATTCAGATTCTATATATATATATATACAAGAATTGCTCGTTTAATAGTATAAGATATTATTGTTATAATCGTTTATCGTTTAAAACTCCTGATAAAATATTATAGTGATTCGTTGTGACGACTTTATTTAGTAAAAACAATGATTTTCAGATGATATAATTATCATAATTATATTTTATTACGACGTTTTAAAAGGAACAAAGTTGAGTTCAAAACATTTAAACTAGAATTAATTTTTTATTGAAGAAAAGTGATAAAATTCCTGACAATACTTAATTATAAGTCAGGCACTTAAAACAATTCTTTTAACATTTTAATACAATCAGGCACTTAAAACAATTCTTTTAACATTTAACACAGTAAAATTTACGAACTATATCAACCGCAGTAGCAATTTATTGAACACAGTCAAGTATCATCGAAATTGAGTGACCTTCACAGTGAATATTTTAAGACGGTGAGTAGGTAGGTATATCCACTTATTATTTATACGTTATAAATTGTTAGCTAACATTCGATTGCTTCCGTGAATATAAATAAAGACTAAATTTAATTTTTGTATTAACTGTATTTTTGATGATCGAATTAATTGACATCAATACATAATTATAATGGACCAAGTGGCAAATAAGCACATAAATTCCCAGACATGTTATTTTGAATAACAACAAAGATAAATTAAAACGCGCAATTGGAGCAGACTTTTGTCCTGGCGTGGAAACCACGTATTGGCAAACTCAGTGTGGGACGCGTTCAGGCCCGCTGAACCGATGATTTACATAAGAACGCCGCGTCGGTGGGAATGGTTGAGGCCTGCGGAGAACCGGGAAGTGCGAACTTGAAGAGGTCTACGTCCAGCAGGCTCCGGCAGGCGATAGGCTGAAACATCATTATGATACTTAATTAATCTTTATTTATCACAGTCTGATAATTATAAATATTACAATCATGTTCATTGGCAGACCATTTGATGATGGTATTTGATAGGCACGAATGTTTCTTTACAAAATATTATCTATTATTTTAAGTTTACTATTTATTGTAAAAGTAAACTTAAAATAATAGATAATATTTTTTGCATTTAAAAGTGTTGAAAAACTATGACCTGTCGTCAAACAACCCATACCCGACGAAATTAATAATACATAATAGGTGTAACAATACTTGATTCATGTCTTTTGTTAAGGTAGGTAGGTATAAATGAGCAAGTAATTATAAAATCATAATTAAGTATAAGAAATAATATTTATTGTCTCTAAAATCATGTCTTAAAATACTTTTCTCTTATGTGAACGATCTAAGCAGGCGACGAAACTCTTTGGAGTCCATTAGTTAGGTGTTTTAAGTTTAACAATTAGGAATTATCATAACGTCCACTTAAACATATTATGTACACGTCAACAGTATTTTAAACTATTATTAAATTAAATTGAGCAGTTTTGTTAATCAATTCAAAATCCCTGATTTTATGTTTAACAAAATTATTAGTGAAAATGTATACGTACCTATGTCCTATATAATGTTGTACAGTATATGAATGCATCCCTTTTTTAGTGACATTGACAAATTAGTCAACTGTGACACCCGTCATAAAAATGGCTGCGCTCAGAGTATTTAGTCGTAATATACCGTATTTACGACAACAATTTTCAGCATTATTAGGAAACACTTCGCCATCAGTCAAATTTATTTGTGTTGTAGTTGTAATAGGCTATATTTTATCGTATTCCGATGATGTTGTGGACGTTCTTAGTGTTACGCCAGGATATTTGTTGCCACCTTCTTTTCAATTGTGGTCCACTTTCACATTCTGGTTTCTTGAAATACATTTGTGGGAGGTGATCATTGACATTGTGACGGTTGGATTATGTGGAAAGCTAATAGAACCCCTATGGGGCCAAATGGAGATGATGAAGTTCTTTTTTCTAACAAACATTGGAGTTGCATTCTTGACGACATTCTACTATCTGGTAATATATTCATGGACTCAGGACACATCTTTGCTGTTCGATATACACGTACACGGCCTTGCCGGTTATCTGGCAGCCGTGAGCGTCGCTGTGAAGCAGATAATGCCAGATCACTTGTTAATTAAAACACCATTAGGTATGAATATAAATACACTCAAACTTTACCAAAATTATATATTTATTAAACTTATAATTTAAATTTGTATAATTTGTAGGTAAACTAACAAATAGATCATTGCCTCTACTAATTCTCATAGCGGCTATATTACTCTGGGCTGTGGGTGAGTTAGAAGGCACTTATCCCTGTATGTGGGGCAGTGGGACTCTGTTATCATGGATATATCTGAGATTCTGGCAACGTCACAGCAGTGGTACCAGAGGAGACATGGCCGACAATTTTAGTTTTGATAAGTGAGTAAGACATTTTAATATTTAATTTTTTGTATTTTAAAGGACATCACTGGTCTAGTGGTGCTAGTGCAATATGGGTGCCAAAATAGGCGTTTATAAATTAGATCCCTGCTTGGAGTGGATATTTGAATTTCTAGTAGTTTGGGTGTCTGTACTTGTGGATCGTGAATGTTATGCATGCTAGTTATTGCTGTATGTATTAAGGACCTTACTGTATAATTTGTTTATATAAAAGTAAAAATATGTATATTGTTAGTATGCATAAATAAATAAATAAAATCTCCTCCCTGTGCCTGAGAAAGCTTATAAAGCTGTCAATACCGGTTGTTGTCATCGAAACCTAATAGTGATAGTCACTCAAAGTAGGGTACTATGTCTGACACTAACTATATCCCCCAACCTGCAGTGGAGTAGCACGGTTAATTAAGCTTTGCTTCTCCTACATTGAGAAAGAGCCTATGCCTAGCAGTAGGTGTTACAGGCTGTGAAGCACATCTTATATAATTACACATATATTGATAAGGACATACATATACAATGATAATTATAAGGAAAAACAACATTTTTCCCACTTATGTTTCAGTGTACATAGTATCAATTGTTATATATAAATAATCTTGACTGTTGACTGTCTTGGTACAAATATCCTTATATTAATAGTAATTACATATACTAATATTATATTTTAAAAAAAGTATCGCTAGGCTATTTACATTAAGAACCGTCATTTTGTAGTTAGATAGGTTAGGGTTATTTTTTTTTGTAACGAAAACGAAATTATGTTGATAAACTATCTGATTTGGAAGTTAAATAAGTTAGGCTTATTTATTTATTAATTTTTTTTTTTTTGTAACGATTTAATGCCGATAAGTGGTCAATTTTTGAGCTTAGATAATTCGACTTTTATTCTAAAGACTAACAAAAGTATTTTAAATAATGAATAAAAACATGACATGTTTTAAAATGTCGCTTATTGTTAAATTTGAATATTAAATGTATAATTATTACAATATTTAAAATTTTTGTTAAGATAAGAGGAAAGTGTTTTAAGAGATAAAAACTCGAAACACTTATTTGTAATCTTTATAGTAGATTTTCCATTTGCACATAAAATGATAGTCATCAGTTATTTTACTTATGTAGATAAAAATAAAATAATAATAAAAATGAGAACTAGATCTAATTTTATATAACCAGGATAAAACCTTGCAATATGCGTTCGTCTAATTTTGATTTCCCTATGCATAAAGTCTGAATTTACTATTTTATTAGAACAGTTTCATGAAATTAGACCTATATTACTCTACACTACACATTTTTCAATTTAAAATGTCAATATAATTATAAATACTAAATTACGACTGTATTATTATAGTATTTTTTCATTGACAAAACAATGTAAATATGGTATGGTGTACACCGTATTATATGTATATTAAAAACTAAGATACGTTAAGCACGCAAATAGTTGTCAATTTTTTGTATGAATCTTGTTATGTTTCCATATTTGCAGTTTCTTCCCGACAGTACTGCAACCTGTAGTGCGCGGTATTATTGGTCCGATACATCGTTGCTGTGTCCGTATAGGACTGTGTTCTCCTAGTCCAAGACGGGTTCATCTCGCTCTAAGCCCCCGCGGCGTTACAATATCCATGCCAGGAGTTGAACCACAGGATATGGAGCGGCGACGGTGAGACTTTAATATTCATTTTATAGAGTAAAATATAACCATACACATTAATATATGTCATATAATTTTTTAATGGAGCTATAAAACAGATAACTATCTCGGAGTAGCTTTTGTGACTTGAAGGATTATGTCAGATAAGCTATAAACATTTTGAATTTGTTTAGCATAATTATATAAAAAATTTATTAATCTTTTATTTACGTTGCGAACTTTATATTAGCGAGATTTCTTCGCGCCCGGGGCACATACCTTTTTAGCCCCCCATTCGAAAACCATAATAAACCATACCATAACCGTTGTTTTATAATTTTGAATATTAAAATTATTATTAACTATTTTAAAAAATATTTAAGAAATCTTATCTAAGAATTATCTTAGTAGTAACTTTAAGTCAAAACAAATCAACAACATACACTCATAACAAAGGAAATGTGTGCATATTTTGTAAGAAATAGAAATTAATAAAATTTTATGAAGTTTTATTAACACTAATAAATATTCATTATTTTATAAAGCCAAATCGCACTGAAAGCATTAAGTGAGAGATTATCCAAGACTTCCGAACAGACCAGACAAAAGAACTTATCGACAAAGGTTAATATGGAAGCAGTAAGGAAAATGCAATCACCCCATGTTATACCTCAGTTCCCTGCTGAAGAAGCCAGTCAGCCAACACCACAAGCAGAAGCGACTCTAGTCGATATAAGCACAGAACCTGTACCCCCAACGACTAAAACGTCATGATTGTAGTTTATATCTAAGACTGTTCACAGTTCAGTGTAGGAATCTAAGTTATGTGACCTCGGTTCAGGTATATTTATAGTTCCATCACAAATTATTTATGTGAAATGAAATAGAAGTAAAAAGAAACTTTTCAATAATTTCCTTGTAAAGTTTTGTGTTCAGTAGATAGATTAAATTCGTTGTTATCAAGGATATTGTTCAAAACTGTTACTATCTAAAGAATTCATACTACATTAAATTGATATTTCACACAATATATTTCTTTTAAAGTTATATGTAGCCATACTTAAAACTTGTCTATGATGAATCAATAGCTACATTTATTTAATAAACTTAACATTGATATACTTATAAGTTTTTAAGAAGAGTTCTATGTGGTTTTGGCAATCTTAGAACAATATGTAACAGATGAGAAAAGCAACCATACTTATTAAAATTACAAAAAATTGGGTGTAATTGGGTCATCTATTGATAATGCAGGTATGGTAAACCTATTTATGTATAGGGCTGCCATCCGTCCAGATTGCTCTGGATTCGTATTTATTAAAGTGTTTGAAAGCCATAATTTTAATTAGAGATATGCTCAGTGGAGTTGCTTCCATTATACTCTGTAATCTACAAAAAGCTTGACCTTTTAAGACATGACATTCACCTTTTCTTTTGTGTGGTCTATACGTTATTTTGTTGATATACCAAAATCCTCTTTTTGTCCCGATCTTCCCTTTTATTATACATAGTTTTCCTGGACAAATTTTCATTCAAGTGTCTAAATTTGGTCACCAGTTCTATGGTGTACTTGTTATGAATAACATGGTATACACACGTTTTTGAATAATGTATTTTTTTATTTACATTTATTTGTTAAACCTATTCCTTAAATGCTTGCTTGCCATATGTTACAAATTTTTCTCATTGGGCTCTATTATTTATAAACTCTGTCAAACATATTGTCGAATTTGCCTTTTCTATTTCATAGTTATATTTCTATTAATTCTAATAATGTATTAATCTTGTGTTTCTATAATCATAATCTATTGAACACGAATTGATTATTGTGTTGTAATTTTTCTCTATCAAAGAAAATCCAAATCTTCTATATACTAATACGTGAAGCAAAAAGTTTGTACCCCTTTTTACCAAAATTGCGCGGACGGAGGAGTTGAAATTTCGCACACTTATAATTTTTATAGAGGAGTGCAGAATGCTGATATTTGTTTAAAATTATACATAAACACACACACATACACACACTACCATACTACCTACATACCACATACCTACTCTATTGTTTATTATAGAAGTATAGTCTATGACAGCGGTACCTTAATAATGTTCAAACTTAATTTAAATTATAGATGGTCGAATTTCGACCACTGGGCTACCCACTAGTTATATAAAATTTATCTATAGTATAGAGATTGAGTTCAGTTTTAGGAAGCTATTGTTGGCTTCGGTCATATAAGTGATGGCAGCCCGAAAAATGTAACCCTCACCAAAAAGGCGGGAATTGCATAACTTATGTTAAGAATGATCTATTTTAAGGAGTTACATGTAATTAATAATGGTTAATTCGGTGTTATCCCATAACAATATAACATGTCCTGTGTAGTGTTACGAATTTTACGCGAATGTAAATGGACACTTAATGAATTACTATTTCATGACAAAGAATTTTATCAATAATGAATGTTTGAAAGAAAAATTGACTTTATTTGTGCAAGTAATAGATTTTACTTTACTGTAAATTTTTGGCACAAAACGGCAGGTTACTCAACGTGCATTAATTACTATTGATTAAAAATATTGTTTACATTTAAATTTTGTTCTTGCATTCCTATACTAATAATATGGATGTAAATAAAAGTATTTAATTTAATTTTTTCTTTCAATTCATTTCAATGGCATATTCGTATGGTACACCCATACTTCAACAGTTACGTATGGTGCAAAAGGATGTAATATTTTAGTGTTACGTATTTGTTATGCCTGCGGTGGCATTGAGTGAGTGAACTGTAAATAATTATTAATACGTATTGTTTAGTGTTAATAAATAATAATCCCATCAATAAACTAATATCTTTTATTTTCTTTTTCCTTGTAATAAAAACAATGCTCTTTACACTTTCACATGAATGTTTGAGTACATCTGATTTCAAATCTCAATATTATTACAATTTTTGTTTTAAGCTTGAAGTACGTAGAACAAAAATAACATGGTAAAAGTATTAGTATACAGAAACAGATGTTAGAAATTTGTATTGAATAACCAAAACCATGTAATATAACAGTTTGACTTATCGTTTGACAATAGATGAAAACGAAAATAAAAAAACGTAGTCCACTATTGAACATGTTATTAAACTGACATGCATTCGTTTAGAGCCATATAGTGGAGGCCATACATACTATAGCCGAAATTATACGTGAAAATATTTAAGCAGTAGTACATAGAGCTTAAACATTTGTATTAGCCATACAGGTGTTTGCCGTGGTTTGGGTGTTTGTGCAGTCCTTGTGGGTCTCCCCACCGTGCCTCGGACAGCACGTTAAGCCGTCGGTCCCGGTTGTTATCATGTACACCTGATAGCGATCGTTACTCATAGTAGGGAATATATCCGCCAACCCGCATTCGAGCAGAGTGGTGGATTAAGCTCTGATCCTTCTCCTACATGGGGAAAGAGGCCTATGCCCAGTAGTGGGATATTACAGGCTGAAGCATGTTATGTAGAGCTTATTACTACGACATTAAAATTAACATTGAAAAAAAAATTCGAAAAGACATGGGAAACTCGGCTATCTATAACAGACTTAAGAGGAAAGCCCAAAATCAAAAGGAGTTTGTATCATGTAGGTTACAGATTTGTTTGTAGCATATACGCGTACCTAATATGACAACAAAACGTCTTATGAAAATATCAGTGAAATCAAAAAAGTTGATATTGCTCTGAATGTAAATAGAAAAAAAAGAAAATGACGAAGTCGCAAAAGTCACAAATTACAAAAAGGGTCCAGAGGGGGTCAAAGGGTTTTGTAAAAAGCGGTTATTTTAATATTAAAAACAGACAGTCCAATTTTATTTATTTGTATAGATTATAACAACAACAATATTAAGCACTAGTATAATAATTCGTAAGTTCCAGATAACGTTTGTAAGTCTAGGGTTAAATGGAAGGATGCCAGTTTAATAATACGTTATATATAAACTGAATGTAAAATGAAAAAAATATATTTTTATATAGCACATAGCAACAAAAATCAGTTACGTTTTTTTACGACAGACTATGGTCGCAGTGAAAAATGTTTGTGTGACCATTTTCTTTCAATTAACATCATTTAAGTTTCTCATTAAATCGAGTTTATTCGAAGTATTTTAATTTCTTATAAATAATATATAGTTCATCCACTAATAGTGGTATAGTTTCAATCATTTTGGCGCGCGTCGTTACATCTGCCTCGAAATTTTATAAATACAGATTATTAATTAATTTAATCCGTATTCCAAATTCAAAATTATTTAAAAGAAAAGTTTTATTCCTTAACAGGAATCACTCCACGTCTTGCTCTAATAACGTCTAATTTACCACTGTCACAAACGAAAGCTGTGTATTTAAAAATATGAGCACACACGCGCGCCAATATCACTTTAATCGTATAATTGTCTGTACACATTTAATGCTACCGGTAGTAGTGATGTTGATTTTGTGGCCACTGTTGTACGGGAACGTTGGACTGTTGGTAGCCCCCATCTGGCCAACGGCTTGTTTCTGGCATAGGGTTCACTGGTGCTATGGGGACGGAGTTCGGCATTGGGGAGACACCTGCTACATTAGTTGTCATTGTTCCTGCTGAAATAAAATTTATTAATTAAGAAAATATATTACCTTTCGTTTTAGTGTTTGTAGGAAAAGATTTTTCAGAACCGTTCAGAATTTAAGCCTGTTATGTTATTAAAGTAATAATAAAGGGGGGCAATCATTAATATTTAAATAACTGTTTTGAAAGTCAAAACTGATTCAAGTAAAACACTAGCAGAAAGCAAAAGTCAGATGCTTCTGGGGTTTAAGTTAAAATTTTGTACTTTTTTCAAATAATAATTTTGAGAGGTCCATAATTGAAGTCTACAGGGTTTTTGAGTGACTAGTCTTATGGGGTATGAAAACTGATAGCAATCTACTAGCTGTCCAAGTCGAAATAATTCACAGATCTAGGTAAAATGAGGTTTTATATAGGAATTTGAAAACTTGATAATTTCATCAAATCATCGCACCAATGACTAGTCTAATAAATCTCTTACAATTAAGTATTACGTGATCCTAAATGTATTCAGTCCAAATCGGAAACTTCATTGAGTTCACAACAATTTTCATTCAGTTTATAAAAAATGCATTTAAGCTTTATTTTCGCATTATCTACAATTTTTTTAAAGGCTATGGTTAAGGACAATATTCCAAAAAAATCGCATGTATATTCGCGTTATTATTATTGTGAGTGCGTGCGTGCGTGCGTGCGTGCGTGCGTGCGTGCGTGCGTGCGTGCGTGCGTGCGTGCGTGCGTGCGTGCGTGTGCGTGCGTGCGTGTGTGTACTGACCGGGCGGTACGTAGGGCGCGGGCGGCGCGTAGGGCTGGTAGTAGGGTGGCGGCACAGACAAGGTGTGAGGCAGCACCGCACCGCTTAGTGGCGCCGGCACTGGCTGCGGCGTCTGCTGTAACAAACAATATATTTAACACACTGGCATACGTCACTATATCGACGGTATTGTATTTCAACCGTATTCCTGTATTAGTGTTTTATCAATCAAACATGATTTAGATTTTTTTTCCAGTTTGTTTCACTAGGGTGTTTATTTATATGGGTTATTAGATGTAAGTTATGTATAGTGCGCGATATAGTCATGAAAGGGAGTGGAGAGGGGGGGCTGCGATTGGATACAGATATCCCTCTCTCCGCCCATGACATGATTTAGATCAGGGCCATATAAAATTAAATAAATATCTTATAAGTATATAGCGGCCATCTATAATTACGTCACGTGTTAAGGGAGTAGGCGGTCGACGAAGCGTAACACTATGTAACAAGGGTTGGGGAGGGGTAAAAAAAATCGTAAAGTTCGTGTGAGATAGTTTGTAAATAATCCTCTATTCAATGATTTATACATCAAAAAATCAAAATCAAAATATTTATTTATTCAAGGACATTTGAAAACTATTTTTGATTTGTTATTTAACAAATTATAATTGACATTAGTCTTTTTTAAAAATAATTATGGTTAATGTGAAGTTATCATTGATTCACAATGACGATTATTCTGAGAAGTGTTGTCAAGTAAATGAGAAATAACAGTTATAATAAACCATCAATCATTAAACTTTGTGCGTTGCATGAAATAGTCACTAAGCTTACACAATTTTATCAGTAACTTTTATGCTCTCATACTGGAAGTGATTGCAGCAGACAATTATGAATTTAGTTATAAAAATTCTTGAGTTGATACCTTCAAATTCATTGTAACACCATTAATATTTCATTCATCACTTCAGCCTATAGCAGTCCACTGCTGGACATAGGCCTCCACAAGTTCGCGCCAAAAATAGCATGAACTCATGTGTGTTTCCCATAGTCACCACGCTGGGCAGGCGGGTTGGTGATCGCAGGGCTGGCTTTGTCGCACCGAAGACGCTGCTGTCCGTTTTCGGCCTGTGTGTTTCAAAGCCAGCTTTTGGATGATTATCCCGCCATTGGTCGACTTTTAAGTTCCAAGGTGGTAGTGGAACTGTGTTATCCCTTGGTCGCCTCTTACGACAGCCACGGAAAAGGCTAGGCTAGCTATATTCTTTACTGCCACACAGCTTATATTTCATTATGACATTACAATGATTAAGAAAATGTTAAAATGAACATTATGATGTTATTACTACTAAACACAGTAGAACTGTAAAACAAGTTCGGCTCCAATCGTTCTTTAAAGAAAAGATTTTTTTAAGCATTGAGACGATCACAGAATATTAATAATACATTACATTTTTAATGAAAAAATTATGTTTTAAAACTGAGTCAATAGTATTGAGGTGCCAAAAGTTTTATAAAATGTGTACCTGATAGTAATTGTAGTAATTATGAGACTCGGGTTGGTCATGTATTGGAACGGTGATGAGATTAGTGCGGGCTCCTCGAGGCCGTTCTGCTGTAGCGTGAGTTAGAGAATGTGCTCGGGGATCATTACTGCCTCCTGAAACCTAAACAAAAATAACAAGTTATATAAACAATTAAAATGTGAATTCTGAATATTAGAATCTAAAATTCTATTAGATATGTGTATTATAAAATAAAGTACAGCCTCCTTGGATGCGTGCAATAAATTTGTTTCCTTTTTAATACTGAAATTTTTAAATTCTATAATAATATAATGGATACTCCTAACTAGGCCTATGCTCAGCAGTGGAATATTGAATCAATCAATCAGTTAATAAATCAAAGCAATATTGAAGTTATTGTAAGAGAGAAGTAACCATAAAAGAAACGTTGACTGTTATTATAAATTCTAAATAATTGACCAATGGTGAGGTTATTACAAATATAAATATTCGACACCCCAAACAATACCCGGTTTAGATTTTATTCTGAATGAAATATAGGTAGAAAAGTAGGTTATATAAAATATTACCGATAAAGGTTTAACAATAGCAACGGAAGTCGGTGGTGGCTCTGGTTCCTGCTTGACTTCAGCACCAGAGGACACGTGTCTGTGATTGATATGTGCTTGCAGGTCTCTCTGGAAATTATCGTGTAATTACATTATAAAATTACACAAACCTGAATTAAATTACATAAGATACAAAGAAAATAGGTCAAAAGCAAGATCAAATTGAAAGAGATATTTACTGTCACAATAATTTTGTATGTTACTTTAATAACTACAATAATTTATAATTAACAATGAATATCGAATTTTCGATTTAAACAATAAGCCATAATTATATAGGAGTATTGTGATGTACATTTTGGTCTTTCTCCCGACATAAGTAATTTAATATGTTAAAAAAATAGGATGCTTCTAAAGTCGCACCCTACACTTACATTTATAAATAAATAAAATAGTGATACTTCCCATAAAACTTTTTATAGTCTCTTTTTAAAAAAAATCTTAATTTAATTTTACCTGAGACAGATATGTTCTCCGACAGCCTGTGTTGCCGTATCTTGTACCTGAATGAGTGCACATAAAAACAGTGCCAAGACCAGTTTGTTCTACTCGTAATACCTAAAATAAATGGAAAGAAATGTGTTTTAAAAATTTACTCTGAACAACATGGCACATTGTAGTAAGTAGACAAATATTCGTAATGAGATAACAATGACTCAACAGTCTTGCAACTGACTTTTTGAGCTTATGTTGTATGATTATTTTTGGACTTCCAACACAGGATTTCATACTACTAAGAGATGTGATAGAGAAATATTGTCATTTCTATGTATAAATACTATCTGAACCCCTCCCTTTTACCAACTTTCATTTTAGGATAAAACATACCAAAATATTATATATAGCCTTGCTCAGCAAATGAACTATGCTACACAAAAATCATTTTTCAATTCGAGTCAGTAATTTATGAGATAAGCACATTCAAACAAACAAACAATCTCATTACCATTTTTCTCTGATAGTGTACAATAAAGAGTATTTGTATTTGTATTTGTACCTTTATAATTTTAATATAGATTGTTTAATTATGTCAATGTTCTAACACCTTATGATAAATACCTTCTCTCTACATCGTGGACAATGTGTGTGATCTGCTCTTGCACAAGATAAGCAGAAAACATGTTTACAAGGTATCTGGAACAAAGAGTTTAAACATAATACCAATAAAGCAAAGAAATATTCCGTTAAATTTATTAATTCCAAACGCTTGATAAATAACATTTATGTATTACAAAACTTAAAATCACTTTTTGATTTAAATAGGACCTACTGCGATTATTACCTCCATCTTGCATTTGGGAATATCAAAATTATAATAGCAGTAAACCCTTTTAAATGTAAGTGCTAATATTGTAATATAAGTTTTTAAGCTTTCATGGTAAATGCCCCATTTGCTAAGATTATTGCCATTACAAATAAAACATATAAATCAATAAGTATCTGTACAATGTAAACATAAGATATAACATACCATCCTGCCATAGATAAGTATGGGTTTTGAGCAAATATCGCAACAATATATCATGGGGTTAAGCACTTTTTCCCCTATGAGCGTGGCTCGGTGACTCCAATCTAATCGCAACATTGGTTCTGGTGGTCCCCGCTGAAGTGTTGTGAACACAGGAGCTTCTAATTGAGATATATCTGATGGTACTTCCACTGAAAAAAATATTTTTAAATTACTAGGGTATCAAACAAGTATACAGCCTACTTGATGGTAAGCAGTTGCCATAATCTATTTACACCTGTAACACTAGAATCATTAGAAATTCATTGCTGTCCCTACCCCTGTCCCTCTCCAGGAGTTCTGGCCACCTTACTCACTACATGAATGCAACATTTCTTGAGAGCAGTGATTTTGGCTGTCAGTAATGCTGCTCCAGATTTTGAACAGGATACTCCTTGGTGAGCTCTACATATAAAACACCTTTAGTTGTTAACTTATTCATTATTATACAAGCTATGATACACACGTTGACTGACATTCACCGGTATTACCCTATCCCTTATACAAGTCAGAGCATATGTTAAAGAATATAATACTCCTAAATAAAAAGGCTCTTTAACACAAACAATTTACAATAAATTGCAGATATTTCAAAATGAGTGGAATTAAACTAACTTGTTTACTATATATGATGTACATAAAGTTGTGGAAATATACAGGTTTTATTTATTTTTATAACAAAGTTACATAAGGTACACATTTCACAATATTTAGATAATAATAGATTAAAGTTATCTATCCAATGGGGTTACAGCTTTATCAAATGTTTTGTTATTGTTTTTGATATTTTAATTTGAAGTTTACAGTTACAATAAACTATCTAATACTAATTGTTAACAAAGAACATACTTGTTTTTTTTTTACACATAGTTGATAAATTATCTACTAAACCAATTTCAATAATTGTTTATTCATATATTCAATAGTGCCAACAAAGCAAAAATGATTTTTAAAGAAATTCAAAACAACACAACAACAACTCTACATCCTAAAAGTAAGGTTACAATATTTATATGACGTTAATATGAAGAACATAACATTGTAGAATTAGTTAAAAATTTTACACATTCATCCTATTTTTATCTATCCCATACTATTAGTTTATCAAAAATACTGCTATTATTATAAGGTAAGGGACCATTAACTCTAGCAACTAAGATATATTTAATTCACATATTAATGTTAATTTCGAACTAACAAAATTAAAATATGACAAAGTTTTTAGGTAACCCCAACACACTTAAGTAATACTTTTTTTGGTATTAAAAATAAGATATACATACATTTAACCGGTTCTGCGGGTTCAGGTTCTTCTTTTACATCTTCCGGCACTGTTTCCTCTTGGTCTTGAGTGGTTTCCTCCACAGAACATTCTTCTTCATCAGACGACATCACTTTAGGCACTTTCTTGCCCCTGCCTCTACCTCTACCACGTCCCCTCCCTCGCCCACGACCACGACCTCTACCACGAGCATTTTTTTTCTCTCCATTCATTGAAAACTCTTTTTAACTACGAATAACTGGATGAATTGGAAGGCACAACTATATACGTTGACACATTGACAGTTCGTCGGCTGATATTTGTTAGTTCTCTATGAATTAGAATAATAAAATTATACTTAAAATTAATACAGATGTATAGATGTATAGATAAATTGAAAATAAAATTTTGTATTAGAGTTTCACACAATTTTTTATCATTAAAATCACTTTCTGATTAGGTATATATTTATATCATCACTACCATATCACTACCGCCATGTAAATGTCAAGAATCAAGGGGTGCGTTCCATTGAAGCCCCGCAACGCCATCGACCACGACCGCTAAAAGGCTGAAATTGCCATTCTACTAAGGCAATTATTTAAAAAATGCCGCGGGCGTTGTAAGTGAATTTTATAAGTAGAACGCATATTTGAGCGCTGTCAGATATCAGCTATGTGCTCGCAATGTTGCGGCATGGTAAAAACGTGGATTGGAGTAAAACTTAACTAAACATGGATTCCCGGACATTTATCGTTGTATTTTTGCCGAATCAAATGAGATATAACATTTACAATTTGACATTGACAGTTGTTTATTCAAATTTTTGCCACGTTTTGATGAAAGCCATCTCCGACCCATCTATATTTTGTGAGCGAAGTGGGTGCGATGTGTTTGCGAACAGTGACGTCATCTATGACGTTGAGCGATCGCTTGCGACGACCATGGGCGGTGAGCCTTTGGTGGAACGATAAAAAGAACGTTACAGTTGTTGCTGTCGCTTAGTGGAACGCACCCAATATCAAGTCATATAATCTACATTCTATCAAATTCTTCTTCAATTCTTCTATAATTCTTCAAAAAGCAAAAATTTTATTAATAATACATTGAAACAAATTTGTAATAAAATATATAATAAAAAACGGATTCGAAATTCATAACATTCCATAAATGACACGCAAGTACACTTCATTTTTTTTTAAAGAGTAACAGAAGAGTTTCGTAACGATTCTTCTTCTTCTTTGCCGAATGCGAATCTAAATTCTGAATCAGTGGATCAGCGGTAGCTTAACTTAAACTATAATTCATTAAAACAAATTTAATTGTTAAACATTTTTGATTTTCAGATAATTTTATTAAGAGATTTTCAGCGTCTTCGGTGCGACAAAGCCCGTACTGCGGTCACCAACCCGCCTGCCCAGCGTGGTGACTATGGGCAAAACACATGAGTTCACGTTATTTTTGGCGTGAACTTGTGGAGGCCTATGTCCAGCAGTGGACTGTATAGGCTGTAATGATGAAACATTTTTGAATATCATTAAAAATAGCATGGCGTCGTCTCCTGTCAAAGATTTTCATTGTAATATGAAACTTTGAATAGTTACGGGTTTCTGTAAAGAACTCACTATAGACGGCGCCACGATTCGCTTAAACCGAAAATAAAAATCATCATATCAAAAATTTCGATCTAACGAGTACATCGTTCCATAGCATAATTGGCTAGAGCGCCGACACGGTCAGTCGGAGACGCAGGTTCGATCCTCGCTGGAACGGTCAATTTTTGATATGATATTCAAAAATGTTTAGAATTTCTAATGTGTGCGTAACACAAAAATAAAATCGTACAAATTTAATTGTTATTGTATAAATTAAAAATTTGCTGTGTGATTACGGTATTAAGAATATATCCAGCCCCTCTCTTCCCATAGTTGTCGTAAGAAGCGACTAAGCCACTAAGGGATAGCACAAGTCCACTACCACCTTGGAACTTAAAAAGCTGACCGATAGCGGGATAACCATCTAACTGCTGGGTTTGGGGTACACAGGCCGCGGACGGGCAGCAGCGTCTTCGTTGCGACAAAGCCAACCCTGCCGTCATCAACCCGCCTGCCCAGCGTGGTGATTATGAGCAAAACACATGGGTTCACTCCATTTTTGGCGCAAACTTATGGAGACCTATGTCCAGCAGTGGACTGTATTAAACTGAAGTGATGATGAGTGATGATTTTAAAAAAGACAATACAAAAGTGGTTTGAAGCCTACTTGAATAAAATAATTTAGATTTCACTTTCGATTTAATTTTGATTGTAGATATTCTTTCATTATGTGTTTTTATGGTTCTCCTTAAAAAAATGACGAGCACGGCAAAGTAAATATACATAGTTTTCCAATTACAGCACTAACGCGTATTAACAGCTTAATGCTCGAAGTTGAATGTTTTAACACATAGATTTAACTTTCAACTACAGCACAGTAGATACATACTTCGTGACTATAGTGATGAATGAAAAATCTAAGTGATTTCTTGATTTAACAATTGGAAATGTATAGTTGTTGCAATTTGTTATCTTGTTTGTTAGATAAGATTAGGATATAACACGTTACCTCTGAGATAAGATTTCTACACATTATGTTTTACGAATTATTGTTTTTTATTAATTTATGCGTATAAGAAAATAAACATAGAAGTCTGAAAAGATATCGATTACGAATAATTCGATTAAATACAACCCTATGCTTACGATTATTTTTTACAAAGATATTTATTGTACAGTCTACTCTGGAAAATGTAACTGATAAACATAAACAGCTTGACTCGCCTATTGAATTACCTATTTAATCAATGTACTCTGTGCTTTAAATTTTCATATCTCTCACTCAAAGAGCAACACGGAGGGGAGTAGCCATGTACAGGCGTTCCCCTCTGTCAAGATATAAGGCCAAATGGCCATATGCAAACAATAAAACTAGTTGCAGCCGCACTGATCACTAGACTAAATCTAGTTGCGCGATTGAATCAACGTCCTTCAAAAATGCCAAATTGTTCTGTTTTTTGCTGCAAAAAAAAGATCTGCCACGTCAAATTTACTAAAATATGGCGTTACCTTTCATACGTAAGTATTTTTTAATCACATTATTACTTGTATACTTCTTTTAAACCTTTTTTAAACTTAAAAATTACAAATATTATCGTTCGTGTTGACTCGATTTGTTTACCAACACAGGCCGCTCGCCCGCATACAATATGCGGATCGGTCGAGCGACTGGTCGGAGTCTATTTCCGAGAAGTCACTGTCGCCGAGCGATAGTGTTGTTACCAGTTTGTTTATAGATGGTTATCGATAAAAAACAGCAAAGGCAAAAGAGGAGACAGACATTTTTAGATTTTGATTTATTTAAAATATTATATTGCTAGCTTTTTTTAATAAACATAGTTATATAATAAAATTGCATTAAATTAAATATAATACAGTACTCACGAGTATTAACACATTTTACTAGAATTCCTTAATGTGAACTTCCACCATAATGTTTTATATATAAATTTGGCAGGTTTTCTAAAAATCCAAATTTAAGGGATACATGGAAAAAATGGTAATAACAGATTAACCTGGACGCCCACAAAAATAGTGTAATTTGTTCAGATCATATCAATACCACTAACTTTCAAGTGTTGGCGAACAAAAGAAAGATTGGTCCAGGGCACGAAACCAACACTAACGCCACACTGTTTTTGTCCCGTAAGTTTTTTTTTTGTCTCATGTACAAGGTAATCAAGATATGGTTCACCTTAGTCATAATAGTGAAATGAAGCTTAGATTTATCAACTTTGAAAATTAACAATGTCCATCCTTTCAGAGTCATCAACAAATCATTAAATCTAGCAGATGACAAGCTATCATCTTATGATGCCATTAGTGTTACGCTCCCTACTCCCGATTCGTTGATATCACCGTGTACATCATCAACTCCTCAAAATGTGTGTTAACTTTAAATCGTTTATTGTAGACTAGCATTGTTTGGCACAACAACGTTGCACCAAACGTATTGTGACATAATTATAATAGTTAGACATAGGCTGTCGCGACACTTTTTAACTGACTTCCAAAAAGGGGAGGTTCTCAATTCGACTGTATTTTTTTATGTATGTTACTTCAGAACTTTTGACTGGGTGAACCGATTTTGATGATTTTTAATTTAACAGAAAGCTGATGTTTATCATGTAGTCGCGTTTAAATTTCATCGAGATCTGATAACAACTTTTTGAGTAACCTTTGATAACGCGTATATATTACGTATATTGTATTACTTGTCGATGTAATTAAAGTCAGTTTTGTTTTCGTTTGCGAGCAAATACAATTATTGTAGATAATGATGTGTTGTACAAAGTCCTACTACATTATATATTTCTATTATCATTAGTTTTTGCAGCGTACGCAATGTAAGGAATTTTTTAGGTTATTTTTTTTATCCCTTGGGTTACATTATTGGGGTTTTAGTAAGGATCCCTAATATTTTTGAAAATATAGTATAAGCTATGTCGCTCAAGGATAGTGTAGCTTCTTAACGGTGAAATAATTTTTTTAATCGGTCCAGTAGTTTCGGAGCCTTTTCAATGCTAACAAACAAACAATCAAATCTTTACTCTTTATAATCGTTTATTTTACATGAAGATGTTTGATTTGTAGTATATAATAAATTAAGCCTATTTTTATAATAATATCTTACCTTTGTATCACTTTAAAAACCTTATTTCCCTAACCGAGTACTTGAATTTATCGATAATGGATATCGACAGTTGTTACAACCATGGCTTTAAGAAACTTGTCAGTGTAGTTGCGGCGTGTCATTATACTGTAATGACACAGAATGTATCTATGTGTGTGTGTGTGTGTGTGTGTGTGTGTGTGAAAAATGTAAGTGTGATTTTAATTTAGTATGTGTGAGTTTCGTAGTGACAGACGATTATTTTTGTGTGGGAATTAGATAAAGTGTGCATGTGTGTAATTTCCCCCCGCAAAAAATGACAGACAGTTTTGTATCGGTAGCAGACGCAATGGCTACTCTACTCCGTGTTGCTCTAAGCTCTCACTTCACTACATTATACTGATTATAATATTATAATTATATCATAACTTATATGTACTTTATATACTAATTAATTAATATTTTCCTAATATATTTAAGTGTAAATGTTACTTCAGAGGGTTTTCGGATACACTTTAGCGGTACGTATACGATACATTTTTTACGTACATAAATGTTCTAAATTTATAGTATAACTATTAATAAAATTGTAAATTTATTACATATTTATCCCTTGCAGTTGAGACTAGCTACTATAAGTTTCAAAGGTGTAGTAGCTTGCGGAGGAAGTCAATGTAATTATAATACGACAAACAAAATGAACTATTTAACGCAATCCGAAGCAGCGGCTCTTGACCAGGAGTTGTTTAATGAGTATAAATTCAGTGTAGATCAGCTTATGGAATTAGCTGGTTTAAGTGTAGCAACAGCTGTGGCGCGTGTATTCCCATCTACTACGTAAGTTGGAAACATCAAAAACGATGAAAATTGATGTATATTTGAAGACGCGTTGACGCAGAGATCAGAGCATTGACTGTTGCGGTGGCGGTCGCTGGTTCTATTCACGCTCATGAAGACATTTGGAAAGACAATATACATGTCTTTCAAAATCTGGGTATTTGTCTTTGCGTCATGTGTTTGCTGGACCTTGGAACAAGAGTAAACCCCCTATGAAATGCTGTTGAATGTAAAGTGTTCTAACTTACTCCGAGTGTTAGTAATAACACTTGAGTTTATGTTAACACTTAGGTATAAAATTAAGATGGATAATATTGTTGTATAATTAATAACATAGAGGTCAGAGGTACTCTTATAATAATAATAATTTATTTGCGAAAGTGATAGTAAATTTAATTGTATCATAATCATCAATTTTTATACAAAAATAATAACATATTTACAGGCACAAATCGGCATTAATTATTTGTGGACCGGGCAACAATGGTGGTGATGGACTCGTAGCAGCTCGACACATGACTCTCTTTGGTTATAACGTAGATGTTTATTATCCAAAACGCACACCAAATCCCTTGTATAAAAATTTGCTTCTGCAATGTGACAAGTTCGGAGTGAATGTTCTAGAGACATTGCCCCCTTCGGAGGAGTTGAAAAATCATTACCAAGTCCTTGTGGATGCATTATTTGGGTTTAGTTTTAAACCGCCTGTAAGGGAAGCATTGAAACCAGCATTAGATGCCTTAATTAACGCCGAATTACCTGTTTGTAGGTAAGTTGTAAACAAAAACTGCAAATTGAGTAAATTTTCATTCTGCCTTTTATAAACTCCTAGAATTCTGCGTGTGTCTTCACTTGCGAGGATCAAATCATTTTGGTGACTCTGTTTTCTCCTTTTAAATTAGCCAGTCACTCGTTCAGAACATAGCAGTTTCCTGATAAAAGAATTTAAAAATCAGTTTAGTAATTTTTGATATAAATAAACAATAAGCTATATATATATATAATACTAATCTATCTGCCCTTACTTTTAAAAAAACTTGCCATGGGAGTGTTCGTAATTTTTTTTTTACACCACGATGAGTTAATATTGATTAAAAGTAAAAATCTTCAAAAATTTTAGGGAAAAAAATACATTTGATTAATTTTTATAAGAAAAATTGAAAGCATTTTGGAATTTTTAATGATTGTGGTAGATAGTAATGCTATTCAGGTTGCCTATAAAGAAAAAAACACAGAACTATTTAAAAATTTGTGGTTACGTTAGTGAAAATTATCATTCTAAATTTTTGAAGAATTTCGTTTTTTTGTAACTTAAAAAAATGAGATATTTTTTTCTTTTGTTTTTCCAAGTAGACATGGGCAGGTCTATCCTCCGGTCTCGGCTTATTGTTGAATTTTGGACAACCTGTATATATTTATATTTTTATATTTTTTTATCTCTTTCAGTGTGGACATTCCTAGTGGTTGGGATGTAGAAAAAGGTCCAGACTCAGAAAATTCTCTTAAACCAAATCTACTTATTTCACTTTCAGCACCTAAGCTGTGTGCTAAACCTGAAATACTTAAAAATGCTAAGCATTATCTAGGAGGAAGATTTTTACCTCCAGGTATCATAGAAAAATACAAGCTTAAACTACCAGAATATCCAGAACAAAGTCAAGTTGTTGAGTTATAATTTGTCTGTTAAAAATTGTAAATAAATAATGTTATTACAAATTTGTTTCAATTTTTTTTTATTTATTTATTCAAATTGTGGCATACTTTTGATTTGCTTTTAAATATAATAAAGTAAGGGTGTGTGACGATTGTGTCTCGTAAGTTAATATTGTATACTGTATAGCCTAAACAAACTAACAAAAACCAGACTTTCAATTAGTGCATTATTAAAGGATAATGCCCATATAAGTAATATATATATATATATATATATATATATATTTCATAAACCCTAATATACATACGTCACGGATAAAGCTTTTTTGCCTTTCATGATTATACAACTATATACTACGAGTACTATGATAGACTACGATAATATACGATATACTACGATTTATAAAAATCTTTTCATGAATTTTAACATTCTTTTTCAAAAAAAATCTTTAAAAACAAGATTGATCATGATTTCCAAACGATTGAAAAGATCAATTGATCAAGAGATATGACCACAGAGTACTTTGTATAGTTTGTATACCTATCATGGAGCATTTCTCTATGCTCCATGATATTATATACCTATATTCATAGATCAAGTAAAAAAAGGTAGATAACGCACCTAGAACAGAAAACTGAAGCCACTTTTTTAAAGATGTGTGAGTGAGTGAAGTGTTGACACCTTTTAAAAAAAGTCCCTAAAATTTTTATTAAACAATTAATTTAATATAGGTAAAATGGGTATGTGAAAATAAAAACATGTTTATAGTTTTAAATAAATTTACTAAAAATAAAACAAAAAATCGGTAGAATAATAAAAAAATATATTCGTAAGATAATCGTATGAATGGACACTTTCTATCCCCTCTGTTTATTTGTTTTCAGTTTGCAGTCGGTTTTTTTTAACTATTTTTCTTAAACCTAGAATCCTTTATGTTGTATAAGTTTTTTAAATTTTTGTCGCTTAGAACTCAGAGTCATCGTCATTGTTTGCATTTTACTAATATGATGTAGTCTTATGTTCAAATATTTTTCAATCACTAATCGTATTAAATTGACTTTATGCGCATGGCCAGCATAATCGTGGTCATTTTCTCAGTCTTACAGCCGCTACCCATTCACCTCTTATTAAAATATTCGTTGGAAACCTAAAACCATGAAATTTGATAGTAAAATATGGGTACCTAGTTTACTCAAAAATTGTAAAAAGTTAAAACATAAAACAAACGAGTTAATAATTCATAAATATATTTTGATTTTTTTATTTTCAATTTATGTAACATAAAATAACACGAGAAAAAAACAATAATTATGTCTACTTTTTACTTAATTATTTTTCTGATTGCGTACAATTTACTTACCCACATTTTGGGGTATTGAAAAAAAGAACTACTGGCAACACTCCCGTGGTACGTCATTTCGTGACATTGAAATTATAAGTTCCGAATAACCTCAATATTATTTTGGAATAACAATAAATTTAAAGTTTTATATGTACTTACGTGTGAAACGATATTCCTTCAGATTTTTTGTTTACTTTGGTATTGTTTTTGCACCATTTAATCACACAAGACGGCATTTTATAAGCAAAGTTACTGTATGAAGTCTCGTGACATACTAACGAAAATGAGCGTAGTTTGATGCATATGTGTGCGTGAGCGCGTGTATTTACTTGAAGGAGCCGAGTTTTGTGGCTTCACTAACAACAAAGGCCGCGCATTATCTACTTTTTTTTACTATATCTATGCCTATATTATATGTTAGAGTATTAAAAATATGGATCAATTATCAAAACATTTATTTTAAGGTTTAGCAACACTATCATTTTAATATCAGTAAAATCGTTTAATTGCCAGGCCTTTGATAGCTCGTTTGTCATGGCAACACAGTTGACACTTAAGAGGGGAATGGACGTTGACGGGGAATTATTTTATTTTAGCTTTGGCGGTGGTAGATTAAAAGCAGAGAGAATATATACTGACTACGGATCAGACGTAAAAGGCGGTCTCGATACTACTTAGTGGCGTTAAGTACTGATGTCTTAATTAATAAACTTTATAATAGTGCATATTGAGTTTTTCTAACAGTCAGAAGTGACAAAGTTAATCTACGTGCCCGATGCTGCGGTCTCCTCGATCTTGGATGTTAAGGTCAGATCTTAAAGTGTTATTTGACTTTCATGTGGCTACTTTAACATTTGCCGCCTCAAAATCGATATCGAACCAAAGCGAGGAAAATTCTACTAGCGAGCTACTGCGAAGTCCTTCAAAATTTAAATTGCTCCTGATTATCTCATTCGCATATCTCATATGCAGAAGGTACGCGAGCGGTAAACAACAAACTGCACACATGTTTTTGGAAGTTTAGTGAAAGTGATCTATATAATACCTGAACTATAATAATCAGGTCAGCGTTGGTGTTCTTTTTTTAATTTACAAGTGAAAACTATTTAAGCTGTTATTTGTTGTTATTATTTTTTATTTTTTCTTTTGAAGTACCTACACGTAGACTACGCGATGTGTTTCGAAATATAAATGTACAATTATCGTTGATCTTTGTTTTTAAACTGTTATTATTAATCTTATATGACTTTTTTATTATTAATTTAAACTACATAGCTATTGGTGTGTTTATATATCTTAATTGAGGTTCCATGTACCTACTTATTGCCGCTGTTTCCGGATTTACTGCCGGTGTCTATTAAAACTGTGTTTAATATTGTGATAGTATATACGAGTATATTTAGTTTTGTTATATATATAAAATTTTGTATTTATTGTTCCTAAGTATATCTTGAATCATTTACTCATTGCATCACTAGTGGAGATAATGGGAAAATCTAAGCGAAAACGGCGGGAATCGAGCGTAGATAGTACTTCTACAGATTCTAGTTTTAGTGATAGTGACGATTATGAACGTAGGTCACGACGTAGAACGAAACGTAATCGAGGTCGTAAGCATAGCCATAAAAGACATGGTAAAAAACAAGCGCATACTGAGCGTCGCAGACATAAATCTCTCAGTAGGAATGTTAACCGGGGGTCGACTAAAACTCCCCCGTTGACATCGCCGATTCGATTAAATAGGTTAAATATACCCATTGCAGTTAATGATCAAACTGATCTTTGTTTGTCGAACAATAACAGCGCAACAAATAATGTTACTAGATTAAATAACCCTAACAGTAATTCTGCGCCAGTAACTTCAAATTTTTGGGCTCAAAACAATTTTCCGGTGGCGTTCAGTGTTGTTCCAGAATTTGACCCTAGTGAAAATAGTCAAACAATAGAAAATTGGATAAACAAGGTTAACGAATGTGCGCAGATTTATTCTTGGAATGACCGCCAAATATGTCATTATGCTCTTCCTAAATTAAGTGGTTTAGCCAAAAAGTGGTATCAGGGCTTATCCTCAGTCCTATATAATTGGGATGAGTGGACACAAAAATTAAAATTAGCATTTCCCTCAAACGAAAACTACGGTGATTTATTAACAACAATGCTAAAACTTAGGTGTAGGTTTGGCCAACCTCTAGAACATTATTACTATGACAAAATTGCGCTTATAAATAAATGTGAGATAACTGGTAAAAAGGCAGTCGGTTGCCTTATACATGGTATCGATGACAAGTTTGTACGAATGGGGGCAGGTGCCTGTATGTTTGAGGAACCAGAACAGGTCCTTAACTACTTGCGCATGGTATCTCAACATGAAACCAACACGCCATCCATCAATAATCGCAACCGGAATAGTCATCAACAATCCAGACAGTTTAATAAGGTAGCAAATGAACAAATTAAAGGCAATAATAGCACAGATACAGTTAGATGTTTCAATTGTAATGAAATGGGACATATAAGTTTAAAATGTAATAAACTAATAAAGAGGTGTAACTTTTGTTTAAAATTAGGCCACGAAACTAAAGATTGTCGCAAGAACAGTAATAATACTGGCGAAGCTAATAAAAACAATAGTTCGACGGAACGAACTAAGAGTGTCATGCGTATTACCAATAGTGAGTCCGATAATGCAAAATTTTACAAAGACGTCAAAGTGGGTGATATAACATTGCGAGGATACGTTGACCTAGGTAGTAAGTGTACTCTTATACGAGAATCTGACGCAAAACTCTTGCATGATACTTGGGCTACTGATAACTTACCAATTTTGCAGGGTTTTGGCAATTCTTCTGTAAAACCAATTGGTAAAGTAGTAGTCACTTTACAAATAGGCGCCGTTAAGGCTGAAACGGAAATTCTAGTCGTAGAAAATCATTATTTAAAAACATCAATTCTGGTTGGGCAGTCATTTACGGAAAAACCTAATGTAATACTTTTGAAAACAAATGATGATTTAGTTTTTATACAAACCCCAGATGTGACCAATAGTGATTTAAAAATTAAAGTGTATGCAGAAAGTGATTACGTTATTGAACCAAAAACTACTATGCCCATTGATGTCACTACAAATAGTAAATACTCGGAAGGGCTATTTGTTCAATATAATCTTCGAACTTTACCTAACAACGAATATATTGTTCTACCAGGTATATTTCAGTTCAAAGCAGGTAAAGGGTATCTAATGCTAGCCAACTTGTCACTTAATGATTTAAAAATTACTAAAGGAGCTTTGTTAGCTCGGGGACAGCAACACCACGAAATAAATAAAGAATATGTAGGTATAACTACAGAAACCAAACAGTATGAACCTTTACCTTTAGCGGATGTAAAAATAAGTACAATAGTGACCGAGGATCAGAAACAAAAATTGTTTAAATTAATCGAAAAATACAGAGATTGCTTTGCAATGAATTTAGGAGAATTAGGTAAAACAAATCTAACTGAAATGGAAATCAACCTAACTGACAATAGACCTGTAGTATATAATCCATATAGAGTTTCCCAGAGTGAACGTGAATACCTAAATAAGATTATAGAAGATTTACTCTCCAATGGTATCATACGTGAAAGTACTTCTGATTATTCAAGTCCAGTTATTTTAGTCAGTAAGAAAAATGGCGATAAAGCGAGCCTTAAATAGAAAGACACTTAAAGATAAATATCCTTTGCCTCGCATTGAGGATCAATTAGATAGGTTAGGGGGTAATCAATTCTTTACAAGCCTTGATCTAACATCAGGGTATTATAACCAGGTGCCCATGTGTGAAAACAGTAAACGGTATACTGCATTTGCAACACCGGATGGTTTGTTTGAGTTTGAGAGAATGCCATTCGGGCTTGCTAATGCACCTAGCGTTTTTCAGCGTATCATTAACTCTATGCTGAAAGGTAAACAAAACCTAGCATTAGCATATATGGATGATCTTTTAGTGACATCACAAACAATAGAAGAAGGCTTAGACAAGTTGGAAAGAGTTTTTCAATTGTTAAGATCAGCTCAACTTAAGTTAAATATAAAAAAGTGCGATTTCTTTCAGACTCGAATAAACTATTTGGGGTATGAGATCAGTGCCGACGGTATACGCCCTGGGGTAGCTAAAATTCAGGCGGTAATTGATTTTCCCATACCTAAAAACGTTCACGAGGTTCGACAGTTTGTTGGGCTCACTAGCTATTTCCGACGCTTTATTCACAATTTTTCAGTGATAGCAAAACCTCTGACGAATCTTACAAAAAGGAATGCTGTGTGGTGTTTTGATGAGCCACAGATAAAGGCTTTCAATGAATTAAAATCTAAATTAACCACCAGACCCGTTTTAGCATTATATGATCCCCAGACCGAATTAGAAATTCATACAGATGCTAGTAAAATCGGTATAGGCGCCATATTAATGCAACGTATAAATTTAGAGACTTTCCACCCTATAGCATATTACAGTCGTCAGACCACATCAGACGAAAGCAAACTACACTCGTATGAGTTAGAGACTCTGGCAGTAGTTTGTGCTTTAATTCGATTCAGAGTCTATGTTTTAGGAAAAGTAAAGTTGTTACGGACTGTGCCGCTATACGTAGCACAATGACTAAAAAGGATTTGATTCCTAGAGTAGCTCGCTGGTACTTAACTATGCAAGAATACGATTTCACAGTAGAGCATAGAGATGGGTCTAAAATGAGTCACGTTGATGCCTTATCGCGCAATCCCAGTACGTCTGAATCGAAGGTCGTGGTAGACGTTGTCGATGTTTTAGCAATAGATGATGACGCGTGGCTGAGTACAGTGCAGGAACAGGACTCAGAGATACAAAGAATAATTAGCATCCTAAATGATCCAGACACTAAAGATATAGTCGATATTCATAAGAACTATACAATAAAAAATGATCGTTTATATAGAGTAGTAATTGATAAAAATAATGAAGTCAATTTAAAGTGGGTAGTTCCGAAATCGGTAAGATGGCAGGTAGTTCGTATGAATCACGACGATGTTGGTCATTTCGGTTTTGAAAAAACTTACTGTAGAGTTAATCAAATTTATTGGTTTAAGAAAATGCGACGATTTATTAAAAAGTATTGCAATTCTTGCTTAAGCTGCGCACATAACAAACTACCGGCCGGTGCTAAAGAAGGGGAGCTCCATCCTATACCTAAAATTAGCAAACCATTTGATACGCTCCACACTGACCATTGCGGTCCATTTCCTATAAGTAAAAAGAAAAATTGTCACATTTTAGTAATCATTGATGCCTTTACGAAATTTATATACATAAAACCAGTTAAAAATACTAAGAGTAGCACCACTATTCAAGTATTTACAGAATATTTCTCGCTTTTTGGAGTACCACGCCGTATAATATCAGATCGTGGTACAAGTTTCACTAGCAAAGAGTTTTCAAACTTTATTAATGGTAGAGGTATCAAGCATATTTTGAATGCTGTTGCCTCTCCCAGGGCAAATGGCCAGGTTGAAAGGTACAACCGGACTATAGTCGATGCCATAACTGCTGCTAATCACGGTAAACCTGAAAATGAATGGGATTTATGCTTACCACAAATTCAATGGTCACTAAACAATACTATTAACAAAAGCACCAATCGCACTCCTTCTGAGATGTTGTTTGGTGTTCAAACAACAGGCGTTTCGGACGGTATCATGAACCCTATAGTCGCGGATTCTCATTCCGCGTTAGATCGAGTTAAGATTAGGTCTGATGCAGAGTCCCGAATTCAAATTAATCAGCAAAAACAGAAAGAACGTTTTGATAGGTCTCACAAAAAACCAACACAATATAAATTAGGAGATTTAGTAAGAGTCGAGAGAGATATCCGTTCAGATCCGGGACAGAGTCGCAAATTATTGCCTAAATGTGTAGGGCCATTTCGAATCTCAAAAATTATCGGTAATGATCGCTATGAGATAGAGGATACCCCCATTACTAGAAAAGAAGGTTGTAAACCATATAGGTCGGTTTTTGCTGTTGATAGGCTACACCCTTGGCTAGTTTTTAATGATGCAATGACAAGTGATTCAGAGTAGAAAGTGGATTTGGTTATAACTAAAGTGATGGTAGGTGATGTAGACCTTATATACTGTTATAGAATAAATTATTGATGTATGTATGATTTTAAAAATAATGATATCATGGTAATAAAAGACAGTTATTTATGTAATACCATAAAAGTGAATATCTAATTATATGTCAAATTATATGTACAATTGTATGCTGAGTGAATTGTAGTACCGATGTATTATAGATTACATTACGTATCCTGTATATGATTATACTATATTAAAGAAGTAAATTGAGAAAAAAAAAGCGTAAAGTTAATGTAAATTAATTATAAGATCATTAGATAAAGATATACACTTTTAACATGTAACAATTACGAAAGTTAACCATAAAAGTGATTAACAAAAAGAATGAATGATTGTTTAACATATTGAGAATAATAAAGAGAGATAATTATAATATATGGATAGTAGTAATATATACTTAAATTACTGTATAGAGGCGGATCATCTTATTTCAATACATTTAATTTACCAGAAATATATAAGAGAGTTGTGACAAGCGGACTTCTAAGAGATGTTAAAAGAGTGAGTCGCTATGGGTGAGAGTGCCTATAGTGGATGTTAGTTTTAAGAGTGAGTCGCTATGGGTGAGAGTGCCTATAGTCGATGTTAGTTTTAAGAGTGAGTCGCTATGGGTGAGAGTGCCTATAGTCGATGTTAGTTTTAAGAGTGAGTCGCTATGGGTGAGAGTGCCTATAGTCGATGTTAGTTTTAAGAGTGAGTCGCTATGGGTGAGAGTGCCTATAGTCGATGTTAGTTTTAAGAGTGAGTCGCTATGGGTGAGAGTGCCTATAGTCGATGTTAGTTTTAAGAGTGAGTCGCTATGGGTGAGAGTGCCTATAGTCGATGTTAGTTTTAAGAGTGAGTCGCTATGGGTGAGAGTGCCTATAGTCGATGTTAGTTTTAAGAGTGAGTCGCTATGGGTGAGAGTGCCTATAGTCGATGTTAGTTTTAAGAGTGAGTCGCTATGGGTGAGAGTGCCTATAGTCGATGTTAGTTTTAAGAGTGAGTCGCTATGGGTGAGAGAGCCTATAGTCGATGTTAGTTCTAAGAGTTATTGGCTATGATTAAGAATGCCTGTTTTTTTTCTTCTTCTCTTATTTTATTGTCCTTTTTTTTGGATTGTGTTGTAAACGCGAGGCCGCGTTTGACGTCAGGATTAGCCGAATGTTAGAGTATTAAAAATATGGATCAATTATCAAAACATTTATTTTAAGGTTTAGCAACACTATCATTTTAATATCAGTAAAATCGTTTAATTGCCAGGCCTTTGATAGCTCGTTTGTCATGGCAACACAGTTGACACTTAAGAGGGGAATGGACGTTGACGGGGAATTATTTTATTTTAGCTTTGGCGGTGGTAGATTAAAAGCAGAGAGAATATATACTGACTACGGATCAGACGTAAAAGGCGGTCTCGATACTACTTAGTGGCGTTAAGTACTGATGTCTTAATTAATAAACTTTATAATAGTGCATATTGAGTTTTTCTAACATATAGTTGATATATAGGAAACGTTTGACATTTAAGTTTCGCGCTAATTTTTCCCGCTTATAACCGGCTTATGTGTCATTTACCGCAGCGGTCAGCGATTAACGTTTGCTATTACACGCAAACTATTGTAATTATTTACTCTAAAGGACCAAATAAACAGTTTTGTAAGTAATAAAGTCGGAATATACTATTAAATAATTGTGTATTGTGAATAGTGACTCATAAAAAGATAAAGTCTTATGAGAAATTTCACCGGGCTAACACCTCTTTGTGTTGTGTTGCACCGTGGTGGTTAAATTAGACATTTTTCTATGTAATTTCATATAATTTCCTTTATATATTCGACTTTTCCATAGATTGGTATCGTTACGTGAAAATTATAACGTCATTTATATTTTAGGTAAAGATGTTTGAAGCACGCCTTCTTCGCAGCTCAATTTTAAAGAAAGTTCTGGAGGCTATTAAGGATCTCCTAACACAAGCAACGTTCGACTGTGATGATAATGGAATCCAATTACAGGTATTTCGATAATTCTATTTTTATTCTAATTTTTCCAAACAATAAATTGTCCAGTTCTGGCTGGTCTTCTCCTGTACTGTAGTATTGTCAGTTGTGTACTATAGCGTCAACGTAATAACGTAATAATATAAGCATCTGTCATCTATCTTTAAATTTAATTTACTGAGCTCATTTCTTCATAAACCAATTCTGGTTTTATACCAACATACTTATAAACATCATTGTTGTATGAGTGCTGTAATATAAGTATGTAATATGGATTTTTTGTATTCAGGCTATGGACAACTCACACGTATCACTCGTGTCCCTGACACTCCGAGCAGATGGTTTTGATAAATATAGATGTGACAGAAATATTTCTATGGGCATGAATTTAGGAAGGTAAGCTTATAATATCTATGAACTGATCTAGCACTTAATTCTACGAGACTAAAATTTTTAAATAGTAATGTAAATGTTTAAATTTAATACCCATATTTTTTACTTTATTTGTTTTCAATAAGTGTCTCTGTAAATAAATTAACTCCTTTTTTGTATACCTATTTTGTGTCCATTCTTATATAAATATGTATATAATTACGGCACATGAAAATTTTCAAATGTTGAAAAATGGCTTAGACTATCAAGGATTCCTGATATGTATAGTGTATATTATGCATTATATTACTTATGTATATATGTCTGTTTAACTTACAATATATTTATCATATACTAAGCTTTAATGACATAATTTTATTTATAGTATGTCAAAAATCCTAAAATGTGCGGGAGACAAAGACACAGTTACTATGAAAGCACAGGATAACGCCGATACAGTCACATTTGTTTTTGAGAGTCCCAATCAAGAGAAAGTGTCAGATTATGAGATGAAGCTTATGAATTTAGATTTGGAGCACTTAGGTAAGAAAAAATTAAACTATTGTGTTATGTCTTAATTAAGATTTAACAAGTTCTGAAAAAGTGCACACAAAATAAAAAAAATATTTGGGATTTGAACATGTATTAAAATTCATCTATATAGACATTTCTAAACATTTTTCTAATAAACATAAATTGCTCTTTAAAATTCTGATGTTGACCAAGTATCAAACTTGCTACATCGAGTAAAAACTTATGAGGGTAACAACAAAAATCCAGTTGATTGAAGAATGTCCTCCATTCTTTAGCCAGTCAAAATTAAATTTAATTTATTTTCTTTACAAAGGTATCCCTGAGACTGAGTACAGCTGCACAATTCGTATGCCAAGTGCAGAGTTTGCCAGAATCTGCCGTGATCTCTCACAGTTTGGAGAATCGATGGTCATATCTTGCACAAAAGAAGGTATATATTTATAACTATGTATATAAGCAATAAAATTTAATATTAAGTATAGAAAATGTAAACAAAAGAGTAATATGAGATTATTTTAAAGATTATCTCTTCTATATTTGCTGTTATTAAGCCAGTTTTACTCTTTGACCAAATTAATTCCGATATCTTATAAGAGTTAAAAAAAATTGTTCTGACAAACATATATATGTATATTTACTATATAATTAAAAAAAATCTATCAGCCATCCACCAAATACCGTGTAGATAGTGAACTTACACTTTGGATACAATTTTCATCTAAACAAAAATAGTTTACCCTAAACTTTTATATTATGACTCATATTTTTTAAATATTATAATAAGTAATGTCTTTCCTAGGTGTTAAATTCTCCGCAAGTGGTGATATTGGCTCCGCTAACATCAAGCTTGCACAGACAGCTTCTGTGGATAAGGAAGAGGAAGCTGTTGTTATTGAGATGGATGAACCAGTCACACTTACATTCGCCTGCCAGTACCTTAACTACTTTACTAAGGCCACATCATTGAGTCCACAGGTATAAAAAGTATTTCATTATAATCTATGACTGGTCTAAACAGGCTGTTTTTTCCTGTATATAAAAATTGATTCCTTTATGAATACAAAATTAAACATTTCCCCCTAATTTTTACACAAAGTTTGAATTTATATCCATCTAACAATTAATGTAAATATTAAAAATTTATTTAGCTTTTTTTTGACGTTTAATTTGTTTCTCCAGGTTCAACTCTCAATGTCAGCAGATGTGCCGTTAGTAGTAGAGTACCGCATACCTGATATTGGTCATATTCGTTACTACCTAGCCCCTAAGATTGAGGAGGACGACAACTAAGCTAATTAGGATTTAACTTAATATGAATATAGCCACACTATCATGTCAAATTACTGATACAAAGTTTGTTACATTTAAATTGTGATATTCTGGGAACACGAGCAAAGTATTTTCGGTTATTTTTTTCTAATAAAACAATACCCAATCATTCAATTTTTTTTATTTCGACATACTATTATATAAAATAGTGAAATAATTTTGTCGTCTTCATGTTTCACATGAGTATTGAAATTATAAACACAGAACACAAATTTTTTACTTCTAACATTTTGGATTGGTGGAATAATAAATTACATAAAACTATGGTTACAACATCCTTAGACAATGTTGTATATATATATTAGTGCGTGTTTAACATACTAAAAAAAATTAGATCTGACTGCTTATCGTCCTTAACTATTCTATTTGGTAAACTATTATGCTGTATAATAAATAAACCTTACAAGAAATTAAAAGATCACATGAAACACTTAAAAATATCCTAGACTAATCAAATTAAATATTGTGGGAATAATAAAAATTAAACATAGCAATGAAAACTAATTAAATATAAATTTAAAATTTAAGGAGGGTGGGCAGGATACAAAAGTTATCGCCGAGCCCGCCGCCGATTATCGAAATTTAGTAATATTTTAGTACCAGAGATCATCACATCAACTTTATAAGAAAACAATTAAAACAGATATAATATTCAATCTGAGAGCAGGAAATTCAAACCCTAAATAAGAACTATTTTTATGGTTACATTAAAAACTGTCAAGCTACTCCAGAAACTAATTCCCCAATGTCAACAAACTAACACATTAACTTCAATTACATATAGTTCCAATAAATGCAAAGTTAAATTTGACAATAAATAATAATAATAATAAATAATTTTTATTTTATTAACACCTCTCTGCTCTTCGTTCTTTGATAAATTAATATTGCAAATAAATTACTACGATCCTTAAAAATTATAATGTAATTGAAGTATACATATTAGCAATACATGTAAAATGAAAAATGGTACTTCTAATTCGTAATTCTTGTTATTAACGTAACACAAATGAGAAACTCAATAGAAGATTGCGGTCTAATCCATAAATACATTTTCTGTTGAGTGTAAAACACACGAGTGCACATACAAACTAATGTCTTTTCCTACATTCTAAAACAAAAAAGTTATTCTTAATTTTTATTTTTTAATTAAAACGATATCCAGATCTAATATCCTAATATAGTCTTGATTCTACAGAATGGTATTTTTATGGATTAGACCAACTTAGGAGTTCTTTAAAACTCCGTTTCAAATTACAAGATTCAAAAAAACGATTTGATTTGCTCAGGAAGAGTTAAAATCCAATTTCTGTGTAATGTTGTAATTTAAATGTTCATGAGCAATCTTCCTTTTAGGAACGGGTTTAAGTGAACGTCTCAAACATAATTTCAGCGGCGGGCTAGGGCGTGTTTACTTCCACTTCTTGGCGGAGAAGAGCACGGCGCGCTGCTTGAGGAACAGCGAGTAGCTCTGCTTGCGCAGCGCCGACTCGTTGGCGTGCAGCGCGGGCACGTACGCGCGCCGGCCGCGCCCTCGACCTGGCCTCGACACTGATGTAGATATCGGCATAGAAATAATTATCCTGCTCAAAATCTGATACAGCACGACTGGGCAAGTACTTGAGCGTTACAAAAGGTCACAGCTATAAAATATTTCTCTCAAGTAGTTTTGTGTTCCCGTACGGTGTGAGGTAGTTCGGGCTTCTGGAGAGGGTCAAAGACAGTGTTGTCAACGCGCTTGCAATGCTTCTGGTATTGCTAGCGTTTAGTTACTGTAATCACTTACCACCAGTTGATTTTTTTTCAAATTTAAATAAAATAGTGTGGTCACCCTAGTCGTATAAATAAAACGAGCGGTCATCATAGTCTCATAAATAAAAAATTGTCACCTTAGTCTGCTAAAACCGAAAAAAATAATGTTATCCCTGGTCCCACAAATATAAAATGGTCATCCTAGTCGTACAGAGAGAGAGAGAGAGAGAGAGAGATAGAGGTCTTTTACCTGCCCCCCCTCCTCGTCCTCAAGACTCGCGCTTGGGCTCGGGCGCGGGCTCGTCGTCGTCGAGGCGCGCCGGGCTGACCACTTGGTCGTGCAGCGTGCGCAGGTGCCGCAGCAGGTTCGACTTCACGTTGAACCCTTTGTTGCACAGACCGCACACGAACGGACGCTCACCTGGCCGCCCATTCAAATTGAAAACTTTATTTGACATACTGTTTTATTTACAAAAAATTAACTAGTAGCTAGGTTATGTTAGATTAGATGATTTATAATTATAAATGGACTTCTAATTTTTTGGTCAAATTACTGTTTATAAGGAGGTTACTCAAAATGAATAAATATAATCCACCAACAAGATCTATTATAGTGCAGACCAAAAAATGGTCTGAAATTAAAATAAAAGTTTTATTATTTTTAAGGGGAAAATAGCTAAAAACCACACTGACCTGTGTGCGTACGCATATGTATGAGCATAGAGGCGTGTGACGGGAATGTCTTCTTGCAGAACGTGCAAATCTTGTTTTGCGCGCCCTCTGTGAAACGATTGTGACGTTTTGGTGGGGCACTGTTGTTTGATATGGCCAATTCTGGACAACCGACATCGAACGAACATTTAGACAACGATCTCAATCACAACAGCACAAGGATTCAATGCAATGCTTTGTAAGAGAATTTTTTTAAGAATATCTGTGCAAAAATTATACATTTCGAAAGCGATACAAAGCATTCCAAGGTTACAAAAACTATCATAGAACATAACTGAAGTGATTATCATGACTGTAGCGGGTCAGTGTGAAAAATGAATAAAAAGAAGATGCGTTAAAAAAAAAACTATGCGAAATCGATACTGTGATAGGAAGGTAACAGCGGTTAAGTTGCATTAAAAATTCAACGATGTTGCGTTTGTCGAGAATTAGCCACATACATAACAATCAATGTTCAGCTATGTTGGTAACTGTTAAACTACGCACTTGAAAATATTTCATACAATTTAATAAACGAAATAGTACAAAATTCAAGATCAAGAAGATTAGTTCATTAAAAATATATAAAATTATAATAAACTAATTTATTATGTGACAAAAGATACAAATTATCATCTAATTCTAAATAAAGAGAATAAAAAAGTATACTATTAGATATTCTAATCTATCTTAATTTTAATAATAATAAGTCTTTGTGTACTGACCTGATTCAGTGTGTGTACTTTGTATATGTCTGACCCACTCCCCAGGGTTGGGGAAATGTTTCTGACAGAGATCACATCGTAGTAATGCCATTGTTTCCTCTGTGTCATCGCTCTGTAAGAAATAAAGAATATTTACGCAATGAAGAACAGCATTATCTGAGAATAATGATGCACTTGGAAATCTACTTGAAATTTATAAAGTCACCACAGTACTATACTATAGTGCACTGTACAATACAACATCTAGAGTGCGGTAAAGTACACTATCATACTACACGATACCATACTGTACTTTATCGTACCGTACCGTACTGCATCGTTCAGCAACGTACTGCAAAGTACCGTGCCGTACCATACTCGTTCTGGTATCGCACTGTACCGTAACGTACTGCACCGTACCGTACTGCACCGTGACGTACCGTACTCGTTCTGGTATCGTACTGTACCGTAACGTACTGCACCGTACCGTACTGCACCGTACCGTACTGCACCGTACCGTACTGCACCGTACCGTACTGCACCGTACCGTACTGCACCGTACCGTACTGCACCGTACTGTGTTTTAACGTACGTAAAATTGTAAATTAATTGTACCGTGCGATATTGTAGTGTACCACAGCCCTCCCGCGCTGGAGCGGGCCGGTACTTACCGCGGAGCGATGCTTGCGGCGCCGCGGGTGGTGGTGGTTGTCGCGCGCGTGGTTCTGCACGTGGCGCACCCAGGCCGCCGGCACCGTGAACACCTCTGCACACAGCTCGCACGCCAGCGGGCTGTACAGCTGCCGGGAGAACGGACCGTTAGTATAAGTTAACATCGCCCGGTTAAAGTCGCATATATTACTAGAGGAATTTTTAAATAAAAACGGAAAAGAGGTGGTACAGGGTAAAGGTGTACACGTTTTTTTTTTTATAATAATAAGTTTATTTTCTTAAATTTAAAATAAAAAAAAATTAAATATAAATTTCTATAATATTTATACGAAAAAATACATATATTTATCGGTTTCACATCTCAACATAAGATACTACACTTTTTACTACTACATCGCGCGTCATCTCAAACATAGTCCTTTTAATATAAATAAATCACACTTACCAAACTTTCTTCCTCAATGTCCATATCATCAATAGGTTCAGACTTGACACTCATTTCCGCTTGGAACATTTCCGCTATCGACCGCTCTTCCTCTTCTATACTACTGGCGTCCCAATCGGGTTCGTCTTTAATCTGCACCTCTGTATTCGTTTCCGATGTGCTTTGGTTTGATTTCTCTGTTAAAAATAATTAATCGAATTCATAAGTGGATAGCTATAACTACATGTTTCTTGGTAGAAGTTTGTAAAAAATGGTTTAAATGCAGCGCCAGACGCGCGCAATTGTTAGAGAAGAGTTAAAATGTTTAATATTACTTATTTATATAATGAGATTAAAAACGACGCTTTTCAATACTTTTGGGAAAGGGGGTGGCTATATTTTTAATGCCGTAACCACACAACAATCTTAAAGAGAAATCTCCTTAGAGCATGAGACTCTTTCTTTCTCCATGTTGGAGAAGAATTGGGGCCTAATCCACCTCGCTGCCCTACTGCGGATTGGCGGATGTTCCCTACTAGGAGTAATGAACGCTATCAGGTATTTATGATAACAACCAGTACTACCGGCTTATCATACTCTCCGAGGCACGGTGGGGGAGAACCACAAGGGCAGACATCCCAAGTGGAAATATTTTTACAAATATCAATTATCCATCCCGAGCGGGAAACGAACCCGCAAACCGTCGGTATTTAAGGCGCCTACACGCACAGCTACACCAGAGCGGTTTACGAATTGGCACATTAATAATACAAATTATAAAAAAAATATTCAATTGTTTTCTTTTATAGATGTAAGTACGACTCGGTAGAGTAAAGAAGCCATTAAGCCAAATGAATAAATCACACAAGATCCCTAGACTTGTCTTGTCAATACTTACTAGAACTAACAGACGCGTTATCCTGCTCATCGGCTTCCTTCTCCTTATCCGCGGTGTCAGTCTTCTGCCTCTTGCCGTACTTGCGTTCCGCTCGACGCAAGATACGTGGCGGTGGCGTATCATCAGGATCCTCTGCTGTACTGGACACTGTCACTGTAGCGGTCGCGGTGGGTGTGGTCACAGTGGCAGTTGTCATTTCTGTAGTAGGTGCGGGCGCGACCAGGATCGTTTGACCCTTCGGTGCCCCTGGACGGAGGGCCGCTTGAGTCCCTCCCTCGGTGGTCTTGATGAACACCAGTTTGGGTGGACCGATAAACATTGGCCTGTTTAAAACAAATTTTTACTAAGCAAACCGCGTCTAATAACAATTAAGATACGCTAATAAAATCATCTTCTACTCAACGGCCGCAAATGATCCTGCCAGGTATCCGAAAACATGACGTGACACAAACGCTAGGCCTACGATAAGTCTGTACGGTCATATCAAGTTTGTAAATATTTATCATGAGCGAAATCGTACCTGTGACCGCTAGCCCAGCAGCAAGTGTAATCACTGATTCATCAAGTTAAAATAGAACCTAATTAAGTCCCAGTTAATGTATATGAAAACGGTTGTTATTCACATTTGTTGGACTCCATGAAGCGTATATGGCCATGACCAATATTCCCGAAATATCGAAAACTCAAAAGACAACTAATGTGGTAAATATACCTCTTTATATGTGTTATTATGATAAATTGTAGTATTTTGTTTAGTCTTGAAATTACAATTTGAAAACTAATAATCAGAAACGTCAAAAATTTTGAAAATAATGAGTGCATTATCCACTCAATAACTGGTTAAATTTCAGTTTCGCGACATGACCGGTTCGGTTAGAACGCGTAATAGCTAACTACTGGAGATTATCAACAATTATATACTTATAAAGCATGTTTTAAATGAAAATTCAAATATATTTTTTATCCAGGTATCGTTTCTTAGGATTTTGGAAACAACTTATACAAATAATTTTAAAAATACGTGAAAAAATACATCGATATAATTTTGTTTTTTTTTTTTATTTATGTAGTTTTTTTAACATTTATATAACAATTTGGTATTAGAATAAATATCAAGTCTGTTTTTGTAATTTAACATTTAAAGACAATTTTCAAGTAGGTATTAATTACTTTATTCGATTGTTATACAAGACTTATGAGATAGAGATTAGAATAGTAATAGTAGACTAGAATTGTAGAGATTATATAATAAAGGTATAAAAGCTATAAAATCAATAAATGTTTGACATACACACACATACTAGTCTGTTTCTAAGATGAGCAACATAATGCCTGTGTTTGAGATAAAAATTGTTGGATATAAATTAATATCAATTTTTTTTTGTACTGAATGCACACATAAATTCGAGACATAAATAAGGTCGTCAAAAGTGAACTTTACAATTTATTTAGTCATGTTTGTTATTTAATATAACTAAATTTTAAAAATTATTATTTTGTATTTCCTTACATTTGTATTATTAAAGTCTAAATGTAAAATATTTAAAAACAATCGAGAATAAGATTTTTTATTAATGTTAGTTAAAATAAATTTGCCAAACCATAACATACATAATGTTATTTGTTTTGTTAGAACTGCTGATTTGAAGTAAATATTTTAAGTGGTCCAAAACGCATGGGGAACTAAGAGCCTGTTGATGTTGTGTAACATAGTAAGGGTTACAGGAAAAGTCGACCTAGATCCGTTAAGGGCATGTAGTACACACCATTTCTGAATGATTTCACTATGGAACCCCCCATCCTAAACTTAACCGTTTTCGAGATATTCGAGTTTTAATTTTTTTTTTTATGAAAATGCCCAATTTTTCGGCTATTGAATTGAATATTTTGAATTTTTTTGACTCTTATGATTATTTTTTTGGTTTTTTACATGAAGAATGAGATGCCTAATGACCTCAATGACTAAAATTGCACGTAAGTTAACTAAATGGGTCGTTGTAGACGATCGAAACTTAAGAAAATAAGTACAACATTTTTGAATATCATATCAAAAATTGACCGCTCCAGCGGGATTCAAACCCGCGTCTCCGACTGACTGTGTCGGCGCTCTAGCCAATTAAGCTATGGAACGATGTACCCGCTCGAGCGAAATTTTTGATATGATGATTTTTATTTTTCGGTTTAAGCGAACCGTGGCGCCGTCTATAGTGAGTTCTTTACAGAGACCCGTAACTATTCAAAGTTTCATATTACAATGAAAATCTTTGACAAGAGACGACACCATGCTATTTTTAATATGTACGATTTTATTTTTGTGTTACCCACACATTAGGAATTCTAAACATTTTTGAATATCATATCAAAAATTGACCGCTCCAGCGGGATTCGAACCCGCGTCTCCGACTGACCGCTCAGTCGGAGACGCGGGTTCGAATCCCGCTGGAGCGGTCAATTTTTGATATGATATTCAAAAATGTTTAGAATTCCTAATGTGTGGGTAACACAAAAATAAAATCGTACTTTTTAAAAATAGCATGGTGTCGTCTCTTGTCAAAGATTTTCATTGTAATATGAAACTTTGAATAGTTACGGGTCTCTGTAAAGAACTCACTATAGACGGCGCCACGGTTCGCTTAAACCGAAAAATAAAAATCATCATATCAAAAATTTCGCTCGAGCGGGTACATCGTTCCATAGCTTAATTGGCTAGAGCGCCGACACAGTCAGTCGGAGACGCGGGTTTGAATCCCGCTGGAGCGGTCAATTTTTGATATGATATTCAAAAATGTTTAGAATTCCTAATGTGTGGGTAACACAAAAATAAAATCGTACATATTAAATAAGTACAAATTATAAAAAAATATTTTTCTTTTCTGGATATCTCAAAAATTATTATGGCACTTGCTCTGCAGATGTGCTTAAAACATCTACATTTTATCAGCTATCCAACGAGGTATAACACTCTAGGGTATTTATTTACCCAATGTTTCAAAATAACATTTATTTACCCAATGTTTTTGAAGACACGTGGTCTTCCTAAGTCCGTACGTCGTCGCGAAACAGAGCCAGTTTCACGAAGTCGTCGGTAAACTCCGTCGAAAACGCTTACATCAGGTACTCGACGGTCGGGATAGCGTCGTATGTACTCAGTCCGAGCTTGTGCGGACACGCAATTGCAGTATCCGTAGCAGATAAGCATATCCGCATATTCTTCGTTCGAGTATGTTGCCATTTTCAACAGTCCAGTATCACAAGCACAAATAAGAGTCCAGTATCACAAGCACAAATCAGAGTCCAGTAAACAAGCACAGTAGTCACAGTTAGAAAAATCAGTCCAGAAACAAAGCCAAGTCGTGTGGGAATCCGAAAGCACAATAATTCGCATCTACCATGGACGAATCGCATGAGCAGACTAAAATGGATGGCAAGCAAACAAACGACCAAATACAAAACAATGGGCATGTTGTATCCCCAAACTTGTTTTTGCACATTATTTTTCTCACTCTCACCTGCATAAATCTTAAGTTGTCTCACTCACACGCACCGGATTAACTTGAAGGACAATAGCCGAGTGACCCGTTAGACCTACTACCTGAACCTTTTCAACTATGTTTTTTTCTATGAGTTTAAATACAACCCTAGGTTGTTATACCTCGTTCGATAGCTGATAAAATGTAGATGTTTTTAAGCACATCTGTAAAGCAAGTGCCATAATAATTTTTTGAGATATCCAGAAAAGAAAAATATTTTTTTATAATTTGTACTTATTTTCTTAAGTTTCGATCGTCTACAACGACCCATTTAGTTAACTTACGTGCAATTTTAGTCATTGAGGTCATTAGGCATCTCATTCTTCATGTAAAAAACCAAAAAAATAATCATAAGAATTAAAAAAACTTCAAAATATTCAATTCAATAGCCGAAAAATTGGGTATTTTCATAAAAAAAATTAAAACTCGAATATCTCGAAAACGGTTAAGTTTAGGATGGGGGGTTCCATAGTGAAATCATTCAGAAATGGTGTGTACTACACGCCCTTAACGATTCTAGGTCGACTTTTCCTGTAACTGAGTATATATAAATTTCATGTCACAATGCATGTGAGCGATAAACTCCGAAACTACTGAACCAATTTTTATCAAATTTTGTAAGCATCTGTAATTTGGTCCAACTTGTAGTTTTTATCGCAATTGGACCCGGTAGGTGGCGCTGCTATCGGTATGTAAGTAATCAAATTTGGTCACTTTTATTTAATTTGGCACACATATATTTAATACTAGTGGACCCGACCGATTTGGAATGTGACAGTTTTTTATTGTTACCTATTTTATAGTCGGCGCAAAAGGTTCTCCTGAACAGAGCCGTTACCCTAATGATATTTGAGAGATAATGTGTGAGGTTCAGCTCGGGTGACGAAAATATCTTTGCTTCTACGAACTTTGGCCACCTTGTGACCCACTAAAAAACCCCGACTGGGATGTCTTCTAACTAAGAGGCGAACTTAGGGCTCAAACCTGATTGGAAAATAATCTAAAGGGACAGTGGGAACCTAAATGTGACAAATATTTAAAATTGTGTGCCTCAATGACATAACATAGAGATAGACGGGTTATTAACCGACATGATTGTATTTTAAAGTGGCGCAAGTCTACGTCACAGAACGCGCGACGCGTCGTGCCCGATCGCGCCGATTTGGCCCGATCGTGACCGAATGTAAGGTAATTACCAAACTTTTCGTTGCCATTTTAAAGCGGGTATGGCTAGGCTTTAGATTAAGAACACCGTTACATCGAACAACGTTAGATCATCATCATCATCATCATCATCATCATCATCATCATCATCATTTCAGCCTATTGCAGTCCACTGCTAGGCCTCCACAAGTTCACGCCAAAAATGGCGTAACCTCATGTGTGATGCCCATAATCACTACGCTGGGCAGGCGGGTTGGTGACCGCAGGGCTGGCTTTGTTGTAACGAAGATGCTGCTGCCTGAGTTCGGCCTGTGTATTTCAAAGCCAGCGGTTGGATGGTTACTCCGCCATCGGTCGGCTTTATAAGCTCCAAGGTGGTAGTGGAACTGTGTTATCCCTTAGTCGCCTCTTACGACACCCCCGGGATGAGGTGGCTATATTCTTCAATGTCATAACCACACAGCGTGCGTAGCCACACAGCGTAACTAAATTATGTCGTGTGTAACAGTCTAATTTGGTAATTAGATAGGTTAGGGTTATTTTTTTTTTAATTAATAATTATAGATAGTAAAACCCTTTTTTAACGCGATTTGTTTGACAGACGACGTGAAAACTGACGCATTTTTGCACAAATAGGGATATTAAATTAATAATTATCTATACTAATATTATAAAGCTGAAGAGTTTGTTTGTTGTTTGAACGCGCTTATCTCAGAAACTACTGGTCCGATTTAAAAAAATCTTGTAGTGTTAGATAGTCCATTTATCGAGGAAGGTTATAAGGCTATATATCACACGCTAAGACCAAAAGGAGCGGAGCACCAATGAAGAATGTTTCAAAATCAGGGGTTCTTTTTTCCTTTTGAGAGCTTCCGCTGCGTGCGCTGCGAAAACAGTTAAAGTTTCGCAAAAATCATGTATGACAGAATTGATATTCTTTAAAAGTTCTAAAAAAAGTCCGCGACAAGTTAGTTCCAAAATAATGCATTATTTGCGAAGGTGTTTTTATAAACATGATATTAATCTTTATCTAAATAAATACGTTATTCATCATAAGTATTTAATTTAAAACAAAATAACCTTTTACATAATTCGATTTCAATGAGTATCAGTATCAGCAGTTTTAAAATAACATCGCAGCAAAATAATGATCAAGTATTGCGCGCGCCTCTATTCCACGCGGACGAAGTCGCGCGCAGAAGCTAGTAGATAATAAAACCCTTTTTTAACGCGATTTGTTTGACAGATGACGTGAAAACCGATGCATTTTATGTCGCGTGCCGAAACTAAAACAAAAGAAATAATATTGCGAAACCAACCAAAATAAAAATCAGTACTAATGATCTATAGCTCTTACATTTTTTGACTATTCAATTTGGTCGGGTTCGCGATATTATCACTTTTGTTGAGTTTCGGAACGCGACATTAGATCCTCCAACATGCCTCCAACGCGAACACACACTCTGTTTTGATAGATATGATTGAATTTGAATTTTGTGCAGCGATAATAAAGGGCAAATTGACTCTGACGTTAGGAACACACCTACATTGCTTAGACAACAGTGAGTGCTTGTAATTTAATATGAACTTTAATGAATACTAATAATTGACTCTATATTTTAGTTAGAAAACGTTTGTATGGGAATAAGAAAAGGGCTATTGTTAGGGTTTTCCCGGAAATTATTCGAATTTTTGAAAACCATCCTTGGACTTCAACGAACATTTAAAGAAAAGAATTGGTATAATAGTTGTGTTTGCAGGCAAACGAAAAAAGCAGACTTCAATTATGTCGACAAGTAATACAACGTAGGTAGACGGTTTTCGAGAGTTTCCCTCGATTTCTCTGGGATCCCATCATCAGATCCTGGTTTCCTTATCATGGTACCAAACTAGGGATATCTCCTTTCCAACAAAAAAAGAATTATCAAAATCAGTTCATAAACGACGAAGTTATCCCCAAACATACATAATATATATATATATATATATATATATATATATATATATATATACGGTCGAATTGAGTAACCTCCTCCTTTTTTTGAAGTTAGTTAAAAATTGGTCCAGGCGTTGTTGAGTTATGCGCTTACCAACACATTTTGCGATTCATATTTTTATATATAGATACACACACACACACACACACACACACACACACAGATATATATATATATAATCAAGTGTCATCCACACTAAGTTAAATATCTTGGTGGATGAATAAAAAGAAATTCATACCTAGTGACTCCCTGAGGTTGAAAGGGGTTAAATGTTTTGAGTAGTTTGTCATTCTTCTTAACGGTAATATATATTTCTTATATAATTCTTATTGTTTGTTGTGTTTTTTGTTGGTTTTTATTAAATGTAAAAAATTAAATTTTTAAAGGTAAATAATTTAAGTAAAATTAATTAAACTAATTTGATTAATGTACCTATTAATGTTTACAAAAATTGTATTACATCAAGTGTCATCCACAATAAGTTAAATAACTTAGGTGGATGAATAAAAAGAAATTCATACCTGGTGACTCCCTGAGGTTGAACGGGGTTAAATGTTTTGAGTAGTTTGTCATCCTTCTTAACGGTAATCTTTGGTTGTTCTTCGGGCTTTTTGGCTTGCTTGTTGAGAACTTGAGTGCTAGTCTTCTCGGCAGGAGTGTCACCTCCCGGTTCATCAGTCTGACGCCAGAGACCTCGTATTTTTAAAACTTCCCCGGCTTTTAGAACTGTATCTAATACTTCATTTGATACTGTTGTTTCGCCTACAAATAATTTTCAAGTTGGTGAATTGTTTATTCTTTTTATGTTTTTAATTTTTTTTATATTAGAAGTAAGTTAAACAAGTTTTGTCTAAAATTAAATCATTAAAATTATTACATGATATTTAAATTTTTGGTTACTGAATAAAAAATTCATTACTGAGTTACTTTTTATCCCTTAAAAAAATATTTATGCCTTGTTTTTTTACAATATCAATAATTTATTTTAAAAATATTCTTTGTTTTCTACCTGAAAATTCAAAATAATCTATGACAATAACTAATTTCATTATAGTTATACGTACCTTTATACATATATTCGACTAGAATCTTTAGCGCCTTCGTAGATATCTCTGAAGGTAAAACTACGTACAGCATTCCGCCCATGCGTGTCACGGACCGCTGTCCTTCGAACAAGCTGCTCAAATACACACTGCACGAGCTCAATATAAACTTGTGGGCCGGTATTTGTGAGCCGTCCATTGTACAGAGGACCACATCCGTAAACCTTTCCGACCGCAGCAGGGCCGCCACGGAACCGTTCAAATGCGAACTGTGTGAATGCCATTTTAACTGGTATGTGTCCGTCGACGTCATCTTACACCATGTTTATATACACTTCCACTGTAAAAGGCACATTATTCGAAATCGATTTGAAAAAAAAATTGTTTACATTTCACTTCTCTGAAAACAACCAAACAATCAAATTACTATTTGTCTACTCATTCAACTCTCACAAACGACACACACTCGAACGAGCTTTGGATATGATAACGATTGTGATCAAGCTTTTGATTTTGTTTTTGTATTAGATACATACTTAGAAAACAATATATAATTTTTTTTAATAAAAACAGGATTTTATCAAAGTTTTAAAGTTAGTCTAATTTAATAGTAATTTATAATGTAAATATAAATAGTAGCTTCTTGTACTGATTGTCAAAACATTTCACTTTATACACATAACAAATAAAAAAGTTTAAAATATATTTCACAATACCAAAATTGAAATCGAAGAATACCTAATAATATATAACTGTAGGTATATTATGACGATTTTTTTTCCATTACTAAAAATAAAATAATTTTACCTTAAATAGACAATAATCTGTTTTCTATAAATTAAAAGTACAGGAAGTACAATTCGAAAACATTTTTCACAATTAACACATGAAATTTCATTCAATAACAATAACGCAATGCGCGCAACCACCGCGTGCGATCCACAAATCCAGTGTGCGGCGGCTGCGGCTCTGTAAAATCGATAAAGTTTGTATTGATTTAACGCGAAAAGCGGGGTTGCGCGTTTATCTCATCGATCCATGAGTTGGGCGCGTCGCGTCTCGCGTCGGGTGGGTAGCGTCGGTGCGCGCGCGTGCGCGTAACAACCGGCGCCCGCCCTGCCGCCTGCAATGCCCTATGCCACCCTGTTCACGCGCAAATTTTTATAATCGCACCTATTATTACGTTCGTCCTCAGAATAAAATAAATAGGCCTTTTTGAGTTACTAATGATTTATTATTTAAATATTTCGTAATAACTAATATCCTCTATATATTTATAGGTACGTGAAGCAATACTTTGTTTTTTACGAGATTTGCGCGGACGTAGGAGTATGAAATTTCGTACACTTAGGTATAGTTTATGTAGAGAAGAGAAGAAGAGAGAGAAGCGCAGAATGCGAATATTTTTTTAAAATTATGCATAAAAATATATTAAATCAATAAAAAATCATTACACACACTAAAATGTATTTGACACACACACGCTTATATTTTTTGTTGCCTGTCAAAGGCTGTCAAATTGATTTTTTTTAAAGGTTCTTTATTTTAATTTATTATTATTATTTATATATTTTTTTTTTTTTGATAAATCTTGTAGTATCTAGATTTTTAATATCACATGAAGAAATATGATTTGAATGACATATACGATAATTGACTAGCCCGTTGGCGCAGTTTGTAGTGACCCTGCTTTCTGCTCCGAGGGTTGTTGGTTCGATTCCCACCCCGAGTCTGGTTGTAATATAAATATTTATTTATATATGTATTATCTATAAGTATGTTTATCTAAAAAAAAAAAATATAGCTATACCAGTCGGCTGTTACCTATAACACAAGCATTGAGTTGCTTACTTTAGGAACAGACGACCGTGTTTGTATTGTGTAGATATTTATTTATTTATTTATTATTTATTTAATTTAAATGCCCCTTAAATCTATCATTGACAATATAGCTTTAATTATTTTGATTATAATTGTTTAAAAAAACATAATTTATTTGATTGTAGTTTTATCGAATGTTATATCACGATTTTATGTTATCTATTTTTAAACGTTTTTCTTAACAATTATAGTATTAACAATATTATAATGTAGTGACAAATACTTGCTCATCGGTGTTTATGTATGTAAATAGATATATGTAACATATATTATCAATGTTATATCAAGAGTTTTGAACATAAACTATAATACACAAATATTATTTTGAAAATTTTAAGTATTAATAAAAATCTCGAAAGGAAATTATTATTTTTTTGTTTTCTTTAATTTAAATTTTTAATTATGGTCGAATTTCGACCTCTGTGCAATCACTAGATCATATAAATAGATAATTGTTAATAGGTACTATTCTACTATGCTAATCGAATAAAAAGATTTACAATAAGTACCTATGTAAATACTATAATAATTTAAAAATGTATACGTATTGAAATATTATTTTAAATGTATTTAAGTAGAATATTTCAAGGATATGTATCGTTGATTTCGCACATATACTGTAAATAGATGTTTCATTATTACAAAAAAATACGTTCGGGATACCCGATATCTACACAAAATGACATAAAAATCGGTCCAGCCGCTTCGGAGGAGTATGGCAACTAACATTGTGACACGAGAATTTTATTAACCGACTTCAAAAAAAGGAGGAGGTTACTCAATTCGACGGTATATAAATATATTTTTATGTTCGGGGATAACTCCGATAATTTATGAACCGATTTTGATAATTCTTTAATTGTTGGAAAGGAGATATCCCTATTTTGGTACCATGATAAGGAAACCAGGATCTGATGATAGGATCCCAAAGAAATCAAGGGAAACTCGAAAATCCGCATAACTTTTTACTGGGTGTACCGATTTTGATGATTTTTAATTTAATCGAAAGCCGATTATCATGTGGTCACATTTAAATTTCATCGAGATCTGATTACAACTTTTAGAGTAATCTTTGATAATGCGTATTTACTTGACTATTTTTTCGTCTATCTACGTTGTATTAGTTGTCGATGTAATTGAAGTCGGTTTTTCTTCGTTTGCCTGCAAACACAATTATGTATAAGATAATTATGGTTATGACAACTTTTAAATACGAAAAAATCTACTAGTTTGCGAGCTATGGTACAATTAAAAAGGTGAAGCGTTTTACACCTGTACCTGTTCAATGTTAAAAAATATGACTTGGTCACAAATGAATGAAATAAGATATAGTTAAATTAATATAAATATACAAAGGGTAACAATAAAATCCGTGTCAGTCCGTTCGTAAAAAATGGACTGCATCTTTAAAAACCGTGTCTTAAGAGGAACTTCTGCTATTTTCAATAGAAGGCGTTTACTTTTACTCTATTTCATTTGATTCCACATTTTAGGACAATTGTATAAAAAAAGCACTCCTATTTGTAAGTTACGTAGTGTGCGTGCCCGACTTGTATTTAACAATTTATTAAAAAGTGTCGTCACGGATAGGATTTTTTTAGGAATTGCTACAACTAAAATCGTCATTTACTTTATAAATTTACATATTTTTGTTTTTTTACTATCAAAGATAATATCCACCTACTTTTCTCATATCTTCTTTTTTAACAGAGACTTTCATTAATTTTAGTACGTTGGATTTATTGTTATTTATCGACATAAATCTATACCTGCTATAAATAAATGGAGAGCCGGGTTTTTTAACCGACTTCATAAAAAGGAGGATGTTACTCAATTCGACCATATACATATATATTATGTATGTTCGCAGATAACTTCGTCGTTTATGAACCGATTTTAATGATCTTTCTTTTGTTGGAAAACAGATATGCCAAGGGTGGTACCATGATAAAGAAACCATGATCTGATGATGGCATCCTAGAGAAATCAAGGGGAGCATTCAAAAATTGTAGTGGTAACTAGTGCTTATGTTAATTTTTTTGTCTACTTACGTTGTATTACTTGTCAATGTACTTAATTGAAGTCGGTTTTTTTCGTTTACTAGCAAACACAATTATTATTGTACTGAATTATTGTGCGTGTTTCGGAGAAGAATTTTAGTATAATATGATAATATGTTCATCATCATCATCATTACAATCTATACAGTCCACTGCTGGCCATAGGCCTCCACAAGCTTACACCAAAAATAGCGTGAACTCATGTGTTTTGCCCATAGTCACCACGCTGGGCATGCGGGTTGGTGACCGCAGGGCTGGCTTTGTCGCACCGACGCTCTGCCCGTCTTCGGCCTGTGCATTTCAAAGCCAGCAGTTGGATGGTTATCCCGCCACCAGTCGGCTTTTTAAGTTCTGAGGTGGTAGCGGAACTATGTTATCCCTTAGTCGCCTCTTACGACACCCACGGGAAGACAGTGGGTGGCTATATTCTTTAGTACCGTAGCCACACAGTACGATAATATGTTAATAATTACGAATTATCGTGTAAAAAAATATGGTAGGACAGATGTCGCTAGTACAGTAATAACACAGTTTTAAGTTTTAGAAAATCCTTTTAAAAACTACTTTCTAATTTAATAAGCAGTAACTATATCAACAAATTCGAAGTAGCTAATTGATTTTTATGTTTAGGATGCGCTGTATTGACAGCGGAGATACAGTCGGCAACGCGGTGTAGTATTGCGGGCTATATGCAATTATAAGCTACGCGTAATATAAAATGGTAGTTTGTGTGCCACAGTGCTAACTCCGACACGCGGCTGAAGTTTAATTCTTAAGAATGATTACCGTGATTTTTAAAAATTAAAATGTTCTATGATATTAATTAAATTACTAGCTGGGCCCCGCGGTTTCACCCGCATTGATTTTAATTAAAAGTTAAAGCCGTTATATTAATTAATTTACAAAATCAAAAGCAATAATATTTTTTTTTAATTGTGGATGCCGGTAGAGCCAGTAATTACTTATAAAATGATATATAATTTATGTGGAGCAATTGTGAGGTTTTTTCTAAAAAGGGAGGTAAACATCTTAACCTTGGCGTATTAATATTATATGATAAATAATAGTTAGACTTGGAAACTAAGATAAAAATATAAATTAACGTTTACTATTCGTATCATTACAGTGAATGCTGGTATACCTACTATTATGCCTACATTCTATATCTTATAAATGCTGCGCTGTAAATTGTCACTTTCAGCATCCCTGCTCCTCGTTGTTTCACACGATTTGACGCCCCATATTTTTTCACGCTAAGCGCTTTATATCGTTTAGTTCCGAAAATGTTTATGACCTCGAAGACAAAGCCTGGAGCAATCTAACTATTTTAATCCTGACACTAACCAATATACTATAACATTGTGTAGCTATTATTATTAGATATTTGGTAAAACAAATGTTGGCTTAAAATATTGATTCCTCATACTTATATGTACATGGATCATATTAACCTTATGGATGATACATACCTATTGTTATGCCCATGTCCATCGTCCAAAAAGATTAATATAATGTTTGAAATATTATACGTAGTCACGTTTCCGACACCTCATTAACGGAGTAATTTCTTACTTATCAGAAAAGTTAAGGTATTAATTAAAAACGTAATATTATGTTGTGCAGATATGCAGTTCAGGTATGCACTTTTTATTAAAATCAAAGCAAAGGTAGTAAGCTAATTACATACGTTACAATTACGCTGTAATTTAAAATGTTCCATTTCATATGTTTATTTCAAATTAACACTTATTATTAAAATTTATTAGAATCGAAAAAAAAAAAATGTAATGTGTACCTACGGTCACCCAACGCGGGATAGTCCGTTGATCGCGTGCGCAGTCGTTATTGATTTATGCGACCCTAGTACCCCACGCGTTTCAACCTCTATGTATACCACTATATCTAGATGTTACTATCGATCTATGGAACTAAGAGGACGTTATATTCTATCTCTTTAGGGAGAATGAACAGCTCTGTTATTGATACGTTAACCGGTTTAAAAAAAGGAGATTAATATAAAAAGGAAAAATGAGAAGGATTATGACTGATATGATATGGTTCTTGTTTTACTTACTTTTATTTTTTGATTGTTTTAAGACAACTTAAACTATTGTTCTTTTTTTGTGGAACAAAGTTCCTTATGGGGAGGACACAAAAAACATCCGTAACGTTAAAAAAAGCGTAAGATTTTTGTATATCATCACTACATACCTAGATAAAACAAAATCGCTTCCGCTGTCGGTCTGTCCCTATGTATGCTTAGATCTTTAAAACTACGCAAATGATTTTGATGCGGTTTTGTTTTTAAATAGATAGTGTTTGTGTTTTTTAATATAGCTCTAGAAAAAGGCCTCAATGGTATAATTCTATATTTTAGGGATAACCCACAATAACCACTTTTTATCCTTTACATTTTACGAGACATAATGGCTTATTTACGAAGCGATTTTAAGCAAAACAGCATTAATCCTTATCCAATTAAGTACCTTATAAATACATTGTGCATTTAATATAGATCAATATGGCCTTTTACAGTAGGTATGTAAATAAAATGAATATTTTCGAAGATATCAGAGGTTTAAAGCGCAGGGACAGCGGTTGCATCGGTACTCGATTTTTATCGATAAAAAAATCATAAATAAAAATGCAGACCAGAATAATTAGTTTCTTAATACCTCGAATAGAACTTGAAATTAATATTTTATAATAAGGAACTTCGTAAAAAAACACGTGGTGTCGTGGGATACCAGATAGGAATCTGGTATCCCACGACACCACGTGTTTTTTTTTTAAATCTAATAAGGTTGTTATAATATTAATTAGCTAACTTTTTTATTTCAGTTTTTAAGTAAGAAAATACTATAACCTAGTTACCTACCCACTAACTTTTCTAACCCAAGGAGTCCTCTGATCGCGTGCGCAGTCATTATTGATTTATGCCACAACAGAATGACCCCACCCACGCATCAAACCCCTCTCACTCTATGTCTACCTAGATATTACTGTCGATGTACGTTCTACCCAACGATATGCTTCTATCGAGTAAAGAGGAAATTTAACGTTTTTATCCAACAGACTAAATTTTTGGAACAAAGTTCCTTACGGCAGGCTTGACATTTGGCTGGGTGAGCGAACTGAAAAAAATGTGATACTAAAACCGTAAGAAAAATATATAACGGAAGTGACGTAATATCAGTCACACGACTGTATAATATGACATTTGTAAAACTAAAATATTACAAGTAAACTTTTTTTAATTATTTATGTTATTTTATACTGTTGACAAAAATAAATAGACGTATGTTTTTTTTTTATTTTACTTAATAGTTTGAATTATTATTATTATTATTTTGTTTGATTTATTTTATTTAACGAAAGTGACGTAATATCAGTCACACGACTGTATAATATAAGGTTTGTAAAACTAAAGTATTACTAGTAAACTTTTTTTTTAAATTATTTATGTAATTTTATACTGTCGACAAAAATAAATAAAGCCATATGTTTTTTTTATTTCACTTATTAGTTTGAATTATTATAATTATTATTATTTTGTTTGATTTATTTTATTTTACGGTATTTGTTATTTTCTAAAATACTAAATTTCCTAAATACTTCTATGTACCTACTTAATTAAAAACCAATCAGCAAAATTAGAAAAAAAAACAAAATATATGTAAAATTCAATATATATATAATATTAAGCGGGTGGAGTGACACCAGTATAATAATAATAAAAGTTTATTTCTGACGTGTACATCCATAATTCCATAGGTTATTAATATTTACTTATACCTATTCTATGTTAGTTATTGTTATTAAGATGATAATAACATAAAATAATCATTTTAGCTGGCCCGTCATTGTTTCTATCCAATATTTTTGATTAGAACAATCAGGGCGAGCTGTGATTGTCTTATGCGTCGCAGTAGAGACGACGCTTTTTTACGCATAATCTCGTGAAATCCATCAACCCGTTCGTCCGCGAACTTTCCTGAGGCGCTGCTAAACTTATGAACTGTGGAAAACATAAATCACAAACATAATTGTGTTTGCAAGCAAACGAAAAAAAAACCGACTTCAATTATATCGATAAGTAATACAACGTAGGTAGATGAAAAAATAGTCAAATAAATACGCATTATCAAAGATTACTCAAAAGTAGTTATCAGATCTCAATAAAATTCAAATGTCCACATGACCACATGATAAACATCAGCTTTCGATTAAATTAAAAACCATTAAAATCGGTACATCCAGTGAAAAGTTATGTAGTATAATATAACGTAGGTGGACGAAAAAAGCGTCAAGTAAAAACGCATTATTAGATATAACTCGAAAAGTAGTTGTTAGATCTCAAATTTAAATGGGACCAAATGACACACATTTCGATTAAAATTTTTTTTTGTCGAAATCGGCCCCCCTGGTCAAAAATTTTGATGTAACATACATAAAAAAAATACAGTCGAATTGAGAACCTCCTCCTTTTTTGGAAGTCGGTTAAAAAAGTTACTATACTTAAGTATTATCAATCTACTATTTCTATTTTCTTTAAAACATTATTTTGATAAGTTGATGACTAGTATAGGGCAGAGATTCAGGCCAAGACAATTGCGCAAATGCGCAGCCAACGTTTGCCGTGTGGTGCGTAGTTGTGGAGACGCTAAACGGCACCTGTCATTTTGTATATTGTAATTTTAGGGTTAATTTTTATGCCGCTTGATTCTAAAATTGTAAAATACAATTTTAAAATTTACTACACGATATTATTAAAACAAAAAAAAAGTACAAAATCAAAAATATAATATCTTATTTTTCGACTGCTACCCAAACTGCCAATTTGACACTTACTAAGAGAGAGTAATTCGGACTGGGCAGATGGAAAAAGTGCTGTGTGGCTACGGCACTAAAGAATTTAGCCACCCCCTCTCTTTCCGTGGGTGTCGTAAGAGGCGACTAAGGGATAACAAGGTTCCACAACCACCTTGGAACTTAAGAAGCCGACCGATGGCGGGATAACCATCCAACTGCTGGCTTTGAAATACACAGGCCGAAGACGGGCAGCAGCGTCTTCGGTGCGACAAAGCCAGTACTGCGGTCACCAACTCGCCTGCCCAGCGTGGTGACTATGGGCAAAACACATGAGTTCACGTTATTTTTGGCGTAAACTTGTGGAGGCCTATGTCCAGCAGTGGACTGTATAGGCTGTAATGTAGATGGAAAAAAAATCTGCTGTGTGGTTATGGCAGTAAAGAATTTCATCATTTCATCATTACAGTAAAGTAAAGAATATAGCCACCTCCTATCTTCCCGTAGGTGTCATAAGGGATGACTAAGGGATAACACAGTTCCACTACCATAATACCATCTTGGTACTCAAGAAACCGACCGATGGCTGGATAATCATTTAACTGCTGGCTTTGCTGGGTTCAATTACGCGAATCTTTTCAGGATCCGGTAACATGCCTTATGCATTATTTTAAATTTACTTTTCGTAGTCTGGAAAATACATAAATAGTCATTAGGTTTTTTATTATGTTCGATTAGGTTTCTACCGAATATTATTAAATCGTCCATATAAACAATACATTTTTCATAGTTTAGGCCTGACATTGCTATAGTCATTAGTCTACTAAAAGCTGAAGGGCTGATTTTTAATCCCATAGGTATATGACACAATCTTTTGGGTATATGACACAATCATAACTAACGTGTGTAGGTAAATATTTTATTACTTCACATCGCGGTCCGATTTTTAAATTATGATGATAGTAATGTATTGGTAAAGATACCTCATTTTGACCCACTCTTAAAGATAGTACATGTGTATTATAATCTATGACACCTTTATTTATTTTAAAAAATTTTTGACCTAATATACCCTATCCCTTTACATTTTACTTGACGCTTTTTTCGTCCACCTACGTTATATTATACTACATAACTTTTCACTGGATGTACCGATTTTAATGGTTTTTAATTTAATCGAAAGCTGATGTTTATCATGTGGTCATGTGGACATTTGAATTTTATTGAGATCTGATAACTACTTTTGAGTAATCTTTGATAATGCGTATTTATTTGACTATTTTTTCATCTACCTACGTTGTATTACTTATCGATATAATTGAAGTCGGTTTTTTTTTCGTTTGCTTGCAAACACAATTATGTTTGTGATTTATGTTTTCCACAGTTCATAAGTTTAGCAGCGCCTCAGGAAAGTTCGCGGACGAACGGGTTGATGGATTTCACGAGATTATGCGTAAAAAAGCGTCGTCTCTACTGCGACGCATAAGACAATCACAGCTCGCCCTGATTGTTCTAATCAAAAATATTGGATAGAAACAATGACGGGCCAGCTAAAATGATTATTTTATGTTATTATCATCTTAATAACAATAACTAACATAGAATAGGTATAAGTAAATATTAATAACCTATGGAATTATGGATGTACACGTCAGAAATAAACTTTTATTATTATTATACTGGTGTCACTCCACCCGCTTAATATTATATATATATTGAATTTTACATATATTTTGTTTTTTTTTTCTAATTTTGCTGATTGGTTTTTAATTAAGTAGGTACATAGAAGTATTTAGGAAATTTAGTATTTTAGAAAATAACAAATACCGTAAAATAAAATAAATCAAACAAAATAATAATAATTATAATAATTCAAACTATTAAGTGAAATAAAAAAACATATGGCTTTATTTATGAAGCTTTACATGGTAAATTCCTAAATACGTAGAACTTATGATTAAAATTAAATCCTTCCCATTTTAATGTCAAATAGACAAAACCTTCGGATTTTAAACTACCACCTATGCTATTTATACTTAATTCACTCGTATGTAAAGTTACGTTAGTTAAGGCTCCATCCGATACTCGAGGAGTAAAATATTATACCAGAACACCAGTTTGGATCTGTACTCGGTCCAGTATTGTACACAGTTTTTACTGCCGACTTACCCACTTCCAATAACGTCTTAACTGCTACCTACGCAGATGGCGCGGCAGTACTATCTTGCTATAGGGATCCCTGCATAGCATCGGAAATCCTCCAAAGGCACCTAGAAAAGGTTGGATCATGGTTGAGGAAATGGAGAATTAAAGCAAGTGCTGCAAAATCTACCCACGTTACTTTTACATGAAAAAGAGGTGACTGTCCACCAGTGACACTTGATCGAACTGTCCTACCTCAGAATACTACAGTCAAATACCTAGGGATGCACCTTGACACCCTGAATGACCACATAAAGACCAAAACGATCAGGCAAACTTTAAGCTACAAAACCTGTACTGGCTAATTGGAAGACAGTCCTCACTCAGTTTAGAAAACAACTGTTGATCTATAAATGTATTATAAAACCAGTAAGGATGTATGGAATTGAACTATGAGGATTGGCCAGCAACTCAAATATTGAGATTCTTCAACGGTTTCAAAATAAAGCCTTAAAAACTTTAAGTAATGCTCCCCGGTTTACCCAAAATAAAGAAATACACAGATACTTGGAAATACCCACAATCAAGGAGGAGATTGATATTTCCTGTAAAGCGTACAAATATAAATTAGACCGGCACGAAAACCAACTGGCTAGAACTCTAATGGATACTGATAAGTATATTCCGACTTAAGAGATCAAGAATAGCTTTCATTTGAAGTTAAATTAATGAGGGATAGCACATTGTAGGATGTGCTGATTCCGAAAAGTCCAAGAAAAAGTTCAATAGATTTAATTAAAGCTTTAGCTAGAAAAATTTACAATGAGCCCTTTAGGGCTGATTGTAAATAGATGGAAGGTTAAAAAAAAATCTGTGCTCTTAAAAAAGTATCTAATAAAAATGGCGTCGCAAGTGACATGGACACATGGACACGGGATTTGATAAATAAATTACTACTACTACCTGGGGCCGTGAAAATAACGATATGCTATTTATAACGATGCGCTCTTTATAACGATGCGCTATTCATAACGATGTGCTATTCATAACGATGCGCTATTCATAACGACGCGCTATTCATAACGATGCGCTATTCATAACGATGCGCTATTCATAAAGATAGAACTATTCATAATGATAGCGCTATTTTTAACGATGCGCTATTTATAACGATGCGCTATTTATAACGATGCGCTATTTATAACGATGCGCTATTTATAACGATGCGCTATTCATAACGATGCGCTATTCATAACGATGCGCTATTCATAACGACGCGCTATTCATAACGATGCGCTATTCATAACGATGCGCTATTCATAACGACGCGCTATTTATAACGATGCGCTATTTATAACGATGCGCTCTTTATAACGATGCGCTATTCATAACGATGCGCTATTCATAACGATGCGCTATTCATAACGATGCGCTATTCATAACGACGCGCTATTCATAACGATGCGCTATTCATAAAGATAGAACTATTCATAACGATAGCGCTATTTATAACGATAGCGCTATTTATAACGATGCACTATTTATAACGATAACGCTATTTATAACGATGCTCTATTTATAACGACGCGCTATTCATAACGATGCGCTAGTCATAACGATGCGCTATTCATAACGATGCGCTATTCATAACGACGCGCTATTCATAACGATGCGCTATTCATAAAGATAGAACTATTCATAACGATAGCGTTATTTATAACGATAGCGCTATTTATAACGATGCACTATTTATAACGATAACGCTATTTATAACGATGCGCTATTTATAACGATGCGCTATTTATAACGATAGCGCTATTTATAACGATGCGCTATTTTTAACGATGCGCTATTTATAACGATGCGCTATTTATAACGATGCGCTATTTATAACGATGCGCTATTCATAACGATGCGCTATTCATAACGACGCGCTATTCATAAAGATAGAACTATTCATAACGATAGCGTTATTTATAACGATAGCGCTATTTATAACGATGCACTATTTATAACGATAACGCTATTTATAACGATGCGCTATTCATAGCGATGCGCTATTCATAAAGATAGAACTATTCATAACGATAGCGCTATTTATAACGATAGCGCTATTTATAACGATGCACTATTTATAACGATAACGCTATTTATAACGATGCGCTATTTATAACGACGCGCTATTCATAACGATGCGCTAGTCATAACGATGCGCTATTCATAACGATGCGCTATTCATAACGACGCGCTATTCATAACGATGCGCTATTCATAAAGATAGAACTATTCATAACGATAGCGTTATTTATAACGATAGCGCTATTTATAACGATGCACTATTTATAACGATAACGCTATTTATAACGATGCGCTATTTATAACGATGCGCTATTTATAACGATAGCGCTATTTATAACGATGCGCTATTTTTAACGATGCGCTATTTATAACGATGCGCTATTTATAACGATGCGCTATTCATAACGATGCGCTATTCATAACGACGCGCTATTCATAAAGATAGAACTATTCATAACGATAGCGTTATTTATAACGATAGCGCTATTTATAACGATGCACTATTTATAACGATAACGCTATTTATAACGATGCGCTATTTATAACGATGCGCTATTTATAACGATAGCGCTATTTATAACGATGCGCTATTTATAACGATGCGCTATTTATAACGATAGCGCTATTTATAACGATGCGCTATTTATAACGATAGCGCTATTTATAACGATAGCGCTATTTATAACGATGCACTATTTATAACGATAACGCTATTTATAACGATGCGCTATTTATAACGACGCGCTATTAATAACGATGCGCTATTTATAACGATAGCGCTATTTATAACGATGCGCTATTTATAACGATGCGCTATTTATAACGATGCGCTATTTATAACGATAGCGCTATTTATAACGATGCGCTATTTATAACGATGCGCTATTTATAACGATAGCGCTATTTATAACGATGCGCTATTTATAACGATGCGCTATTTATAACGATGCGCTATTTATAACGATAGCGCTATTTATAACGATGCGCTATTTATAACGATGCGATATTTATAACGATGCGCTATTTATAACGATAGCGCTATTTATAACGATGCGCTATTTATAACGATGCGCTATTTATAACGATGCGCTATTTATAACGATGCGATATTTATAACGATGCGCTATTTATAACGATGCGCTATTTATAACGATAACACTATTTATAACGATAGCGCTATTTATAACTCAAAGTCATGTTAAGACTCAAAGAAAACTTTTTAAGACGATATAGAACATGTATCGAGCACGAAGGTCGACATACTGAAAACTTTTTATAATAAATAATTTTAAGACGATTACTTTTCGTTTTATTAATTAAACCTAAATAACCTCCAAATATTTATTAAATCTTCGATCTTAGTTTTCTTACAATCTTTTGGTTGGTTAACGGACTAATTAACTCTTACGAATGCTATTCTGTTGTTTTTAATTGTTTCTTCTGCCTGTCTCAATTTTCGTCTTAACTCCGCTACGTTGCTAATGTTTTTAGCGTAAACTATTTCTTTATAATATCCCCAGACAAAGAAATCGATTGGATTCAAGTCTGGGGACCGCGGTGGCCATGCAATGGGCCTTCCACGGCCGATCCATCTGTCTCTAAATCTTTCTGTTAAATGTTGTCTGACTATTCTTGCAAAGTGGCATGGAGCACCATCGTTTTGGAACCATATCACTCAGTCTACGGATTTATCATTTTCCTCCGCACGAATTCTATACGTACGACCCAGCTAGAGCGCCGACAAAACTATTTAACCTTAAAGGAATAATAAATTGAGCAAAAATATTTTTTTTATTCAAATTGGTAATTTTAAGAATTTTCCACCTTGATGTCTTTGAAGGCAAATTTTAGCAAAAGTAGCCCCATTAAGTACAACTTTTTATTTATGATTATGAATGCTGAGACTTTGGAAAAGTTTTTAAGCCTAATTAGAAACCATAAAATCACCTGTTTAGATTTTTAATTCTAAGTTGAAAATTGAAGTCATAGTTCTCAAAACGTAAAATTTTCACTTTACACTTAGATTTTCACAATTTCCATCAAAGTTAAGAAGCTGAATCTTTTAAGCGGGAAGCTACAGCTCATGACTATTTAGATACAAAAACAAAAATTCTAAAAAGTCTTCAATTTTTTTTTTAGAAATTTTTAAAGTTGTTCAGGTGGAAAATTCTCAAAAACATATAAAAAAATTCATAACTCGAAAACTATGCATAATCGTTGAACATACATAGGGGTGATTCGGATATCCCAAGGGGTGCCCTATCTCTGGAATTCCGCTTATCACTACTTTTTGGGACACCCTGTATACTTATTACTAGCTGACCTGGCGAACTTCGTATCACCTTATTTTTTTCTGAAATATAATAATAACATAATATATCAAAATAAAATATAGCCTATCTTTTAAGTTGGATCAAACTGCACACAGTGTGCAAATTTGACTAAAATCGGTTAAGTAGTTTAGGAGTCCATTGAGGACAAACATTGTGACACGAGATTTATATATATTAAGATACTGGTATAGATACGCCACTCAGAAATTAAAATTGATGTATCACGACCTTCCCCACCAACAGATGGCGTGCACATACAATTTTATTTCTATACTAATACTACAGATGGCGTTGTTTACTTATTTTTTTACCAGAATGATTATTAATCAAATAATATACTGTATGTACTTTTCACTTTTTCCACTTATTTATTAATATAAAGAGTTTGTATTAATAAATTGGTGGAAATAGTGTGAAAAGTATTGTATATCCATTTATCATTAATTTTCATCAAAAGTAACAAGTATGTACATTAAGAATATTTAATATTTTTTTGTGTTACGTATTAAATGTTGATTTCAAATTAATTCTATTTTACTAGGGTACAAAACACCAGTACCATATAGAATTTATAAAACTGTTGTTTATTTTCGTCTTTTATTATAATAATCGGATGCTTGTTTTTGAACATTATTCCTATTCCTATCCTTCCTATTCCTATCAAAATTTGAAAATTTTCCATTTAATAATCCATTAATTTCCATTTAATAATGAGATGAAGGAGGAGAAGAAGAAGAAGAAGGAGGAGAAGAAGGAGGAGAAGAAGGAGGAGAAGAAGAACGAGAAGGAGAAGAACGAGAAGGAGAAGAAGATATATATAAATAGCGCATCATTATAAATAGCGCTATCGTTATAAATAGCGCGATCGTTATAAATAGCGCTATCGTTATAAATAGTGTTATCGTTATAAATAGCGCATCGTTATAAATAGCGCATCGTTATAAATAGCGCATCGTTATAAATATCGCATCGTTATAAATAGCGCATCGTTATAAATAGCGCTATCGTTATAAATAGCGCATCGTTATAAATAGCGCATCGTTATAAATAGCGCATCGTTATAAATAGCGCTATCGTTATAAATAGCGCATCGTTATAAATATCGCATCGTTATAAATAGCGCATCGTTATAAATAGCGCTATTTATAACGATTACTTAAAGGAATAATAAATTGAGCAAAAATATTTTTTTTATTCAAATTGGTAATTTTAAGAATTTTCCACCTTGATGTCTTTGAAGGCAAATTTTAGCAAAAGTAGCCCCATTAAGTACAACTTTTTATTTATGATTATGGATGCTGAGACTCTGGAAAAGTTTTTAAGCCTAATTAGAAACCATAAAATCGCCTGTTTAGATTTTTAATTCTAAGTTGAAAATTGAAGTCATAGTTCTCAAAACGTAAAATTTTCACTTTACACTTAGATTTTCACAATTTCCATCAAAGTTAAGAAGCTGAATCTTTTAAGCGGGAAGCTACAGCTCATTACTATTTAGATACAAAAACAAAAATTCTAAAAAGTCTTAAATTTTTTTTTTTAGAAATTTTTAAGGTTGTTCAGGTGGAAAATTCTCAAAAACATATAAAAAAATCCATAACTCGAAAAATATGCAAAATCGCTGAACATACATAGGGGTGATTCGGATACCCCAAGGGGTGCCCTATCTCTGGAATTCCGCTTATCACTACTTTTTGGGACACCCTGTATAAGTGTATAATCTATGTTAACGACCCTCTGAACGCAATCGGTACAAACAATCGATTCGTCACTTCATAATATTGCGCGTAATTAAAAATGTGCAAAATTATTACCTATTTTGGTAGGTCAGTGATAGGTTAAGACAAATTAAACAAAATATTTGTTAAATAGTTTTATAACATTCAGTATGATTCTAATAGTTTTCTTTTTATAATTTTTGTTTTTTAATAATTTATTGTTTCTTTTAACGTTTAAATTTTAAATTCTGATAATGTAAATTCTAAATCTAACATAGTTTTTTCAAGTAGGTAATCACACAAATCGATACATACAGAGTAAAAAAAATATCGATATTTCAATATATCGATAAAACTCAGAAGCGTGAACGCAATTTTTCTTGTTCTTAATATATTTCGGCTAACCTTATTTTTCATACATCCCTAGTACGTATATTCGGTTTGGGCCAAAGTATTACTATACTCTGTGGTTTGGGCCACACCTGGCGCAAGGCTTGCGAAAATAAATATAATGAATAATACAAATAATAATGAGGCACTTAAAAAATATCAAATATAATATACAAAAATAAATATCGAATATTGATAAGTCGAGATTCAAAGTATCGACAATATCTATCGATTGTTTTCTGAAACTAATTCACTGTTGCTTTGCTTTTGCTCTCTGTGAAGATTTTAATTCATTTGTCGGCGTGTAAAACATTACTGTTTTGTTCTAATATTATTGAGTTGATGAATTCAATTTATATACATTAATGTGACGAGTATAAAATGAATACTCAAAATAAACCGACTGCGTTATCTGCTGACTTAAATAACTTTATTTATGGAGTGTCAAGAAGGAACTTCCAAAATGCACCAGAATTAACTAAAACCGGTATTTCTCTATTGAGGAATTTTCCTGCTGCTAGAGATGCAGTGTTGGAGTACTTTGCCATGGTTTTCCATGAGGCTGTCAATGTTTCGATCAACCAAACTGATTACGAGGTGTGTTTACATTAGACATATATTGTGTTTACATTTAGAGCTTATTTCACTATATATAAGATTTGTCTTAAATTGAAGTTACTGATAAGTTTTCTATCAGACAAAGTGAAGTATTAAGGTGCAACAGCAATCAATAAATAACACTATTAACAACATTTTGAAATTGACAACTTTTTTATTTATATAAACTTTTATAGCTATAAATGAAATCTTTTAATTACCAATCAATATACCGAGTTATAATGTTCCATCAAGCAATTAATATTATTACTAGCTGATCCCGTAAACGTCGTTTTGCCATATATGTTATTAACCCCCTTAATTCCCCCCCTCCTATAACTTAGGGATATGAAAAATAGATGTTGGTCGATTCTTAGGTCTACCCGATATGCACACAAAATTTCATAAAAATCCGTCTAGCTGTTTTGCAGGAGTGTCTTAACTAACATTGTGACATGAGAATTTTAGACAACTATTGCATAAATAACTTTTGTATATGTAATAATAATATATGTCTATGTAATATATAAAAATAAATGATAAATTAAATAATATATTTTTATATTATTTTTAGTCAGATACATCTGCAAACGGATCACTGGAAAGTGTCAGCATGATTGGACCGGAGCTATGCAATATGGGGGAGTCCTGGGCGCCTTTCATAGCACCGTGGTGCATCAATTTGATTATGGATATAGCCACTGAAAAAGCTAACTTACCAAGTGAGTATATTATTTGTTTAATGTGAATGTTCTTTCTTAGAATATTAAAGTATAATTTTTTTTATATCTATCATAAATTTCAGATGCTACACTACAAAATACAGATCCTGTGAGAGTTTTGTTAGACATAACAACTCAAAATTTGACTTTGCTGAATGCTGAGGAAAGAGCTAAATGTATTGATATGATGCTAGGTAAGCAATTGCTTTAAGTGATAAAAACATTAAATCTTCGTTAATTAAAGGTTAGAAAATATTTGATAAAGAAATGAGTATTTTGTTTGTTAATATATTATGTACCTCTGTCAAACAAAAACTGAACCATGACGTTTATGAATAAGTGTCTACTAGTAACTTAGTAAGAAAATAAGCAAATTCACTTCGTAAGTTTTGTATGTGTGACCCTCTTAGACCTCAGACTCTCAAACCTCTCAGAACAGTGCTGTGTGGCTACGGCACCAAAGAATATAGCCACCCTATAATATATAAACTTGGAATATATCTTCCCTTGGGTGTCGTAAGAGGCGACCATCTAACCGCTGGCTTTGAAACACACAGGCCAAAGACGGGCAGCAGCATCTTCGGTGCGACAAAGCCAGCCCTGCGGTCACCTGCCTGCCCAGCGTTTTGACTAGGGACAAAACACACGAGTTCACGCATTTTTGGCGCGAACTTGTGGAGGTCTATGTCCACCAGTGGACTGCAATAGGCAGGAATGATGATGATGATGACCCTCTCAGACCAAAGTAGTCTAGTAAGATGGGGGAAAGCATCTGAAAAATCTTGCTTTACTTGTAGTGAGGCAGTAGGTACTGCTAGGAACTTATTGGTGGTTTGCAAGGTGCTGCTTGATAAGGGTTATTACTTTCCCCCTATACATATAACTACCACTTCTTCTTCTTCTTCTTCTTTTACTTTGGCTCCCTGAAGGATTTGCCAATATCTGAGTGGAGCTTAGCTTATGTTATGAGAATCGTTAAGTTAGGGCAGAAAACTTTGCTTTGTGTAAGGCTTTGTGGGAGTGCAAGTCGTAAAATCAAAAATAAAGATTAAGAAGTGAATCAGAAATACGTCTGAGTTGTTGCCAGTTTTTCGCAATTTTAAGTGCCGAGCTAGTATCTGAAACAAAAGACAAACAAACATATATAAACATTGGTTAGTAGGGTTAATCAAGACAAACAGTGCTACAATCTAATGTTATTTTGATTAATATATGTACATAAAATGTCAATGAACTGAGAGTGAACTAATGATAAAAGAGACCTCAGGTTAGTTGGGCGAGGTATCTGAGGGGGAAGAACATCATAGAGGGAAAACGAGTTTTGGACAGTTAAAAAAAATGTGATCAAGAGTGCCTTCCTCAAGACCACATTCGCAAAGTGAAGAGTCCTTAACTCTAATTTTGTGAAGGAATTATTGGTAGTTTGCAAGGTGCTGCTTGATAAGGGTTATTACTTTCCCCCCATACATATAACTACCACTTACCCTAATATAACAGTAACAAGAAAATTGTACAAAAAAAAAGTAAAGTGACAAGAAACATGTACATGAGTGTTCTCTAAGAAAAAAAATTGTTAGCTGATTTTTAAAAAGGAGGATTTGTACCCAATCCCATAGATTTATTGGTTATCATTTATCTATATATTAATATGTGGAGCAAAAACTTTGTACCCCTTTTTACGAAAATTGGCCTGGACGGAGGAGTATGAAATTCCGCACACTTATAGTTTATATAGAGAAGGAGTGCAGAATGCTAATATTTTGTTAAAATTATGCATAAAAAATACATTAAATAAAAAAAAGGTATTAGTTATTTATAATTATTATTTTTACAAGGTTGTCGAGCGTGTTCCTGGGCTGTGGGATGGGTAGGTCGTGCTGAGCCTGCATTAGTGGCTCCACGAGCACTTGCTCTCGGTGCGGATGCTGCACGAGCTGTATTAGCTCATCTCGCTAATCACCCTCCGGCTCTGTACCATGTCCGAGCTGCGCTTGTTGACTTGTTTCAAGTGAGTAACATAATGTATACTATATAACATTTATTTTTGGTTTTGAAGGAATGAACAAATAGAAAAAAAATAAATACCTCATACAAAACGATTCCCACTAGGATTTACCCCTGTGTCAGGGTCCGGATACACACATCATAAACAAGCACAAACCCTCAGATCATGGCAAACATCTGAATGGTTAATACAAATGTATGCCATGTGTGGAGACTGAACCTGTGTCAGCGCAACAGACTCTAAATGTATCAAACAATACTGCTATTAGTTACAAAATAATTTTCAATAATTTAATAGTACCTACACTTGGGGTAAATTTAATCCGAAATTTCTGTAATTCCAGGAAGCTATTAAGGAAGACAGCAAAGCAGATAAGAAACGAGAAGTGATCCCGTATCTTTTGAACCTCGCATCAAAGTCTGATATTGTTTTAAAAGCACTGACACAGGACATTGAACAAACTTGTAAGAAAATAATCTCGTTGATTAGTACTTATGTTGAGAATTTTAAGGTTATCATTTTTTTTGAATAAATAAATTTAATGTATTTATGCAGTAATGAGATACTTTCGATTACTTTTTAGTATTGATTAATCAGTGCATTTTAATGTTTGTGTAGTAGTTAGATTGCTAAAAAATTAAAAGAAAATAATATCATAAATTTATTATTATTTTTTTCTTTTATGAGTCAAAACAACACTTATTTCCACTGTGATAGTTTATATTTAATATTCACATCAATAGATGGCACCTTGTAAATCGCCAATGGCAGCAATTTCACGAAACTATTTTATGCAAAACTTTTCATGTGCAAATAGATAAAAAGAATTGTTACTGATATAACTGATTGATGATTGATTCATTGATTTAGCCTGTAAAATGCCACTGCTGGTCTTAGACCTCTTTCTCCCTATAGAAGATACATAGCCATACTTTAAATATAAATATCGTTAAAAGTCTTCAAAATCGGTTAAGAAGTTTTTAAGAACGTAATAACAAATATACACACAAATATTGCTCATATAATAGTGCAAAATATTGTTTTCAGTGACAGACGAGGTAATGGATAGGCTATGTGTCGTGTGCGCTACGCACAGACACAGCGGCGCTTGGGAGGGCGTCGGACCGTCGTCACTCGTAGCACTTCTGTTAAGATCCGATGTTCATTGTTTCCTGTTGCTGTTGAGACACGCGCAGAGGAATCTATTCTGCAGGCAGTTGTTGGGTGAATTGTTTTTTATTTTTTTTATCAATTTTATTTATTATTTTTTTTATTTTTTATTATTTTTTTTTGTTTTTTATTATTTTTTATTATTTTTTATTTATTTTTTTTATTTACTTTGTCCTGATAATAACGAACATAAAAAAAATAGTAAGAAAATAAGTGCCTAGATACATTTCATCTATTTAGTTCATGTAGCTTAATACATATTAAACTTTAATTCTGAGGCGCTTGAAAGTTTATTTTATGTTCTTGCGAGCTTTGTTGGAATCTGTTTCTTATTGTATTTGAGTCAGACTCGGGAACTTATTTAAAAGGCACTTATTGGGTGAAATTATCCGGATATATATTTTTCGTTTATATCTATGCGTGTGTGTCTGATTGCGTGCCTACGTACATGTATGCGTGTCTGCGTTTACTAGCCTATGAATCAGTACTCATCTAATATAGATTTTATGTATGATGAAATTTATTTAATAACGTAAATTTTGTTTCAGAATATTTGTTGCAGAAGCTAGAACATGAGTGCTTATTCCCTGATGCGAATATACCGCTAGTGATGAGTGCTGCCGAGGAAATAAACATAATAAGAGAAAAACTCTTGATAGGCAATCAGCTGGAGCAATATTCTATCGCTAGGATACTTATTTTAGTCTGTAAGTTACTGTAATTAAAATGACATCATTAAAATGAGTAGTTATAAATAAAGTAGGTATTCTGGAGTTGTACAATGTCTTTAAAAAATTAAACTTTGCAATAAGAATCAGTTTTCTATAAGCTATTTTTGGTTTCTACTACACTAAAAACTATGTGTGTGCGTGCATGCCTGTTTATCAGGACGATTTCTGTTGCTTGTAGTTGGATATTTGTATCTATTGTCACTTGTTGTTCACATTTAGATGTCAATATAAATGTCTGTATTCGGTAACAACTGTCTGAATTAGTTTTCTGTTCATTAATGAACTTCTTTTAGTGCCTAAGACCTTTTTGGTTTCAGCCTGAATACCGACAACAGCACAACAGCTACACTAATGAGTTTCTCAAAATTTGATTATAAAATAAATAAAAATGTTACATACTTATAGTATATGTGTGTATATTCATAACTAAAATTTATATTTAATTTTTTCAGGTTACAATCTGCCATCCGAATTCGTAAGCACAATCAGTTATCTGCTACAGTATTCCAGAAACGATACAACATTAGCGCTCCTAGTGCGTATAGTGTCCGGTACAATTTCTATGCACACGCCCGCAGATGGCACAGACATACACATGGACACGGATAGATATCAAAACTTTATTAAGACAGGTGTGGAGTATGCTTTACGAGACGCCATGATTTCCGATACACAGATAAAAAAGTTTTTTATTGAGGATAAGGTGTCAAAAGATACGAAAACTTATTTGCATCATTTTTGTTTGAATATCGTTAAGTTGTTGAGGTTTGTATGATTGTTTTATATTTTATGTTTAAATTTAGGAATAAACTCTCCTTTTTTTTAATTAAGATAATGATATTATGTTCTTTATATGTATGTATATTGTTTGATAACTTGTCGCTATCTCGTAGGTTGTGACAGGGTAACGTTGTTGTAGAAATTTTGTTACATCTCATTAAAAATCCACGAAAAGTAGTTTTGACAGTCCTCTCTTATGCTATTTTTTATAAACAACTAGGTCGGCAAACAAGCGTAGGGCTCACCTGATGGTAAGCGATTAACATAGCTTATAGACGCCTGCACCACCAGAAGCATTGTAAGCGCGTTGCCGACCCTACTCCCAACTCACCCCAGGAGCTCTGGTCACCTTACTCACCAACAGGAAAACAACACTGCTTGAAAACAGTATTATTTTGTTGTTATTGGTAGAGTTGTAGTAGTTTAGCAAAAAAAAAGTAGGTGTTACCTATAACACAAGCATTACGTTGTCTACTTACCTTAGGGACAGACGACCTTATGTGAATGTTCAAAATATTTATTATTATTTACTTTTTAAACAATTCTAAACAATTTATTTATTTATTCCATCATACATCTAACATTACAGGATATTATCCTAATGCGTTTTATTATTAATTACATAAATAAACGCTTCACACTCAACGGCCTTCAGTAGGATTTCCTCCTGTGTCGAGGATTCGGAAACATACACAATACACAAGCACAGACGTTCAGACCACGACAAACATTTATATGGTCAATACAAATGTCTGCCTCTGTGATGAGCGGGGCTCGACCCGCGGCTGACAGCGCAACAGCCAGTGCTGTGACCGCTGTGGCAACGTGTTGAGACTTGGTGGTACTTAATTACATAAATTAAGTATCCCCAGGTGTGAGTTGAGACGCGTGTTGAGGTGGGAGGTCGACCCCTGAGGAGTAAATTATACTGAGGTCCGTTGAGGGTGAAGTGTTTATTTATTTTAAAAAGATCTGTGCTGTGCTCCCAGGTGGGAGCGGTCGGGGCGGGTGAGTGCGCTGCGGAGCCGCTGGGCCGGGCGCGCCGCGGAGGCCGGCGCGGGCCGCCTGAGCGCGGCGCTGCGGGCGCGCGCCTGCACGCTGCGGCCCGCCCCCGCCGCCGCGCCGCCCGACATGCCCACCTGCCACGCTCTCGCCGAGGTGCGTATTGGCCGCTAACTGTCCCACCGCTGGGCGGGCGCGCCGCGGAGGCCGGCGCGGGCCGCCTGAGCGCGGCGCTGCGGGCGCGCGCCTGCACGCTGCGGCCCGCCCCCGCCGCCGCGCCGCCCGACATGCCCACCTGCCACGCTCTCGCCGAGGTGCGTATTGGCCGCTAACTGTCCCACCGCTGGGCGGGCGCGCCGCGGAGGCCGGCGCGGGCCGCCTGAGCGCGGCGCTGCGGGCGCGCGCCTGCACGCTGCGGCCCGCCCCCGCCGCCGCGCCGCCCGACATGCCCACCTGCCACGCTCTCGCCGAGGTGCGTATTGGCCGCTAACTGTCCCACCGCTGGGCGGGCGCGCCGCGGAGGCCGGCGCGGGCCGCCTGAGCGCGGCGCTGCGGGCGCGCGCCTGCACGCTGCGGCCCGCCCCCGCCGCCGCGCCGCCCGACATGCCCACCTGCCACGCTCTCGCCGAGGTGCGTATTGGCCGCTAACTGTCCCACCGCTGGGCGGGCGCGCCGCGGAGGCCGGCGCGGGCCGCCTGAGCGCGGCGCTGCGGGCGCGCGCCTGCACGCTGCGGCCCGCCCCCGCCGCCGCGCCGCCCGACATGCCCACCTGCCACGCTCTCGCCGAGGTGCGTATTGGCCGCTAACTGTCCCACCGCTGGGCGGGCGCGCCGCGGAGGCCGGCGCGGGCCGCCTGAGCGCGGCGCTGCGGGCGCGCGCCTGCACGCTGCGGCCCGCCCCCGCCGCCGCGCCGCCCGACATGCCCACCTGCCACGCTCTCGCCGAGGTGCGTATTGGCCGCTAACTGTCCCACCGCTGGGCGGGCGCGCCGCGGAGGCCGGCGCGGGCCGCCTGAGCGCGGCGCTGCGGGCGCGCGCCTGCACGCTGCGGCCCGCCCCCGCCGCCGCGCCGCCCGACATGCCCACCTGCCACGCTCTCGCCGAGGTGCGTATTGGCCGCTAACTGTCCCACCGCTGGGCGGGCGCGCCGCGGAGGCCGGCGCGGGCCGCCTGAGCGCGGCGCTGCGGGCGCGCGCCTGCACGCTGCGGCCCGCCCCCGCCGCCGCGCCGCCCGACATGCCCACCTGCCACGCTCTCGCCGAGGTGCGTATTGGCCGCTAACTGTCCCACCGCTGGGCGGGCGCGCCGCGGAGGCCGGCGCGGGCCGCCTGAGCGCGGCGCTGCGGGCGCGCGCCTGCACGCTGCGGCCCGCCCCCGCCGCCGCGCCGCCCGACATGCCCACCTGCCACGCTCTCGCCGAGGTGCGTATTGGCCGCTAACTGTCCCACCGCTGGGCGGGCGCGCCGCGGAGGCCGGCGCGGGCCGCCTGAGCGCGGCGCTGCGGGCGCGCGCCTGCACGCTGCGGCCCGCCCCCGCCGCCGCGCCGCCCGACATGCCCACCTGCCACGCTCTCGCCGAGGTGCGTATTGGCCGCTAACTGTCCCACCGCTGGGCGGGCGCGCCGCGGAGGCCGGCGCGGGCCGCCTGAGCGCGGCGCTGCGGGCGCGCGCCTGCACGCTGCGGCCCGCCCCCGCCGCCGCGCCGCCCGACATGCCCACCTGCCACGCTCTCGCCGAGGTGCGTATTGGCCGCTAACTGTCCCACCGCTGGGCGGGCGCGCCGCGGAGGCCGGCGCGGGCCGCCTGAGCGCGGCGCTAAAAAATATAGATAAAGCTTCACCTAATGTCCAGAATAGTATAGGATATAGGATACTGAACTACTACTATAAGCTGAATTATATTCTAAAATCTAAAACCAATATTTTCCTCGTTACGCATCCTCATTTTTCTCCTATTTCTCTTTATTTCATTATATCTTTTTTTTTCTTCATAAAACAAATAGTAATTCGAGAAATTGAATAATGAACTATTCTTATTCATGTACAGGTATTGGACAATATAGACATGTCGGGAACGAAGTCTCCACCTCCGAGTGTTGAAGTTATCTTAAAAGTCGTACAGGCAACCGTACAATACTTCTTCAGATGCATACATGAACAAGGTGAGTTGTAAATTTTTTATAACCTATATTTTTTTTGCGAAGACGGGCAGCAGCGTCTTCGGTGCGACAAAGCCAGCCCTGCGGTCACCAACCCGCCTGCCCAGTGTGGTAACTATGGGCAAAACACATGAGTTCGCGCCGTTTTTGGCGTGAACTTGTGGAGGCCTATGTCCAGTAGTGGACTGCGAAAGGCTGCTGTGATGATATTTTTTTTTCACTGATTTTTTATAATATAGACAGTGAGCCATACGATATAACAAGATAAAGCCTGGATCAGATTATAACTTAGACTTCCAGAATTACAATCAATTGTATACATGAACAAACAGGCTTTGACTTCTGTTGCTCTAATAATAAAATAGATAATATATTTTTAAATTGCAGATATAATGGCCAAAATTCGAGGAGTACAAACCGCAAGTCGCTTACTCCGTAAATTATGTTTACACAGTAAACTGGCCCGCGCTGTGGCGTTAAGAGATTTACTGGAGACCGCCATGTTTAGAGAAGATAAAGTGTTCGGCAGTAGAACAGTAGTTGCTAATACAATAGCGTCGCCAAGAGACTGGCATAATGAGGAGCTACTGATTTATATGAATCAGAAACATGTGAGTTAATATTTTTAAATCTGATTCATGACGAATATATTGCCGATGGCGTTAAATTAATTTCCGTTGTTGTATGAAATCTATCAATCAAGGTAGAAAAAAGAGGTTCTCTCATTCTATTGCATTTTATTTTAATAACTGTTATAAAATAAAATAAAAAATTGGTGGTTAAAAGTTAAATACCAATTTTGATAATTTGTTTGATGGTTTTGACCAAGATCTGACTAGTACTTTATTGTTGTCTTTAATGCATTTTTAATTGACTATTTTTTGACTACCCACGTATAACTTGTTGATATGAAGTCTTGACTTCAATTGTACAAACAAAACGACTTCAATGTAACAAAGTTTACAAACTTTGTTTTTTCAGGGTCCAATAACCCAATTGACACAAAGTCACACATCAGTATTCCACGCGGGTATTATAGGGAAGGGTGTTCGTAAACGCGGCAGTCAAGAAGGGGAGGACGCACCGCCCATACTCACACTTAATAATGAATTACTCATGGGGGCGCTTATGTCATGTATGGTGAGTTAAAAAAAGAATTGTCCGGTATTATGAAACCACGATGCAAGTGAAACTTTAGTGAATAAAAACATTAAAATTAATACACAGATAAAAATACAAATGCCACAGAACACTTACACGAATAAGTAAGATTATAGCTACACGGTCAGCTGATGCGAGCTATGGGCGCTGCCATATTGGCCTTGCCCTGCCATACGCCATTCACTTTATCCCTACTCCCACGGCCACACGACATGTGATAAATGAACAAAAAATTTTGGGACGATATAATAAAAGTTTCATTTAAAAAAAATTAAAATAAGATGCTTAAATTTCAATAAAGACGATTATCCTGTTAATTGTTTCCTAGAAGGCCTAATTGCTTTTGTTATTTAAAATAAAAAAGGGCTGTATTACTGGTCGGTGATAAAGATGTCTGACTGATGGTATCCAACAGATATATATATTTTTTTTGTATAATTTAATATACCCTAATCAAACTCCGTTTTGTCTATCATAAATTTTTATTTGCTAGTCTGTTTTATCCCCTGCTAATGAATCAGTAACTTATATACCAGATAAAATAATATTTATCCTTAACCTATGTTGTGATTGTGTTTTTTTTATTAGGATGGAAACAGTGGCATAGTTGAAGGCTGCACATCAATATCCCTACTGCTCGTGGAATTGGTGTCACCAGATGTTATGTATAATGGATTACCCTGGCCGGATGAAGATTTTACTAAGGTAGGTAGTTATTTATTAGATTTTTATGATAAAAGTTGACAGTTAAAATTAAATGAAACTATACTATATGTTCGATTTGTATTTTCCCAGTTTTTCCTTTTAAATTTGATATGTGGCGTTGTTAGTCTTATACATATACTAGCTGACCCGGCGAACTTCGTATCGCCTAACACAAACTTTATCGTATGGTATTAAACTTCAAATTGACTTTTAAGTATTATCACAAATCTTTTGTATGGGAGTATAGAAAAGTGTTGTTTTTAGACTTTTTCAGGAAATTTTAATTTTTTTTTTGAATTTTTCTCTCCGTAAGAACCATCCTCGTACTTCAGGGAATATTTTAAAAAAAGAATTAGCGAAATCGGTCCAACCGTTCTCGAGTTTTGCGCTTAGCAACACATTCAGCGACTCATTTTTATATTATAGATGCTGTAGTTGGTATACATATTGTAATAGATTTTTTAATAGAAGGTATTTGTTATTATTTTTCACAATTGTATCACAGTACCTAGTGTTCCAGCATTAAACTTTTATAGGGTTGCATTACACTGTGTTATCATGTAGATTTTCACTTCTGGGCACAGGGTTCATCTCTATGTAAAAAAAATAATTTGAATTTTCTCGCTTCTCAACTGTAGGGAGAATAATATGTGTAATGACTGTCGTTAGGTGTTTATAAAAATAATCGGGATTAAATGCTTTATGGAATTGAACTCATTGGTGACTACTCAAAATCAAATATACATAGTTATATTTTTTTAAATTAGTTATCGTTAAGGAGAATATACCACAAACTTTGACTAGCTCTTAATTTTAGCTCGGCGGGTTGCGGGTTCGATTCCTGAGTCTGGGTGTTATATTTGTATCGATATACTTATATCTGTATTATTTATATGTATATTTATTTAAAAAGAAATATTTAGCTATACCAGTTAGCTGTTACCAATAACACAAGCATTAAGTCGCTTACTTTAGGAACAGACGACCAGAAAAGTATTACGCAGTTTCTCTTTTACGTAAAGCTTTAGATTAAGAACCATCGAATTTCGGGACTTTGGCGGAAGATGGGAGAAAGGGTGGGGTACGCTACCCCTTGTAACACTGCCAAGTGGCACCCCATGAACCTCATGGTTATGGAGATATCCATGGTTAAAGTTTTGAGATTAGAAAAAGAATTTCGCAGCTTTCACACGTTATTTTCACATTTCACAAGCATTATTTTCACATTTCACAAGTTATTTTTACATTTCACAAGTTATTTTCACATTTCACAAGTTATTTTCACATTTCTGACGTTAATTTAACGTTTTCACGCGGTTTTTTAACAAACGATACAACTGATGTTTAACGACTGAGAGATGGACGCTTTAAAAAAAATTGCGCGCCACTTATCGTTTCGCTCCAAAGCAATGTAAGCATAAATTCATTGTTTTTGTCTAAATAACGGTAAAGGTCTAAGACTTTTAATTATTTACTGTTATATACGAAAAATATTCAATCTTTAAGTTCATTTTTAATAGTTGTTACTGAATATACAGGGTTATTTGTAAAACACCAGCATCCTTGCAGGACAAGATAGCTAACATCATAAGTAACAACATTTGTTCTACGACTTTTGATAATTTATTAGATTTTATTTTCATACAAAAAAAATATTAATTTAATTTTTCGTTTGAATGTTATAAACTCTACGCGCATCCCAAATATTAGGTAAACAGTTACTACTTGCGGGTGTGAATGTGAGGGGGGAAGGAAGGGCCGGAGCGGCGCTAGCGCCCTTGAACTTGAACTATTTCGCTAGCCGAAGCAGTCGGCGCGGCGACTTTGATGCGCCCGCGTCATACGATTTTGTGTGTCACTCGTATTTATTTTACTAGTATCGATCGATGTATTGTATCTGTACTAAAGTAATTTTATAACCATGGCGTACCGCTATTCGAATGTCGAATACACGGAAATGGTGAGGATGCTGGCTAGGTGTGATGACAATATATCGGAAGCCTGTCGGTAATATGCAGCTAGGTATCTGAACTTACCTACAGCCGTGAGACAATGTTACCGGTCGATGGATTGGATATTACACCAATGGACTTTTATTTATGGGGACACATTAAAACTATGGTGTGGTCGCGAAATTACGAGCGGTGACATGCTCATTGACAAAATAATTTGTGCGTTCAATCAAATTAAAACTAATTCGGAAGTGTTAGCACGTGTTAGTGAACAGCTGATTTTTAGTGTGGTCTGTGTGTTGGTTGTGATGGTGACTATTTTGAACGCTGTGTGCGCGATGTAGAGGTAATAGGAATTTAGTTTGTAAATATTATTTTATTGTCAATTATTTTTTATATTTTAATTATTGTAAACACGCTAATTCCACTTTTTAAATACGCCTGCATTACACAATGAAAAGTAAATTATACCTAGCTACCAATATTGAATATTAAATTGGTTTAATTAAACTTAGTAAACGTTAAAGAATAATAATTAGCTACGTCAATAATTTTCACATATTTTGGATTTTCAGAATTCAGATAGCTAATCTACATACACATCCGTGTTGCTCTTTGTACATACACATTTACCTAAGTCACTGCGACATACATACTGTGATACTGCCTACAAACCCACCAAGCATTTTATATTATTAACTAGAATTACTTTATTAACTAGAATTATCGGGCAGAGTAAGTGTTATTTATTATTATTATTAGCAGTGCAAGCGCGCGCGAGCGTCGCGTCGTCCTTTCGACAATGAATGAATCAATGAAACATAGACTTACAAATGTCAGGACAGTACAATAAAAACTTAAAAAATCATTTTAAATTAATGTATTGAGTTATTTCAAAAGTCGTAGAACAAATGTTGTTGTACATAATATAAGCTATCTTGTCCTGCGAGGATGCTGGTGTTTTACAAGTAACCCTGTATAACAATAATTAAGTAAAAATAAAAATATATTGAATTAAATTAAAAAAAAAATAACCTTTGAGGTTAGAATAATGGTTGGCTCCGGCGCTGCGGGCAGTGCAGCCCTTCCGCCCTTGCATGCGAGGGCTGCACTCCCTCCGCGCCTCCGGCTTCTAAAGAACATTAAGACCAAGACCACGTGGATAGTGGGGTGCTCCGATTCGGTTTTGGATATCTTCACTACCATTGGTTTCCGAATGATGGCAGTGTTACCTAGTGTAGCACCCCCTTCACCTCTGCCCCCCAACCCCCAAAACCCCATAATTCGATGGTTCTTAATCTAAGGCATAGCCCTCTTTTAAATACTTTTGGAACGGTCGGCGTGAACATTAACGTGGCTCGCACCCGCAGCAAGTGAGCATCGAGCGCGAGCTGTACATGCGCGCGGCGGTGCAGCGCTGCGGCGTGGCGCGCGCGGCGTTGCGGCGCGCGGCGCGCGCGCGGCCGGCGCTGTGCCTCGCCTCCGCGCTGCTGCGCGCCGCCGCCGCCTCGCTGCTCCACCGCGCGCGTGCGCACCTCGGTACTCGCTTGGGCGCCGCCTCGCCGCTCCCGCACTCGCCCCGCTGACCCCTGCTCCTACACTCGCCCCGCTGGCCTCCGCTCCTACGCTCGCCCCGCTGGCCCCCGCTCCCGCACTCGCCCCGCTGACCCCCGCTCCTACACTCACCCCGCTGGCCCCTGCTCCTACACTCGCCCCGCTGACCCCCGCTCCTACACTTACCCCGCTGACCCCCGCTCCTACACTCGCCCCGCTGGCCCCCGTTCCTACACTCGCCCCGCTGGCCCCTGCTCCTACACTCGCCCCGCTGACCCCCGCTCCTACACTTACCCCGCTGACCCCCGCTCCTACACTCGCCCCGCTGGCCTCCGCTCCTATACTCGCCCCGCTGGCCCCTGCTCCTACACTCGCCCCGCTAGCCCCCGCTCCTACACTCGCCCCGCTGGCCTCCGCTCCTATACTCGCCCCGCTGGCCCCTGCTCCTACACTCGCCCCGCTAGCCCCCCCTCCTACACTCGCCCCGCTGGGCCCCGCTCCTACCCCGTGTTGTGTCATACCCCACTGTCCCGCAAGGACACCTCACGACTTATATAATATAAAATATAATACTCCAGTGTTCTTTTGTCGTGCTATCCTACACTGTTATTTAACTTATATTACAGTGTTGTCTGTTGCCTTTGTTTTGTTTTATTTCTTTGATGTGATTATTTTCATGTTTGTTTATAATTATTGTTGTGTTGATGGTCGATATATATCGATTTTTGTAAACTAAATAAAAAAAAAAATATTTTCATAATGTCTGTAAAAAAAAAAACATAAATTGCGTTTGAAAAGTATTACTTATTCTAATATTTTATTCAGAATACTTATGGACTATCAATACGACGTAATTTTTCTAAGCTTGATTTTTAATTAACAAAAAATATTTTTAAATTGTTCACCATTTCGTGATATGTCCATATTAAAGTTACAAAGTTAAATTATAATTAATCATATATAAAGTTGTTAGCAATAGTAACACAAAACTAGCAAAATGAAAATAATCACTAATACATAATTATGTAGATGGCGCTCAACTTTTTTTTTTAAATTGCTTAAATTCACAATTACACTACTTCTACTTCTATTGTATAATTATTATATACGTATAATGTATTTACTTATATTAAAAAAATATAGCAAAGCTGACCCTGGGACACCTGGGATAAATAGCAAGGAAGATTTCTCTTCTCTTGCGAGAATATTTACTCATATTATTGAAATTGCGTTACTTAAATATGTATTGTAACTATTTCTTTTTTTTTTAAATAGATTTTTGTTCTTTAACTCTACTACAATTTCGTAATTTTGTGTGCAAAAATTTAAAACGTGTAACTGGCTGGTGTCAACTGTTGATGTCAACCACTTACATTTTTTAAATTTTTTGTATCATAGGCTGTCTCTGCAGTAAATGTAATATCCCAAAGAATAGCTAAGTATTATATTCCACATTACTATAGTGATTTCACGTATATAAATATGTGTTTGTTTCTCATATTATAATAAAGAAAATATATGAAATATTTCCTTATCTGTATGTATTAATTGTATATTTTTGTTTTCTTTTTAACATAATACAATCACACACTATCATAGTATACATAACACATGTTGCTTTTTAAGTTAAATTTTACAAGTAATTGGGTATTTTTAAAAGATATTTCTTTTTGTAGATCGCCATACGCAATCAGCGGAAATGGCTAGAGAGCTGGCAGCACTGACAGAGCTACTGTCAGTGATGACGTTGGGACAATTGTTACCTCATCCGTTGAGTCATATATTAGAGTTGGCGCCAGAATTGACACCTAGTGAGGTAATTTTTTCTTTTTAGAACTAGGCTGGCAAAAAACATATACCTGATGCTATGCCGTAATCTTTGGATGTCTGCAGTAAGGGCACAACCCACGCTGACCGCACAACTGTTGATAGCAGATAAATGGTTAACAACACAAGCGTGTTGTTAATCCTTTTTCTGCTTTATCTGCTATCAACACAGCGCGTTCCCAGAAGTTCTGAGCATTTATTATACATATATACATATTGATGATATATATTTAAAAACTATTTGCATAATGTTTGAAATATCACTAACTAAAAAAACCTGCAAAAGTTTGTATTAATGAAAATTTCATATAAAATTTAGGATGATCTTAGTAAGAAGACATGTTGCTTAGTATAAAAACCTTTACATACTGTTTGTCACTTTAAATTTATATTTAATGGTAAACAATTTTGTATATTATGTATATAAGCTATAATTGTTTAACATATATGTATTTTAATTTCAGATTGTCCAGGTTCTAAGAGACTGTATATGGAATTACACCAGAGATCACGTGCCTTCACCTGCGCTATTTACATGCGATTCTTCAGGTATACTATATATTTTATAAAAAGCTTATAAACTCTTATCAGGAAAAAAATAAAGTAGACTATAACAATGCCTGAAAACTAACACAATTATAACAAAATAAACGCCTTACTCAACTGCCCTGTAAATTATCTGAGGCGATTTCTTTACAAGAATTTGTATACTCGAATTTGTGATTTTTTTTTTTAATTTTAATTATAGCAACGGTCCGATTAGTATAACATTTAAAAAAATATTGTCTACACGGATACAATGAAAAGGCATTTGTTCATGAGTTTTATAGTTTGTATGTCTGTTAGAGATATATTATGTTATAATTTTTTTTAAATAATTTTTTTTCTAGGTCTTCATTGGCGCGACCCCTCCACTTGCAAGCCCCCAGCGACATACACAGATACATTAAGATTAATTATACAGAAAAGAATTTCAAAGTTGGGTCACATGTATCCAATAATGTTTTTGAATCTTGAGAAAGATAGTTGAGACTATTTTTAATATATTTTGTAAATATGTAACAAATAAAGTGCCTAAGTGATTTTTATGATTGTGTTTTATTTATTAATTAACGCGCATTTACTCTGTGTGTTTACTAAACTTCTTTTTTAACTCTTTTATTAATTTTAGGGACTTTTGTCCTACATGGATACGCCAGGCCCATTGTAACTTTTCCAAAGTAATCGTAACACGCACAATAAAACTTAAACAAAAATACCTCAATTACTAAAATCTAGTTACATAAATCAACAAGGGATAATTTATAAAAATCAAAAATTATTCTAGCAGATTCTGATAAGGGATTCGATAGAATACTTTGCACTGCCCCAACATCAAACGAACCAAGTTTTAAATTCCTAAAAGTGAAAATAACATCCATCACTACTACTTTTACATAGGAAGACAACAAATGGAAAACAAAATTAAACCATTTAATCACGCTAAAAATTTATGTATAATAGTATATAGGAACATATAACTTAATTTATTAATTTAATTTTTTATTGCTTATGAAACTTAATTAGAAGATTGCGGCTAAATTTTAATTTACTCTAAACTAGCTGTGCTCGCGACTTTATCCGCGTGGAATTTAACAAATGAGTTATTGTTCAGTTTGCAGAGTTATAAAATAAATAAATTTCTAAAATGAAAGTAGCTTAAGTTACTCCTTACTACATTAGCTCTCTGAAAGTGAAAGTCCTGTCAAAATCGGTCCAGCCGTTTCAGAGATTAGCCAGAACAAATAGACAGACAGACAGACAAAAATTGTAAATAATGATATTTTGGTATAAATACCGTGTATAAATCCATGTGCATTTAGTAAAAAGCGGTTATTTTGATATTACAAACAAACACTACAATTTTATTTATTTGTATATATATATACTAGCTGACCCGGCGAACTTCGTATCGCCTAACACAAACTTTATCGTATGGTATTAAAGTTCAAATTGACTTTTAAGTATTATCACAAATCTTTTGTATGGGAGTATAGAAAAGTGTTGTTTTTAGACTTTTTCAGGAAATTTTAAATTTTTTTTTTGAATTTTTCTCTCCGTAAGAACCATCCTCGTACTTCAACGAATATTTTAAAAAAAGAATTAGCGAAATCGGTCCAACCGTTCTCGAGTTTTGCGCTTAGCAACACATTCAGCGACTCATTTTTATATTATATATATATATTATTTTAGTATTGGCAACCCAATATAGTTAAACAAAGTTAGAGCGAAGGACTCGAACCCAGCTCTCAATAAATTAAAAAAAAAAAGATTAACAAAGTTTGTTTTGATATTATCGTAAATAGACTTGCGCAAAACAGTGCTTCAAAATGTAATGTAATATTACATTACATTTCGTACTGAGTAATATGGCATCACGCCATCACACCGAACATTACCCGAAATGTGTACTGTTCGGCGTGAGATATTTCTTATGAAATGCTATATATCACGTAATTGTCATTACACCAAACATTCCATGAGATTTTGTACTTATAGTATGTTTAAGTGTAAGGTGTTCGGTGTACTACGTAGCAGACCAAACATCACTTTAGCATAAAAATGGTAAATGAGAGGTGGAAACTGGCTAAAAATTCATAATATTTGTTTTTTTTTTGTTTGGTTTTCTAAAAGTTTGTTGTAAAATTAGCTTTGATTTGTAAAAAAAGTTGATTTCCCTTCATACATATGTAAACCCCAAGGAAAATTGGGATATTTATTCCAGGCTTAGGACTGGCAATACACATGGACAACTAAATTAATACTAGCCGTGATCCGCGATTTTACCCGTTTAGTTTCAGTCCCCATGTGATTATTGATCCTCTTCGGATGTCCCATCGATCACTATACCAAATTTCATCAAAATCAGAAAACGTAAAAGGTAGATAGAGTTACTTTCGCATCCCTACTAATATTATAAATGTGTGTTTGTTTGTTCGTCCTTCTTTCACGTCAAAACGGCTGAACCGAATTTGTCAAATTTTGGTATACAGATAAAACAGACCTTGGAGAGCCTTAGGCTACTTTTTATCCCGGAATCATCACAGGAACGGGAACTACGCGAGTGAAACCGCGGAACGCAGCTAGTTTATAATATAAGTTAGGAATAAACTAATGACCATGAATACTGGCGTATTTAAAAATCAACTTTATATACATACAATGATTACTTTTTTTATATCAATACTTCATTTATAATTTTATTTTCACAAGCAACATAAACAAACAAAACATTTTAATAAATGCAAAAGCAGAAATTTGAACTCGAATTTTAGCGGCAGTCAAGTGCGTAACGCATTATTAAAAAGTATTACGTACAGCGTTGTGCTATAATATGCCTTAGCATTCTTAAATACGATTCATATTTCACTTAAAAAAATGACGGAAACTCGCCACGGCTCAGTAGCTCGCTCTCCCTCATACTAACGAAAATAATGAAGAGCTAGAGAGTGAGGTTATGACTGGTTGCAAAAGTGCGCCGCGCATCACCGTGTCTCACTCAGTAAGTGAAGTTAGACAGAGCAAATAGATAAGAAATCCAACATTCCGACCGAACAGAGCGCGTAATGTCAAGTGTGATGTGTAATACTTAATTTCGTCGCGTAATGTGTGATGCCATATTTCATGTTCGAGTAATATCACGCGTAATGTATCAATTGCATTACTTACACATGTCTAATCGTAAATATTGTTTCATGTTGTATTTGCAAGAATTTCGTTAATATAAAAGAATAAATATAAGTGCTTTGATTTTAAAAAATAAATTTTATGATTTGAATAAGTTTGACAGAATATCAACAGAAATGGAAGAACAGCAAAAGCCTGTGTGCCTAATTATTTTAGGTTAGAATGTCTTATTCCGTTTGATTATTATTTTGTAACTTATAATTTAGTGGCAGAAATGTAGTAATTTTGTTACTGATTTATTCAGGGATGGCAGGAGCCGGAAAAACTTCTTTTACAAGACGTCTATCAAGTAAAATTATAAATGGATCTAGGCCGTATTTAGTTAACTTAGATCCAGCGTGTCGTGAAGTACCTTATCCAGCCAATATTGGTAAAAATTTATACTTTTCCAAAATTTTACAACAATAAATTTAACATATTAATTCATTAGAAATAAGGGCTCATGTGCTTGAATGTAAGATAAACAAACACACATTACATTTGTGTTCAGAAATAAAGTTGCAAACACTAATCTTTTAAAAAAAATAAATACATATATAATTTTAAGTAAAAATTATCTTCGTACAGTAATTTTTTCATTGCCTCTTTTTAAATTTTTTTTACAGACATTAGTTTTATATTTTAATTATTTTTCAGATATAAGGGATACAGTAAATTACAAAGAAGTGATGAAACAGTATGGTCTAGGACCAAACGGTGGTATTGTAACAGCACTTAACTTGTTCTCAACTAAATTTGGACAAGTTGTGGACTTGATAGAAAAAGCTGGCAAGAAACACAAATATTGTATTATAGATACTCCAGGTAGGTAAAAAGCACACACATTAATACAAATGATAACAACAGACAGTTAAAAAGTTATTTTAAGAAACAAAGTAATGGTATCACAAAATGAATATTAAAGTTATTCTGATTCTAGACATGTCGTCAAGATATAAACATATACTAGATACTAAATTGGACTTTCAGTCACAATTGTGAAAGCCGTAAAATCATGTTACAGACTTTACATGATTACAGATGTACAGATAAAAACTCTGAAAGTACTAGTTTTAGTTTTTATTGCCCCTGTGAAGATGATTCTTTAATTTATTTTCTATATCTATTATGTATTAAACTTGCTTAGACATGGTGTGGTTGTAGTTTATAAAGTTGTATAATTTAAAAAGTTACTCATGAGCGAAATCATAAATGATCATATATTATGAACATTATGGAGTTATCATATTCAGCTGTAGACATAACAATTCCATTTTTAAATTTAAGTAAACTTGACAATTTATCCTATTTATTTACAGGTCAAATAGAAGTATTCACATGGTCTGCGTCAGGGACAATAGTGACTGAAACATTAGCATCATCATGTCCGACAGTTGTAGTATATGTTATGGATACAGTACGAAGTGTGTCCCCAGTTACATTTATGTCTAATATGTTGTACGCCTGCTCCATATTGTATAAGACTAGGTTACCATTTATTGTCGTTATGAATAAGGTAAGTCAACTAAGTTAAACCAATCAATAATCCCTTCATTCAAGTGGGCTTTAAAAGTACTGGATGGGCATTTTAGAATTATTTAATTACATTAATCTAAAAAACAAATCACCAAATTTGATATGCAGGTACCACTGAGGCCACAAAGCCTATAAAAACGTTTGTCACATGCTGTGATTATAACGATTAGCATCCTAATTTTTACAGACAGACGTAGTAGACAACAATTACGCAGTTGAATGGATGAGAGATTTCGAGGCGTTTCAAGACGCATTAGACGCCGATGGGGATGGTGAAGGCAGTACTTACATCGGCAATCTCACACGGTCCATGGCGTTGGCACTCGACAATTTCTATACAGACCTGCGGTGCTGTGGTGTTAGTGCTCACACTGGAGATGTATGTATAACTCTTACATTACATATAGTCATTTTAACCGACTTTATGTTAACAAGGATGTTCTCAATTTGATTGTATTTTTTATTTATTTCTTTATTTTTTTTTATGAGTGGTATCTCATAATTTTCCACTGGGTGTACCGAGTGATGATTTATTTTTAAATTGAAAGGCGGTCCTTGTCATGTAGTCTTATTTAAAATAAAATAATGTGTGACGATGGCTCTGGTGTAATGGTGCGTGTGCCTTGTCGGCGGTGCCTAAACACCGACGGTTACGGGTTCGATTCCCCGGAGTAAATATTTGTGTTTGTACAAATATTTATTTCCCGACTGGTTGTTAGTCCTTGTGAGTCTCCCCAACGTGCCTTGGAGAGCGCGTTGAGCTGTCGGTCCCGGTTGTTATCATGTACATCTGATGATTTTGGCAATATACGCCAACCTGCACTAGAGCAGCCTGGTGGATTAAGCTCTGATCCTTCTACATAGAGGAAGAGGACTATGCCCAGCAGTGGGATATTACAAGCTGAAGCGTAATAATGGTAAATAATATTACTGGTTAGTGTAATTGGAGTCGGTTTAATTTTTGCTTGCAAGCAATCTTAATTTCATTCAACTAGCTAGCACATTAAATTAGTGACCATAAAATGATCGATTTTTATGGATTTAAGACGATCTTTAAATACAAAGTTTTGACCAATATAACTGTTATGACAATTCACTCTTGCCCAATACTTGGACTATTTACAAAATATGTATGTTTTATTTTCTGCAGGGTATTGATGAATTTTTCAAGTTAGTTGATGATGCAGCCGAAGAATATGAAAAGTAAGTAAAAATGATAAAAATGTAATTATAACCAGTTAAATAAAATTAATTAAACAATTTAGTTAGACATTTTATTGTCAAGAGCAATGTGAAAAAGAAAAGAAATTTTATTTCTAGAGATTATAAAGCCGATTGGTTAAAAATGCGTGCAGAAAAGTTAGAAGAACAAAAGAAAAAGGAGGAGGAAATGAAAAAAGGTCATAAAGGTAAGCCTGAGCTAAGCATTTAAATATAATAAATGTAAAATGTTAAAAAATTTCATAGCATGACGGATGTTTGCCTTTTTATGCTCAAACTTTGATTGTTGTAAAGGCGGTTTTATATTTGACTGATGTGTCGTGTCGCATCAGAACAAAATCGATATCATACATTTTGTATGACAACGTTTACATTGATGAGTTATGACATGTCTTGATGGCTTCTGATGTGTCGCATCAGAACCGATCCCGGTTCGCGTCGGATAAACGGGTTGCGGGGGGTGCTGAAACGGCGCCATCACGACATGTCAGATTAATTTACGCGCTCAGCAGTAGGCTTGCCAGATGGGGCGATTTGTCGCGAATTGGGCGATTTTTTTCATGGATACGCTCCTTTTTTTAAGTTTGGGCGACAAGTCGCAAATTAGGCTCTTTTTTATACTCAGCGTTGGCAACAAGTTAAAAGTACAAAAACCGTTACAAAAAATATTGTTTCTTTTTTTATGTCCCAATAAGCTTCCTTTAATTTTGAAATTGAGTAAAAACTAAAAGCCTAAGTCATTATTAATTTATTTCCCTTCGTCAATATATTTTATCTGTATCTTTTATTTTATCTTTTGTATCTTGGGACATCATGTAAGTTAATGATATTTTTTTTCTACATAATTAAAAATAATTTTTTGCACTGCAAATAATAACGATAAAATTAATATTTTTTTATTACAGGTTTTAAGTTCTATGATTAAAAAAAGAAAAATGAATATTCTTTTCGAATCGTAAAAGGTTATGTTGGTGAGCCAGTTGGAGTTGTTATGATAGACTGTCATAATAAAAAACTAACAGACAGATGCTTGTGTATTTTCAAACTTTCATTGGGCGACTCTTAAGAATATTTTGCGACTTTCGATCATAGATGGGGCGACTTGAATCAAAACTTTCTGGCAAGCCTGCTCGGCAGTGCTGTGTTATGACGCGTCAGCATCGCTTGTTTATTTACGACAAAAGAGAGAGAGAGAAATTGTAAATTATAAAAGCGACAGCCGAAGGTTGCAAAAAAAGCAAAAATTAAATTTATTATTACTAAATTATAATTAATAAGACGTGACAATTGTTCGATGTGAGAAACAAGAGTGACTTATTTGAATTCGTTTCTTCGGGATTTACACCATGTACCTTTTTATATTTGAGGCTCCGATATTTCGGCGCAGTTGCACGCGCCATGGTCACGGAAGAGTTCTTCCTTGCCCATGGAATATGAAAAGGTACATGGTGTAAATCCCGAAGAAACGAATTCAAATAATGTTAACAACCATGGACATTAAAAACAATAAAGAGTGACTTAAAATTAAAGAAGCATCGTTCTGTCGAGACTTCGGGTTGTGTTGCATTCTTCGTGTTCGGTGGTTTTCACACGGTGCCCAGGTGCGATGCTCAAGCGGGAAAGTTTCGCAACAAGCTCCGGCTAACGATTCGAGTCATGGGAATGTTCTGGAGCAAACTCCGGTCAGCAAATCTTGGCGTGGAGCGTTTCGTAACATGTACGACAATATAATGTTATTTATAATATAAAACATAAACAATATAATATATTATATATTGTCTTTTGTCTTATTGATTGGATGAATCCAAAATCTCCTTCTCTTTCTTTCTTTTTTTAAAAGAGTTGCCAGCATTGAAAATTGAGTATCTTCTCCAAAATTTGAATCAGAATCCGATGACTCATAGATATAACATTTCAAACGTTTGAGATTTTCTAGAGCTGCGGCTGTATTGATTCAAAAATTGTCCTGATGCGTTAGAACACGACGTAATAATGTATACGCTAGCCATCACGTCATGACACGACGACACGTCAGTCAAATATAAATCCGCCTTTAGTTAAAGACCTGTGTTGTGTTACATTCCAATGAGAGTGGGATTTAGGTAAAATAACAAGATACCGCTAGTTTGTCATATTTGGTTACGGTTATAAAAACTGAGTACATTTGGAAAAAAAATGTCCAATTTGGTCTTAACAAATATAGTTACATTATCAGATTGTCAGGTTGAGACCTTGAACGTCGGTCGATTGCATACTTATTTACTGTAAATTATTCCACACTGAAGATAATATATGTTAATGACGCCTACCCACAATCTTGCTTGATGAAAAACAAAGCTGATTTCTAGGTTGTAATGCATTTACCGTTACTCTTAGTCAATTCGATATACAGACATTTAATTAGTACTTTTTATATTGCAGATGATTCAGACACAGTAATTGACAAGAAGAAGTTGATAGAAGAAGTGGCGGGCGGTCGGGAGATAAGTGACATGTATTTAAAACATCCTGGCAATGAGAGTTCTAGTGATGATGAGGGTATTGAAACTCAGGTTCCTGAACAAGGTAAATTTATGTTCCCTTATATGTGCTCTGAAGCTGGTAAAACTTTATAAGCATTCCATTGTGTGATTCCAGCGATCATAGAGTTCTTATAATAATCTGTACTTCTACAGAAAAGCAAATTGTGAATATGGAGTAATAGAACTCAGTTATGCACTATCTTTTTTTCAATTTTCAGATGACAAGAGAGAAGATGTTGCCGCATTCCAAGAATTCATTGCGAAGCATGTTAAACATGATAATGAAAATAAAACTTAAATTAAATAAGGTCTTGTTATTTTACCCAATTGTCTTCTCTTATATAATAATTTAATATTTTATCAATTTGAATAAATATGTTTCTTTCTATTTCTTAAGAGGAAAATGCTTTGTTTCTAATAATTTAAAATTTTATGATGTATATTATCTGTAGTAATTAACCATTTTAAATGGTACGAGAAATTGCCACTACGCTAATGGTGTTGGTGAATTGGTTAGTGAGAAAAATTTATATTAATATAATTATTTATTTCTTATTTTGATGTATATTTTTTGTGTATTCTTCGTGTTTCAGTGAGCAGCTCTAGTCCTGGTTACAATCATAGACCACTGGCAGCAATGACACCAATGGTAGGAAAATATGTAGGCATATCATTATCACTTCAGCCTATCGCAGTCCACTGCTGGACATAGGCCTACACAAGTTCGCGCCAAAAATGGAGTGAACTCACGTGTTTTGCCCATAGTCACCACGCTGGGCAGGCGGGTTGGTGACCGCAGGGCTGGTTTTGTCGCACCGAAGACGCTGCTGTCTGTCTAAGGCCTGTGTATTTCAAAGCCAGCAGTTGGATGGTTATCCCGCCATCTATCGGCTTTTTAATTTCCAAGGTGGTAGTGGAACTGTGTTATCCCTTAGTCGCCTCTAAGGTATATATGCCAGTATATTATATATGGTGAAAAAAAAACAACTTTCTTGCCTTTCTTATTTATTAGCACCAGTTAAAATATTTTTGTTCTTATCACATATCAAAGTGCATAAACAAAATTAAGATTATAGTTTAAAGCCCATAGTTTTTTAAAATTACTGTAGCAAAAAGGCAGATTCTTCTCGTTTCAAAGTGAATAAACATCTACTACGTCAACACGGGCATATTTAATGACATAAGAGTATAATTATTAATTAAAAAAAAAAAAAAAAAAAATAACCCGATGCAAAAGAATAAAAAACCAACTCTTAAAGAGTATTGGTATAGTTCTATTTTATACTTATCGTTTTGGAATGGAACTGTTGGTTATAACTACAATTTGAACTGTTGGTTTTTTTTTACTATACAGCTGAGTATCATCGCAGACTTTCAAAAAACCGCACAGCAACTGGTCCGCCCATTCGACAGCTACGATGTCGGGCGTTAAAATAGATTAAGGTTACTATCAATCTGAATTAAGTGAAATCCGTGACTATGGTTAAATTGAAACTGATTGTCTTTTGACACATAGTCTATGGTCTATCTATCTTAAGTTTCGAGGTCCAATTTCATAGGTTGCTGGTAAATTTTATCACGTACAGTACCGATATTCTCAAAGATATTATCAGCAGGATGTAAAATAGGCTTTTAAGGCCGGTTATTCACACGGTTTTACAGGTTACAAATAGAAATATAGATCGCTCATTAGCGATAAGGCAGCGTGCCTTTGCACTTATCTCCTGATTTTATTTTTGTAATTTTGCTCATTCTTGGTGTACAATATGTAAAGTGAACATTGATGGTGAAAGAGTAAAATATAATTTAAAACTTCTGCTGGATACCGTTTAAAGTTAGATAGTGCTTGCAGCAACTGATGCTTCAGGCCATTTTAAATTTAAAAAATAAATAATTTTTAACAAATTGTTCGATCACATATTGACTAAGGAATTTTTTTTTTCATTTAATTAAATAAAAAATTTCGTCTAGTATTATGTAATATTAAATTAAGTACCTCACATTTCGAGATTTTTCTTCAGATTTTTTTAAGTAAAGCTAGTAAGCTATATACAATATAACGTACATGTTTAATACAATTACTCCATTTTTAAGTGTAATAAAATATAAACCTAGTAAATTCATAGCATCCTAATTTGTGACTATTGTCAGTTTTATCGAGTGCCAATCGTTAAATTATAAACTTTTATAAGCAGTAGATTAAATCAGTTAAGTTGTTCTAAAAGACAAGCAAAATATAATATGACAGATTATAAATACTAGGTCACAATTAAAGATTACAAACAATAATGCTGCCAATAGTGTTATATACGTATACAAGTCAGAGACATTAAATCAAACCACAAATACACTTACACAGTATAAAAGCAGTAGTAGAAGTTCAGTTCTAAACCTGATCATGTCCCAGAACTACTGATTCTACTTCACTGGTATTTTCTTCGATTCTACGAATATATGTATACGGCTGTTCGACTCCTGTGTTCCTTCTAATGGGGGGGGGGGGTCCTATGGTGTAGGATCACGTTCCATGTGAAAAAAATATCCCTTGACCTTTTTTAAATTTTACTTAGTCTTAATGTACCTACGAGCAACTCTGGTAAGGTACTTCTGCATAACCGTCTAAAACTATTTTTCTTAGCCCTAAAACACGTCGATAAAGTGAAATATGAATATGAACTGACACATACAATTAAAGAACCGCATATGGAAGCGATATTTTTTTCTCGTAGAATGTTTTTCATTGTAAATCATAGCCGTGAATAAGTGATCACGAAAGGTATCACGCGGAACGAGTATATAAATGTAGCTCGTCTATTCAATGTTAAAATTAAAAATAGGCAAGGAATGTTTTTTCACTTGGAACGTGATCTATTATACCTACAGAACCCCCATTTGAAGGAACGTAGGGGTCGAACACCTGTACATTGAAAATTATTATTTAGATACAGACGCTCTCTGTCGGTTCTTTTTTAAGTCAAATTTATTGAATATTTATATTGGAAATAACTGCCATTAGTATAATAATATGTGATTTAATTTAATGCTTTTCGCTTTTATACCACAGCTATACTTCACAAGAATTTTAAAAACTAATTGAAAATGTTAAACTTTTACAGTGGTTGTCAACAATGTTACTTTTACGATACTGAACCCGAATGTTACCCGATATTTCGGCGACATTGGTGACGCGACTTCAGACAGCCGACAATTAAATGTCATTGGCGGTAAGTTCCACATAAGTAAAAGTGTTAAATCAAAATTTGTTTATAATAACAATTTACTAACTATTTAATGTGCTAAAATTTAAGCAGGTACTGCATAACTAAAAAAAATCAAAACTTATGTTTTGAAACATACATTCGTCATAATTATAATAATTTAAATAAAAAATTTAGGTAAAATGGAAATGAACAAAATATAGCTATGAATAGACGGTAATATTAATATAAATAAAAAATTAAATAATTTAAATATTATCACAAGGATTTTACGTTTTCGTTTTCACTGTTAAAAATATAGATTATTAGTAAAAAAAATGAAGTGCACATTTACTCATTACAACCCATAACCCCTTTTGAATTTAAAATAATAACTAAAAAAAAGTAATTAAGTAAACGACGAATCTTACTCAACAAATCCTACTTGGATGAAAATCTTGTTTTTGGGATCCGGTAACACAAACGCCCAGACCATGACAAATATTTGTGTGTCAATACAAATATTTTTCATGACCACTGGGCTAACCTTTTGTTTTGGCAATCAATACACTATCAAATTAAGTTAACATTAGTCAAATCATAATATATTTGACTTAATTTCACCTATACAATTGCCGTTATCTAAATTTTGTACTGTTAACACTTGTCCTTTATTATGTTTGTTTGTGCCTCGTCCTGATCTTTCTTCAGTGGGATCTTTTAGTAACCAAGCTGGCCTATAGGCTATTTGACCGTATTCATCTTTGTAGGCAAGGGAAGGGTTGGGCCAAGTGTTGTGTATGCTACCAATTGAAGTATACCTGTAAATGAGTAGTCAATATTTTAAAATATAAAAATTCATTTTTATTGTATTTTTAAATAAGTGTGGGCAAAATGCAGCATCATTTCCAACAAAGAAAGTAGCCATAGTATTTAGACACTCAGTGTATTAGACTGTACAACTAGGAACAAGTAAGAAGGACTTTCCATATAATTATTGTGTAACAAACAGATTGTGTATAATCTATGTGATAGGTCATTAGCTAGAACTAGGACTAGAACTAGGTCATTTAGTTTCTTTAGATAAGTACCATCTTATTGTAAGAGGTGGCAAGAACTTTAACATAAGACGAAAAGTTAAATACGAACTTTATTAAAATTGTAGTTTCTTGTTTCTTAATTTTATTTTTAATCTGTACATCAATATATATGAAAAAGTTTTTTGAGGTTAGGCTTTAGATTTATAGAACATCAACGGCCTATAGGACTAGAACATAAACGGTTAATAATAATGAATCTACTCATCTATTTTAAACACTTTTGCACCATATTTTTGGTGAACTTTTTATTTTTAACTAACTTACCCTCGATCATATAGACTACAATAAGGCACTTGTCTTTGTAAGATGTAACTCCATATCTGGTGGTAGCTCCAATTCAACAATGGCGACACTCGTATCATCTGTGGCCAACCGGCATCTGTTTTCTAGAAGATTAAAAAGTATAAGGCATAGTTGTTTTTTTTCTCTCTTTAAATTACTACCTTTCAAATTGAGTCTAATTTTATGTAAATTCCTTAAACATCATTTTAAGTTATACCCTTTTAAAAAAATTGACGACCACTCTGGTGTAATCACGCGGTCGATCAGTCGCGGGTTCGATTCCCGTTCGTAGTGGATGCGTTTGTACAAATATTTCCGGTCTGGTTGTTAGTCCTTGTGGGTCTCGCCACAGTGCCATTTTAAGTCGTCAGTTCCGGTTGTTATCATGTACACCTAATAGCGATCGTTACTCACAGTAGAGAATATAATGTGGAGCAGCGTGGTGATTAAGTTCTGATCCTTCTCCTACATGGGGAAAGGGACCCATGCCCAGCAGTGGGATAATACAGGCTGAAGTGTGTCGTGGGTAGTTTTGAAAATTAAGTATCTCCTGAATTATAGTGTGTATAGAGTATTAAATTCTCGATTGTCGTGTTACCTGCATGAATTTCAAATCTTCGCTATACGGATCAGTTCGCCTTGTGCCCATTAAACACGCCTTTAGTTTGCTATCTTGTTCTAATATCCTTTGTAACGTGATCTTCATTTCCCCTTCGGTAACTATTAATTGAACGCCGTAATGTTGTTCTATTTCATTCACAAAATTTTCTATTTCTCTAAACGGTCCTACGGTTCTTATGTATAATATTTTCAGATCTTCTGCTACATCATCTCTTTTGTATAAATCCTTTAATATATTTATTGTAACGTCTAATAGAACAGTGCAATCCTTTCCGCCGTTGAATGATAGAAAAACTTCGTCTATTTGAAATTTAGTAAAGCATTCTCGCATAACCTGCAAAATTTCATTAAAAAGCTATTTGTAATGAATTTTATTAAGTACTACTTAGTTATACCTTGCGCGCGTTGCAACTTTTTTTGGTCTTACCAACTCAGAAATATTTGTGGGCGTATGCACAACACTTTGCTGAAGATCATGACATGATCAAATGCATAGTTTACGATTCTATAAAGGACATACAGAAAAACATTCATTTTAGGTGGCAACCATTAATTACGTAAGCTATTTTTCGATCAGGTTAGACTCCTCCCTCCATTAGGTAAAATTTAGTGATATTTGCCTGGACCCCCCTTCTCTTACGTGAGATTGACGCAAAAATATTTTTAACTATATTTTTTTATATTTTTCGGGAAAATAATAAGCCGTTCAGGTAGGTACATATAGTTAATTTATTTAAATGAAATAAAATGCAAAGCAGTTCTCATAAATGTAATAAGCTATGACAAGGACGCGGGAGGGGTTAAAATATCGTGAAATTCATGTGACGTAATTAATTAATGGACGTAATATATCATGTTTAAGTTGTCCATCATTGTAGTTGGGTAAAATAAAAATTAAATGAAAAAATGTTAATTATTATGTTTAGCTTATTTGCTTTATCGCTTTTAATCATTTTATGTAATTATTTAATTAACGATGATAAGATAATATTCTACATAATTATAATTATGATACAATATCTGCAACTATTGCACAACCACAATTTTTGTTTACACATAATGCAAAATTCATTAATTACATAGATTTTGATAACACTTTTCATATTCATAGATTTATGATAAGACTTAAAAAATATCATTTATTTTATTTCGCTATCTTTGATGAAGGTATATGAGAACAAAAAAAGTTGAAATCTAGAGGTTGAATTGGCGGTTAAAGCTAAATTCTAGTTTAATTAAAATAATAAAATATAACCTGTTCAGTTTCCTCAAGAACTGAAGAGTAATCTTCCAAATCCATGATGGCTAACTTTCTTGTGAACTGTAATAAAAAATTTCAGTTAATAATTTTGATTTGACTGTTTGAATATTTTTATTGTAATCTGGAAGTATGATACTGACTGAGATGATTAAAATAACTTAAATTTAGTTCATAAATTCAAGTTAAAATTTAGCATATCAGTCTGTGTGGTTGTAATTTGTGAAATTTTAAAAACGGCAATTTGTGAGATTAATTGCCAATGTATTTTCTTTTAAATTAATTTTAATTTTTTTTTAAGTTCAGTTCAAAGTAATCTACCGAGAGAATAGTTTAATTTTATGTGAATATAGTCTATATCAGTTTTTTTTTCTCCAATTTTGAATCTATAAAGTCATGCTCATAAAAAAAAAAAAAACAATTTAGTATCAAAATAACGATATGTATTTATTTCATAACATAAATACAATAATTTATTCTTCTGTCTTCCTTGTACATTTAATTTTACATGGAGGTTCGTTTGTCTCTTCTGCGATATAGTTATTATTAAAAATAAATTCCTTTGTAAGTCTGAATGAGACTCTCATCATTTCCTTTTTAGGAGATACATTTCTTACAGCAAAAATATCAACTATGTGAGGTGACACATCAACACCAAAATTATCGTTAACCAATTGCTTAGCAATTGCTTGGTGATTGTCTCCGGTTGTAAAACAGTAAACATGTACAATAATGTCCAAATTAAATTTGTCTTTTAATTCTATTTCCTGAATTAATCCTTTGAAATATTTCAAAAATTCAACAGCAATTGCTGGTAAGTTCATGGTTATATGGATTTTAGCTCCATCGCTTACTTTATCATTTTCTTTGCAAACATTTAATATAAAGTCTTTGAAAATTTCTTGTATAAAATCTTTACCATCCATGTTGAAAGATTTAAAATTATCAGTTTTTATCTTATTATGCTTAGCATTAAAATTGAGCCATTTATATGATTCCGGATTCAGGTCATTAGCTAATACTCTGCAGTTCTTTTTTGCAGCCGGTATTGCAAAGGGTCCGACACCACAGAATACATCAAATAGAACATCCCTGGGTTTCAGTATTTCAAGGATTCTTTCGTGTTCCTTGCATAACCTCGGATTCCAGTAAACTTTTGAAAAATCAAATTGAAAATTACATTTGTTTTCTTTCACTGTCACTAGAAAGTCCTCATCTCCAGCAATCACCTCCATGCTGAAATTTCTGTATGTGTTGTCAATGACGTAGGTTTTATTGACAACTGTGCGACAATTTTTAATTTTGTCAAGTAAAACTTGTCCTATAAGCCCACGGTACTCCAATAAGTGATCGCGTAAATTAAGATGTATAATGTGACCAATGTGTGAGAAACTGCTCACGATTTCTTCATTTTCAGGTAATACCGCTTTGAAAATTGTATCAAACTTAAAATTGTCATAAGTCAATGTTATATCAAATAAATCGAAATTTTTCTCATTTATGTCATATTGGTTCAGTGATGTGCGAATATTTTCAGTAATATCGGTCCAATTTGTTACTTTATCAGGGTCAAAATAAATGCACTTGTTTAAATTTTCGTTACACTGAGCAACTGAGCTTTGCACTGGTTTAAAATTTGACATTTTTAAAAAGTATGCTTTGCATATTGGAGTTACTTTGGACAATTTGTCTTCTGATACTTTAAGAACGGGTGCAGTGATTTTACGATTGAATTTCTCACGGTCGAGACTTTTCATGCCACGAACACCGGTCGGTATCAACAACGACTTTGATGAAGTAGACATTTTAACTTTAAAAATTTGAAAAATTGTACGAAATAGGGTCAACTTCATAACCAATTCGGAATTAGTAACATTGCTTTTATACTAACCTAATCCGAGGTCATAGTAAAATGGAAAATGTAGATTAAACTTTAAAAAATCTAATAAATAATTTAAACTTTCATTAATTTGGTTAATTTAATATTAATTTGGATTTAATACATCAGTTAATGATGTGTAAACTGTAAATGTAACATTTTTGACTTGTGAACGTTGATTTGACGTAGAATCATGACGTAATCAGTCATAACGTTCAAAAAGGGAAAATATATTTTTTAATACATGTAGAAAGTGTTTTAACCATTTTTGTCTGGTCACAAAATCAAATTCATTCTAAGTAAGTTCTCAAGAAAGAAATATAAATTTTAAATATTAACTTTGCTGTATTAGGGCACAGCAGGAAATATTTTGCTTAAATCTGGAGCAGCTTGTCTAGGAAATTACCTCAACCATACAGCAGAGGCTAATAATACTGTTCTCAAGTATTGTTTTGTTCATGTATTAACCTCTGGTAAACCGAACTCTCCCGAGCGCGAGCTCCCGTAGTCATCGTAGTTTACCGCAGGTTTGAATTCAACCCGAGCACTCACTCAGTTTTCCGCACCGCTTGCACGGCGCTGACCTCGCATCTCCTGCGTAATATGATCCGATAAGCGCTACTAGAGACCTAGTTTTTTGCCCATAATTCACAGGTTTCTACACCTAGAAACGCTTATATTATTTTGAAGAGTATGAACTAAGCTATAATTTACACGTACTGAATGTATTAAAATGGGCCGTAAATTATTTTAAGCTTTAGTTTTGTCATATATGGTTTCAAAACGAGTTAGTCATCTGGGGTTGAATTCAAACCTGCGGTAAACTGTGGAGACAAAATTTGTTGTGTGAATTCAACCCCGCAGAAGAATACAGAGTACAAAAAATATGAGATCGTGATATATGCGTAGAAAAGTAATCTGAGGTTAAATTCAACCCCGCGGTAAACAAGTCATTAATATACATATAGATATTTGATCAGTACTAAATACTTTTGAATCGACTTAATAAAAATGGGGAGGTTCTCAATTCGACTGTTTGTTTCCTCCTGGGTTTACTGATTTTGATGATTCTTTTTTTAATCGAAAGCTCATGCTTGTTATGTGGTTTTATTTAAATTTGATAGAAATTTGATGAGTTCTTTTTGAGTTATCGATAATAATGTGTATTGAATTGTATAAATATTTTAACTACCTACGTTAAATGCCGATGTAAATTAAAGCCTGTTTTTATTTCAATTGCAAGGAAATCTTACTTTACGTTTTATTTATTTTTGTTTTTCTATTGAACAAATAATAATAAGTAACTATAAAATCTCTAAAAATCTGTATAAAAAACGTTTGTTTATTCCAACAACCTTATGCGCTTCACAGTTCTTACAGTTAAACTTTTCTTGACCTTTGCCACATGCAGGTATTTATATAATTACAGTCAAATCTAATTGTATGGTTTTTCTTTTTGGTCACAGTATGGGTTATTTTCAAAAACTCGTACAGTTAACACAAGTAGTAAGGTTATGCAGTAATATGTTTAGCAAAATAAAATAATCTGCTGCTGTGTGTAATGCTGTGTGCAATGCTCTGTGGCTATGGCACCAAAGAATATAGCTACCCTCTTTCTTCCCGTGGGTGTCGTAAGAGGCGACTAAGGGATAACAAGGCTCCACTACCACCTTGGAACTTAAGAAGCCGACCGATGGCGGGATAACCATCTAATCGCTGGCTTTGAAAGACACAGGCTGAAGACGGGCAGAAGCCTCTTAAGTGCGACAAAGCCAGCCCTGCGGTCACCAACCCGCCTGCCCAACGTGGTGACTATGGGCAACACACATGACTTCACGCATTTTTGACGCAAACTTGTGGAGGCCTATGTCCAGCAGTGGACTGCAATAGGCTGAAATGATGATGAATGATGATAAAATAATCTCTAAGTTTATTAGTAGTGTAATTTTAAACTTGGTTATGTTCAATTTGTAATTGTTAACAAACAAATTAAAAAAAAAACCTACTCATGATTTCCGTCTTTAATTTTGAGAAAAGAAGAAAGGTGGCCTTAATGTCAAGAAGATTAGAGACACTACGGTATACAGGATATCATATAATTTTTACTTATTACACAACTAGAAAATGGAACTGGAAATACCATACACCGGAGAACAGATACATTTGCCATCTTATTAGCTTTTTCTTCAGCTTCTTGCTTTTTTCTCAGTAAAATCTACTTTTCCAGTTAGTGGTAGTTAAGTGTTTATTCAATATAATAAAATAAAATTTGTAAAAAGACAATTCAAAGATACTTTAAAAAGCGTACAACTATTAAGCGTATTAGAATTTTTTAACTTGTCACGTGCAAAGCGGCACTGTTCGCTATTGTCTGCGGATACAAATTTAAATTAAAAAACTTTTACCAACACCGGCGACCCCAAGAAAACTACATTTTGAAACAGCTCTATAAATATATTTTTATTCAAGCACAAGCAAAGTATACGCCAACTTTGTGTATGGATACTTTCAAAGTTTTAAAATGACGTTTGGATTTATTATAGAAAACTAACAAGACATTCAGGATATATTTTTAATACATGTAATGTTTTGTATTGGCCGTGGTCTGGGTGTTTGTGCAGTCCTTATGGGTCTCCCCACCGTGCCTCGGAGAGCACGTTAAGCCGTCGGCGTCGGTCCCGGTTGTTATCATGTACACCTGATAGCGATCGTTACTCATAGTAGGGAATATATCCGCCAACCCGCATTGGAGCAGCGTGGTGGATTAAGCTCTGATCCTTCTCCTACATGGGGAAAGAGGCCTATGCCCAGTAGGGGGATATTACAGGCTGAAGCGTGAAGCGTACATGTAATGTGTATTTTATCATGGAAATCCTACCTATCCTATGGTATATATTTTATCATGGAATCCTACCTGCACTATGTAATACTGTCACCTATCACTTTATAAAGTTGATTTGATTTATTTTTCTTTATTAAGACATGGAGTGAAATAGAGGTCTGTTTTGATAATTCTTAGGACTGTGTTTAGGTTTGCCCAGTTAGATGTGGCTTTTCGAAAAAATAAAATAATTAATATGTATAATTTCACACATAATTTATTTATAATTGCAATCAAAAACAACTTTTAGTGACTAAGCATTTGTTTTATTTATACGTTGATTAAAACTCGTTATTTTTATAGTTAAAAATAGCATCAATAATCAATATCGTATAAAATTTTGCAAAAATTGTTATGTTAACCAATTTAAATTCATATTTTAACAGCAGAATATAAAAATATTATAGTGTTTATTAAAAAAAGCAATCAGAACATTCATATTCCTTATTATTTATTTATTCATTTTGTGCCAGATTCATGCGACAATTTGCCAGGAATTTATGCTGTTTATTTTTCATCGAAGAGTCACTGTTTTGTTTTACGTGTGTGCGTTATTTATTTGTGCGTTCGGTAACGAATGTCCTACAGACAACGATTACATTATGAAATTGAACATTCGACTGCGCAAAATATGCAGTTTGTGGAGAATTTTTATCGAAGCAAATACGTCAATTTATTCAAATTGAATTGTACTGTTTTAATTTAAAAAAATACATGTTTTTAGGCAATTTCAAATTAAAAAAAAAATACTTTTTAGGTACCTATGTATATTAGATAGATGAGGTTATATAGAGGTACCTGTGTATATAAAATTTTGAGAAAGGAGACGTTAACTAACTGTAACGATCATAATTATATAAAACTAGCTGACCTGGCGAACTTCGTATCGCCTAACACAAACTTTATCGTATGGTATTAAAGTTCAAATTGACTTTTAAGTATTATCACAAATCTTTTGTATGGGAGTATAGAAAAGTGTTGTTTTTAGACTTTTTCAGGAAATTTAAATTTTTTTTTTTAGAATTTTTCTCTCCGTAAGAACCATCCTCGTACTTCAAGGAATATTTTAAAAAAAGAATTAGCGAAATCGGTCCAACCGTTCTCGAGTTTTGCGCTTTTTTGAATTGTTTAAGTAACTGCTCCGCTCTTATAGGTCATCTAAATAGAGTTTAACTGTCCTGCTCTGCTGAACGTTCCAGATAAATAAAAATAAAAAACGATAATTGAAGGGAAGTTATTGTAAATTATTGTGTGTTTGAAACAGGGGTTCCATATAATTTATTGATAAAAAATACTTAGAGAATATAAACCTCTCTAGACAAATTAAAAAAAAAAAAAAAAAAAAACAGCTGTAATGAACATGACGAAAATGACTTTATGTTATGAATTTCTGATAAATATATAAAAAATACAATAAATAAACCCTTAATAATTTCAGTGTATACCTACATATCATGACTGATACATAATAAGTTTATTGTTTCAAGGCAACTCTATTTCGTAGTACTATACTTAGGTATCTAAGTACAGAATTTATTCTGTGAATATTCTAAGATAGTCTCCTAGCACGAAGATAATCGAGTCGTAAATAAAGTATTACCTGTCAGGCGCTCCAAGTGCGAGTATTCCAGTATTTCTCTCGCTTATTTATCTTTACACGGGGGATCTGTTAACGGCGCTGTAATGGTGTTTTTATGAATCCCGCCCCCATCAACGAAGCTACATTGTTCAGGGTTTGTTATTCAGTCTCACTGTTTTAAAGATATTTTTTTCACGCCCGTGTCATTATACGACTCACGGCTTGTAGGTACGTATAACTAGAGTTTCGTGTAGCTAGCCAGAATGTATAATAATAAAATATAGTAGGTAATATGTTTTTGTTTTAATATAATTATTTATGTTCTGAAACTAACGATTCCGCAGTCAAACTTCTTTAATAATTTTGCGGGACTTTATTATCATTGAAATAAGTTTTTTGTTTATTAAAATAATAATAATTAAAACTAAAATACTAATCAACTTAGAGTTGATCTTAAACTGAATTGATAATTTATGTTAATGAAAAGTTTCAAAGTTAAAATAATTTACAAACTTTCTTTAGGCACTTGAACCATTTATAAGCCTTACCCAGCATTTGTCTAATATACTAGATTTACCTATATCTACTAATATTAGCAATTGCTTCCTTTTTTACTATTAGAAATATATATACTTTTTATGGTACACTCCATGCATTATAATACATAATAAAATTGTAATTTTCTTCATATATTAACAGCTATAAATATCAACCAATATTATTTTAATGACAGTCAATGAAATTTTTAAATTTTTCGTCTCAAAAAGAAAAGTAATCTTACGTTACGATTTCCTTATAAAACGTTTATTACTTCTATAAACTGAGAAAACCTTTAACAAAACGCAATAAAATCAGACGGCATCGGGCGTAAAAAGTTTGTAAAGTCATTATTGGAGCGCTAAACAAACCATTATCATAACATCGGTTACCTCGAGGTAAGAAAGTTGTTATAGAAAGTATTATCACGTGATTCCGCCATGCTAAAATAATAGTCATTTAATTCTGATGTTGTTAGATATCTATATTTATTAAAAACTACTTAATTCTGTTCCTTTCATTTGTATTCTTGTAACCATTCTGATATAAATCAAAAGCATGCTATTTTAATCAACCTCTAAATAAGAGGTTCTATATTGGTTTGTATACACATGTGTGTAACACACATTGTCGTATGATATACGTATAAAACATTGGTGGTATACATTCAAAATTTATTAAGTACTAGCGACCCGGCCGGCTTCGCACGGGGCAAAAACTATCAGTCATGTTCCTCTACTATATTATGCATGTATTATACATATAAACCTTCCTCGGGAATTAATCTATTTAGTAAAGAAAATCGTATCAAAATCCGTTGCGTAGTTTTAAAGACCTAAGCTTAGGTACAGACAGTCACACATATTATGAGCTTCCTGACATGTGCAGTGATATTAGAAATAGTTATGATTATGAGTATTTATAAATAAGGAGTACAAATTGAGACTGATGCCTATTGGATACAGCGGAACATCAGTTATGATGAGTCGTTTCGTTTCTGTAAATAAGCTAATAAATGGCTCACCTTTAAAGGCTTGAAACACGACTAACTGTGTAGAGAGTACGGAAACTCAATATACAGAAACAAACTGAGAGACAAAAATCTGTATGAACTATACCAATATATATAAGCAGAGATCAAAACTTAATATAGTTTTAATATTAGAATTGAATCAATTTTCATTAGTTATATTTTATTTTACTTAAAATTGATTTAACTTCCTAATGTTTCCTTTTTTTATGTAGGTACTTACGTTTAGACTTCAAAAGCTCTCTTGAATCCACATTCATTTATTTATAAGAAGATAAATTGGGTAATCTGGAAGAGATCGCTATTTAGTGATAAGATCGCCCATTGCACTATATGTGTCTAGAATTAAGGTTTGCTATGTATACTATCTTTAGTTGCAATAAAGTGGTTTATTATTATTATTATTATTATCGACAATATTAGTAAACATAAATTTTAATATTTATAAAATTAAAAGAATACACAAAAATAATACAATAAAATTTAAATAATAAAAAATTGAAAGTTAAACAACATTTAGAATCTCAAACACTAATCGTTGGTGGAGCGGGGCAAAATAATTATGTATTATTTTTTCTTCTTTTACATTTGACAAATAAAAATTATATTTATTTTTATAAATTAATTATAGTTTAACCTACGATTTAGGACGTTGATTCTTCAGAGAAGAATCGATGACTCCGTAGTAAAAAACGAGAATGCTTTAGACCACACGACTGAAGTAAAACTTCTTTCCAACAAACTTATATATCCTTCTCAACTTCCGTTAACCTCACCCAATCAACTTTTCGTAACGCTCTCGTCATGCATTCACCAGCTTACACTCCACGTCAAGCGTGCATAAAGAAGTTTTACTTCAAAAGCATTACTCAATTATAAACAAATTAAAACGTTATATGTAAACAAAAACGTTATATATCAACGTACAACTTAATTATAGGGTTTTTTATATAACGTGGGTGTGTGTTCATACTCGTGTATTTAGCGACACCCATTTGAAAACTCATAGCATCGGTAAACCGTCGGCTTCTGCAAATGTTGACACGGCGCGATATTGCACACTACGTGATGTTTTTTGCTCGAAGCCATTTTCCGTCATTTAAAGACTAGACTAGGGCTGCCGTCTGACTGAATTTCTCCAACTTTGTTCTATTTCAGATGACCTCCTAGTCAAGACTCGACTAGAGCTGCAATCTGATTGAGTTTCATCGTCCTAGTTTAGATGATGCCCTAGTCCGTACAGTAAAGCTGCAGTGAACAGCTGCCATCACACTGACTTTCTTATTGTCCTACTTTAGATGAGGTTCTAGTTCACGATTTATGATGCGACTAGGGCTGCCATCTGACTGAATTTTTTCAAATTTGACCTGTTTTAGAGGAAATTCTAAGCCACACTTATGTAAAAATGGCAATATAAATAGTCGCTAAACGAACTGAAATGTTATTAAAATGATGTTATAAGAAAGCTTCGTTAAAACTTTGAAAAAACTAAATTCCATGAAACCGTCCGGATTAGTAATTTTCTACAGCTTCAGAAATTTCGATCATAGCGGCCTTTACATTGCTTTTATAAACATTTAATATGAGTTTTAGTTTATAAATTTATTTATTTTTTCACACAATATTATTTGATATTAATTTATATTTTTAACCTAACACCTCAAAACTTAAAATCAGATTTTTATAAAACACAAAAATTATTTTCCCTTCTTTTATGTAGGCCTTCAATATATGTATAACTAGGATTTTCTTGGATCTTGTGTATAACATAACTATGCTTTATTCCTATTCTCGTACCAAATATACACAAAAAAATTCATAAAAATTGATCTAATCATTTCAACAGTGGAGTGCGATTAGAAAGACCGTGACGTGAGATTTTTTATATATTAGACTAGCTGTGCCCGCGACTTCCTCCGCGTGGAATTTAACAAAATAATTATTGTTTAGTTCCCAGAGTTATAAAAAAATCTAAAATAAAAGTAGCCTAAGCTACTCCTTATTACATCAGCTATCTGCCAGTGAAAATCCCGTCAAAATCGGTCCAGCCGTTTCAGAGATTAGCTGGAACAAACGGACAGACAGACAGACAGACAAAAATTATAGAAAATGTTATTTTGGTATATGTAGCGTGTATAAATACATATAAATTTAGTTAAAAGCGGTTATTTTAATATTACAAACAGACACTTCAATTTTATTTATTTGTATATAGATAATTCATATATTTTTAATTTATGTATAATCTCCTCTTTTATTACATTTTTTTTTATTTATTACAAATGACAGACGTTCAATGACAATTATAATCACGAGACATAAATTTCTTTATCATAAAAATTAAAATACTCTTAAAGAAGTAATATCAGTATATCTAGCTACATACAATTTTATAGTTATTCCTTTAGAACAAAACATTTAAGTATTACAGTAATGTCGTCAAAAAGCATTTTTGAATCACCGCAGGAACAGAAAGTTCCAGAAGTAAGGTTTTTTTATAAGGCTTTGATGACGTTATCATCGTCTGAGGATCCTACAGAAGACTGGATGTCCTTGCCTTCAAGTGAAAACACTAAAATGACTCTGTACAAACAAGGCCTATATGACCCGGGTAGTGGGGAGATTTGTACTAAATATATTCCAATGTCAGATAGCACAGTAATTCGACACCCGTATTATGCATACCCTGGTATTAAGGACCCGGGTATTACGGAGGCGTTATTGGAGCCAGGTTAGTTTATAATAGTAAATAATTTATTTTTAATCTGAAAACCAAAAAAAATTTTTTTTCTAACTTCAAAAGCGACAGGAAATTTGTAGAAGCCTTTTTCTTCACTTTGTATTTTTAATGGTCAAGTTATAAAACATATATATAGTATACGAGAAATATGTACCTACTATATAAGTATTTTAGTATTTATTTGCTTCCAAGTAACACCTCAAAAATTGTGATTAATACTAATAAAAAATACTAACAACATTGCCTTGTTGTATGAACTTTATCCTTTGAACGAGGCAAACAAATAGTTTTTATAGAGTCTCTAAAGAGAGAGTTTGTTCCTGTCTCTACGATTCAAGTTGCTTCTATTTTGAACAGCACAAATATAAATTCGTTTACGTGGCCTTCATATTTGAGATATTTAGGTGTAATGTTCTTCTATCTATCTATCCACATGAAAATTAATCGCCCAAACGTATGTACGACCAAAACCTCCGAATGACTGCATCATATTTGATAAATATTTTTTTTCTGCTCGTTATTGTCCAGGCAAAGTTTGTATAAAGGAAAATTAGGTAAAATCAATATATTTACAAAAAAACCCGGCCAAGTGCGAGTCGGACTCGCGCACCGAGGGTTCCGTACAAACAAAATTATTAAAAATGTTTTTATTATATGATGTAACTAATATTTTTTCGCAATTTTTCCTTTATCTGTGCTATAAGACGAAAATTTGCAGCATAAACGGCTGTATCTTTTGATTGCGTTGGCTTAGAAGTTTGATTTTTTTACAGCTCCAAGGAAAAGTAGACTTGAGTATTTGATATTAATTTAAGTTTGATACCTCCACGTGTCCTGAGAAAAAGAGTCTTGACAGAGAGACGGGTAATAAAGTGATCCTATAAGGGTTCCGTTTTTTCCTTTTAAAGTACGGAACTCTAAAAATGACAATACGAAGTTCGTAGGGTAGCTATTATTGTACCTCCATCTGATGTCGACTGGAAAAAAGTGTTATATCGATATAAGTAAAATTCAAAGCTTGCGATTTAAATTGTTATTATTATTAAATTCCTTTGGATTTTTTGCCGTTACTAATATTCTTATCTGAATTGAACCGAATTAGTTTTTTAAATATTCCAATGCAAGGAAAAGGGCTCTTCTTTAAGGGCTTATACACATAATTGTATTTGCTCGCAAACGAAAAAAAACCGACTTCAATTACATCGACAAGTAATACAACGTAGATCGACGAAAAAATAGTCAAGCAACTACGCGTTATCAAAGATTACTCAAAAAGTAGTTATCAGATCTCAATAAAATTTATATGTGACCACATGATAAACATCAGCTTTCGATTAAATTAAAAATTATCAAAATCGGTACACCCGGTAAAAAGTTATTGCGGATTTTCGAGAGTTTCCCTCGATTTCTCTGGGATTCCATCATCAGATCCTGGTTTCCTTATCATGGTATCAAAGTAGGGATATCCCCTTTCCAACAAAAAAAGAATTATCAAGATCGGTACATCCAGTAGAAAGTTATGCGGTATAATACAACGCAGGTCGACGAAAAAAGCGTCAAGTAAAAACGCATTATTAGATATAACTCGAAAAGTAGTTGTTAGATCTCAAATAAATTTAAATGGGACCAATTGGCACACACTACCTTTCGATTAAAACAAAATTTGTCGAAATCGGTCTACCCGGTCAAAAGTTCTGATGTAACATACATAAAAAAAAAAAAAAAAAAAAAAATACAGTCGAATTGAGAACCTCCTCCTTTTTTGGAAGTCGGTTAAAAACTGCGATGCGATGTCGCATCGTAAAAATCTGCGAGCTCCCTTGACGCATCGCTCTAGAACATGCGAATTGATTCGTATCGCGCATTCCTGCGATGTTACGTCACACTTGTTGACGCCATTTTAGTTTGCTCTGAGACAGCGTGTGGGCAAGACTTTAAATTACAAAAATTACAGAGTACGACGTTGATTTTTTTTATATCACTGATTGAGGAGCGTCCTGTTGTCCTGTTGTCCGTCCTATGTCCCAAAACACTAGTAATGAATGAAGATATGCTCATTTTAAAACAATAAAAAAAAATTTCGTCGCTTTTCAAAGCTTCATATTTTAGATGAAAATAGTTCCCATCGGCATTCATAATAGTAATAAATAGATGAACCCAAAATCTTCTTCCTTTCTTTTTCCTGTATCTTCTAAGCATTTACGATCCATGTCACAAACTCACGACCTAGTTTTCAAAACACGTTCACTACGATTGACAGTCGTCGGAGGAATGGTCACCCCTAATCGTGGAAGAGAGACGGCTTGCCGCACGAAATCGCATCGCAGCAATTGTCGCAATTTTCTGCGTTGCGAATTCGCATCGCGTCGCATCGCAGTTTTGTATACAAGCCCTAAATGCTGCTCAACTTTTACTTTTTTTTTCTTTTACTGTAGTTAGTGGATTATTTTCCAATTTTTAGTAACAATCACTATCAGGTAACGATGATACCTTACACCAGACCTTACTTTACATGCTTTCTGATGTAGGGTGTGGAGGGCCACAAAAACTATTGCAAAAATACGAATACCAGAAAAATCTATTTGCAAAAATACAAATATCTGCCTCGAGCGGGAAACGAACGTTGGTCATATTTAGGTGACTACTTGTACCACTACACTAAAGCAATTTTCATATTGTTTTTATTCTATATTACTGTACAACATCTTCAAGACGAGCAAGTTATAAGTATAAAATGTAGCCATGCTTCTTATACAGTGTTAGAATCCATAAAGGAAATATAAAACATAAGTGTATTGTTTATCTATAAACCTATTTGTTTCGATGTAAGCTATTTCGATGCAATAAACATGAAATTTTTGGGAAGGGTCGGAAATATGCTGAATATCTTTGGGTTACTTGCTTTGTATTAACCGTATTTTTTCCCTAGTATCTACTTAAATTTGTGCAGCTGTTCATTTAATTAATTTTCGACATATATATTTGTATATAATAAGTGATTAAATGTCTGGAATCTTGTCAATTTTTGTTAGAACAATGAAAATGATACAATAATTATGCTGATCTAGTAAAAGAATTAGTTTGATTGAGCGCGATAACTTTAGGTAATTGTTTTTAAAAAGTTTCGTTAGAAGATATTTTTACTGAAGAAGGTTACAAGCCATAAAATGTCATGATTTGACTCCCAATTGTAAGTCAGTAATAAAGGTCTTAGTTAAGGTAAGAAAATCTACAATTTGATATTACAAATAACAATAACATGTTGTACAAAATACAGAGCCTATAAAAACTTACTCACTCGATGGGCGAGAATTGTATTTGGATTTATGTGAAGAAATGAAAGTGATTCCAGTGAGGAGTTTCCTTCGAGGGTTGCTTGGGGAAGTCATTGATTTGAAAGTAAGTACCATTATTTACAATTCAAGCAGCAGTCAGACCATTTTAAGGATAGAAATCTTTATTGCTTTCTGATACACTAGCCCGTAAAAGATGCATATAAGTATCTGTAATAATGGAAATAAACTATTTTATTGAATCGATATCGCCTTTTAAATGGAAAACTCGATCTTACGGAGGAGTTACGGTTTTAATTTAGATAAGCATTTTTTTATTGTTGCTTAAAATTATTCTAGTATTGGTGGTAAAAGAAAACATATTTAGTAAACGCAATTACCAAAACCTTGAATTCCTTAAAGGATACGAAACGTTTAACTAGCAGTTATTGACAGGCTGTTACTGTTAGTGTACAGTAGTCGAACGGAATAAGTAGACGGCAGGCACTGGCTAATGTGGCTAGTGTTGTCTTTGACATTGTATATTATATAGCATTGAGATTTAGATTAGAAAATAATATAATATTAAAACTCCAAGACATAAATTTTATAACACAATCAAGTATTAAAGGAGTTGTCTATACAGTAGTATAGTAGTAGTCTGTACAGTGACTTCATGAAAATCTAATATCGACTTGGATAAAACCAACTATAAAATCAGTACAGATATGCTAAAAGTTCTAGTTTAGACATTGCTCGAGAAATTATATTGAAATTGAATTAAAAAAAAATCCTCAGACTTTATCCTTGAATTTCGTTATTTTGCTTCCTGAATGAAAACGATATTTTAAAATCAAAAATTACAAAACCATAAAAAAGAAATATTGTTTACATTTTATCTCTCAATTTTTTCCACCTACGATGCTTTAAAAATATCTTCTAATATATAAAATTCTCGTGTCACAGTTTTCGTTGCCATACTCCTCGGAAACGGCTTGACCAACCGGCCAACATCTATTTTTCATCCCCCTAAATGTTAGGGGTAGTCCACCCCTAAAATATTTTTTTATTTTTTAGACAAAATTTTTAATTTCTATTTTTTTATGATACAACATTAAAAAATACATACAACCCTAAATTTTCAACCCTCTACCATCAACCCCTATTTTTAATAGCGTTTAGCGGCAAGACAACGATTGCCGGGTCAGCTAGTTTATGTATACTCGTATTAAACTTTGAAATCTTGGAAAGCAGGTCTTACCTTAGTGCTTTCATCTAACAAGACATTAGTAAAATAACTTGCACTATTATTGCACCATTAAGCTCATATCAGAAATGAATGACACATGAACACTCATTAAGATCACGGTTATTTTTCTGTATTATTTCCAAAAAGTTGTCTTTTATAATTACTTTACCTAATTAGTCAATCACTATTTTAATTTTAGGCTTCACATTGTTCTTACTATACAGACATCCTGGTACCTTCTGTTATCCTAATATAATTTTTTAAAAAAACTCATATTTTTCAGTACTATGGCGTAAACCCAAATAGCGTACGAGCAATGACAATGGCTCTAACAAATAATCGCTACGTTAGACGTTTGGATCTTTCGTCCAACTTTCTGAACGACGACGCTTGTTATCATCTCGGTCAAATGATGGGAGAAAATATTATTCTTCAAGAACTGATATTATCAGGATGCAGGTATAATACCAGAGCTATTTAAATATAATCGCTATACATATATATTAGTAATGTGACTAAAAATGTGCGGTTACAGCCATGGATTGTACTTGTTGCGCTGGCTGTTGCGGGTTCGATCCCCGCACATGACAAACATTTGTATTGGCCATACAGGTGTTTGCCGTGGTCTGGGTGTTTGTGTAGTCCTTATGGGTCTCCCCACCGTGCCTTGGAGAGCACGTTAAGCCGTCGGTCCCGGTTGTTATCATGTACACCTGATAACGATCGTTACTCGTAGTAGGGAATATATCCGCCAACCCGCTTTGGAGCAGCGTGGTGGATTAATCTCTGATCCTTCTTCTACATGGGGAAAGAGGCCTATGCTCAGTAATAGGGTATTACAGGCTGAAGCGTAATAATGCGTATTTATTTGTTTTCGTCAACCAAAATCAATCAAAGTCAACCGTCACTGTATTACACTTCATAATTTTTTATTGGGCAAATTGATTTGGATGATTTTTTTAATCGATAGTGGTGCTTGGCGCATATTCCCATTTAAATTGCATCGAGATCTGATGAGTACTTTTTCAGTAATATTTGATAATAAGATAAGCGTATTTACTTGACTGTTTTTTCGTCTACCTACGAGTACGTTGTATTTTACTTGTCACTGTAATTGAAGTCGGTTTTTTTTTCGTTTGCGAGCAAACATCATTATTATTATTCTAACTTAATATCTATAGTTATTTACTTGTATTTTGTAAAAGGTCAAGTTTTAAACATTTTTATTCTATTTTTGGACAAAACATTACCGTAAATGACAGCACATAACTTATACAGGATTCAAGCGGAGGGCGTCAAAAGACTGGTGATATTTTTCGCTTCCCGATTCATAGAAGAGCTAGATTTATCTCGAAACGACATCGGAGATAGAGGTTTTGAATACCTCGCTCATCAGTTGGTTAAAGGAGCCGTTATTAAGAAGTTTGTAATATTTTTAAACTTACTTTACTTTTTTTTACTAGGTACATATATCTTGGTTTTTGAGTAGACTATTTTTTTTTTATAACATGTAGTCCAAAGTAGAAATTATCGTAAGTTAGCAATTCATATATTTGTCTACAAATTGTACAACTTGTGTTCTCTATAATATATCTAATAATAAAATAATATTATACTTTTTAAATTCAGAGTTAGGATTTAATCCAGTGTCTGTGTGTGTAGGATTTAGTACACACAATATTAACACAAACCCCTCGTACAAGGCAAACGTTTGTAAATGTACAAATAATTCTCAAAGGCGGGAATAAAACCCACGAAAGTTAGCTGCTATAATTACTACGCCACATAATGAGTTTTATGACGCTTTTCATAACTGTCATAAAATTTTATTCAGCTTGTATTTGGATCTATCATAAGCAAATTATCTGTTCTATTCCCAATATTATCCTCAAACCTTTTCAATTAATGAAATGAAAACAGACAATAGAGAAATTATAATAGGCATTTAGTAAAATAAACCTGAACTTATCGCTTTCAAAGCCTATGAAAATTTATCAACACACAGTCCAGCTATGTTAAGCTGCGTTGAAAATAGGAAATTACTGCCATGACTATTCCAATGGTAATCGAAATTCCATCCTATCGTAAAATTATTAGGAAATCGGCTGCACTCTGTCGAAGCTCGTAATTATCAGGTTAGCCATTTAGATCCAAGCCCATCCGTTGTTTCATCATCACTGTATAACGTGTGTACAATTTCTTAGTGACATTATTAGTATTCATGTCGACACGTTCGATTGTAGTGTGTTTGAAATAGCATAATATTGTATGTATTTGAGGGTTGGTAAGTTTTGTTTCAGATTCATTGTAACTTAATTATATTGTTGACTTTTAATGGAGAAATTAAAGATAAAATGAATAAATAACAACTTAAGCTTTTTACTACGTACTTTAATATTTTAGTGATTAAGCGTTATTCCCTTCTTATACAGAGAAAATGTGTTATTGATTCTAATAAATACGACATGAAAGCCAAAATAACAGAAAAATACTGTAAAATTTTTTTGAGCGATAATAATAAAAAGAGAAAAATAAATAAATTAAAACGTTTCACACTTAACCAATCAAAATACAAATTCTAAACCACTATTGATAGCGCAACCAGTTGCTCCAACTCATCATTTCAATAATATATAAAAATAATATTTTAATTATGACAGAAAATGATTAAAAAAAATACAAATTAATGGAATCAATTGAATTTAAAGGTTGAATCTAAGTAGCAACGACTTAAGTTCCGCGGTTGCATCCTCATTCGCAGCGGCTATCGAGGGCAACAACAAGACAACTCACCTGGACCTTTCCTGGAACAAAATGTTCTCGCTTAAAGGCAAGTGGAACTCATTAGCGAATAAAATGCATTTATCCACCTTCCCGAACGATTCAGATAGGGCACGAAGTTTGCTAGTTATAAAAGTTTGGCGCAATGCAAAAGGACATTTAATTTAAAGTATTCGCAAGGTGCCTCATTTCGCTTCCCTGTCGTGTAAAGTTTATTTATTGCAGAATGGTCAATCGAGTTGTTTTCTGTAAATAGGAAATAAGTAGCTGCGTTTACAGAGATGAAGTTAGTAGGGACTCGATAGGTTTATTTTTAAAATTATTTAAAACGGGATATTTACCATGTTTTTTATTTTCATTTTGTGGAGCTTGATATTTCGACATTATCTACGAATGTCTTGTTCACGAGAAGCAAAACACACGAGAAAAAAATGGTAAATATCCCGTTTTAAATAATTTTAGTAATAAAAATAGCCATGTCCATTTAATATCTTTTATTTGGTAAAGTTAGTTTTTTGTTGTGTGACTATTAGCTGTGTTAATTTGATACAAATAATTTCGCAATTTTCGTTGTTATCGAAACGCTTTTCTCGTATTAATATATATGTAATGTATAATTATGTTACCTGTCTTGTTGTTTATTGGTAAAACATGTCACGTTCATACATGTATTTAGAAGACACAATTATACAATTTAGTTTATATAAAATTGTATCTTTTCAAGCTTTATATTAGACGATGAAGGTTGGCTTTGTAGAAAAGTAAACAAGAAAGTCGTTAAACTTGTGGTGTTCGATTTTTAAAAATATTCTTGTCACTAAATAAAATAGTCGAATGATTTTCGACAAGATATAAGCTTGAGAGACATGTTAGCTAGCTAATGAAATTTCACACTTACCACATTAGTAATTATTATTTGCTTATATATATTTTCGCCCCGGCTTCGCACAGTTGCAAAACCTATCAGTGTTCCTCTACTATATTATGCATGTATTATACATATAAACCTTTCTCTGGAATCACTCTATTTACTAAAGAAAACCGTATCAAAATCCGTTGCGGAGTTATAAAGATCTAAGCATAAGACAACGGGAAGCGACTTTTATGCTATGTAATGATGAACATTTTAAAATAATTAGTTTAAATAGTAGGTACCGAGAGGCATTAAACTAAACCAACTGTATAAAAATTCTAAGTTATATGCAACAGTAATAATGCGCACATAAAACGTCCAATAGAAAAAATAAATATATAGCGAAATAAAAGCATATCTTGTGCCCCAATTAGTGCCGGCTTACTGATATTTTGTATAGAGGTAGTCTAAAAATTCTGTATAGTTTATGCAATATAATTTAGTTTTGCCCTCAGCTTGAGTAAATTCTTTATAAACTTACATTTTAAAACTGTAATAAATTTTTGTTCGATCCTCAGACGTAAACGAGTTGCTCGGACGCCTTGGTGAGAGTAAAGTCCTAGTAGAGCTCAATATGTCCTGGAATAGTCTTAAAATAAGCAGAATCCTCAGGAGACTGCTTGCCGTGCAAACGCTTCGTATATTGGATCTGAGCAACAACAGGTAAAGTTTGAAACGGTTTATTTTATCTGCTTTTAGTGTTTTATTGCTAGTAGCATAATGTTTTTGACCGCCGTTTTTTTTGTTTCTTTTTTTTATTCGGTGACTCAATATTTCTATCTCAAGCTCTTAGTTGCCAGTGCTTTTTTTGCACATCATGCAATGTTTTTGCTTGTTTGCGTATTTTTTTTTGATTACTTCAACATGCAGGACTAGGTTTCCTAGAAAAGCTAGGACATGGTCCGACACTAATAGTCTATTTCTGTTACAACTATACATTTTTTACTTTTCTTATGTCTACTAACAGTATTTATTTTTACGAAAAAAAATGACTACTCCTTTGACTCCTGTTTTCCTTCTTCAACGGTAATTTTGTCCTAATTATTACTCTTTAATTAACAAATAAGATTACTCATGAGAACGTCTTATAAAAACGATTAATGAAATCAATTCACAACTGGTATTAACATTATATAACGTAACACATAAAAATAAAATTGAAAAATGTTTTCTGTTTGTGGAAATATAGGAAAAGAGTGACGTCTAGATGTAGGAGTTATTCCTATCGGTACGATAAACTTTCCGAGGATGAAACTCGAAAAGTTTAAAGTACAGGTACAAAACTACAAACGTGAAAGTTTTATAAGTGTAATAGTGTCCACAGCAACATCGCGTGAAGTATTATTGTGTCACGAATGTGTCGTGATGATATTTATGGGGCTATTTACTTTACGGTTCAGCCTGTAATATCCATCATCCATGGAGAAGGATCAGAGCTTAATCCACCACGTCGCTCTAATACGAGTTGGGAAGAAGAAGAAGAAGAAGAAGAAGAAGAAGAAGAAGAAGAAGAAGAAGAAGAAGAAGAAGGAGAAGGAGAAGGAGAAGGAGAAGGAGAAGGAGAAGGAGAAGGAGAAGGAGAAGGAGAAGGAGAAGGAGAAGGAGAAGGAGAAGGAGAAGGAGAAGGAGAAGGAGAAGGAGAAGGAGAAGGAGAAGGAGAAGGAGAAGGAGAAGGAGGAGAAGGAGGAGAAGGAGAAGGAGGAGAAGGAGGAGAAGGAGGAGAAGGAGGAGAAGGAGGAGAAGGAGGAGAAGGAGGAGAAGGAGGAGAAGGAGGAGAAGGAGAAGGAGAAGGAGAAGGAGAAGGAGAAGGAGAAGGAGGAGAAGGAGGAGAAGGAGAAGGAGGAGAAGGAGGAGAAGGAGGAGAAGGAGGAGAAGGAGGAGAAGGAGGAGAAGGAGGAGAAGGAGGAGAAGGAGGAGAAGGAGGAGAAGGAGGAGAAGGAGGAGAAGGAGGAGAAGGAGGAGAAGGAGGAGAAGGAGGAGAAGGAGGAGAAGGAGGAGAAGGAGGAGAAGGAGGAGAAGGAGGAGAAGGAGGAGAAGGAGGAGAAGGAGGAGAAGGAGGAGAAGGAGGAGAAGGAGGAGAAGGAGGAGAAGGAGGAGAAGGAGGAGAAGGAGGAGAAGGAGGAGAAGGAGAAGGAGAAGGAGAAGGAGAAGGAGAAGGAGAAGAAGGAGAAGGAGAAGAAGGAGAAGGAGAAGGAGAAGGAGAAAGAGAAGGAGAAGAAGAAGAAGAAAAAGAAGAAGAAGAAGAAGGTAAATACATGGTAGTGTGTGTAATATTTTTTAATGATATAATGTATTTTATATGCACAATTTAAAAAAAAATCAGCATTCTGCACTCATTCTCTTTATAAAAGTATAAGTTTACGAAGTTTCATACTTCTCCGTCCGCGCAATTTTCGTAAAAAGGGGTACAAAGTTTTTGCTTTACGTATTAGTTGGAATAATATATCATTAACGAAGAAGAATAAGAATTGATAATTCTTGGTTTTAAATATCTTGCTAAAATATATTTATTTGGTAGGATATATAGTAGGATATATCTTGGTTATAATTTGGAACTGAGCATGTCTAAACAAGTTTCTCAATCTTCAGAGACCAGAGCCAAATGATACTGCTCTCAAGTATTGTCATGTTCCTATTATGAGTAACGTTGTTTATCTTGGGGAGCTATGCTAATGCTCCCTGCGTCTATAGAAATATGGTAACCACCTACCACTAAGCGGAATAAACCACCCTAATTATAAATCTATACTAATATTACAAAGCTTAAGAGTTTATTTGTTTGTTTGTTTATTTGAACGCGCTAATCTCACCAACGACTGCTCCGATTTGAAAAATTCTTTCAGTGTCTGGGGTAGGGTCGGCAACTCACTTGTGATGCTCCCGGCCCCTATAGTAATATGGTTACCACCTACTACCAGGCGGAATATACTATAATTTACCACCCTAATTATAAATCTATACTAATATTATAAAGCTTAAGAGTTTACTTGTTTGTTTGTTTGTTTATTTAAACGCGCTAATCTCAGCAACTACTGGTCCGATTAAAAAAATTATTTTAGTGTTAGATAGCCCATTTATCGAAAAGGCTATATATATATATATAATATATCATAGCGTTAAGACCAATAGGAGCGGAGCACCAATGAAGAATGTTTCAAAATCGGGGTTTTTTTAGAGCTTCCGCGGCGTGCCCTGCGTAAGCCGTAAAAGTTTTGCAAAAATCATGTATAGCAGAATTGTTCCTATTCCACGCGGATGAAGTCACAGGCAGGAGCTAGTATATAATATACAGATTTATAGGCCCCTATTTACAAATTTTCTTTTAAATTATCATATATGGTTCTTGGGCGTTAAAGAAAGCAAAATGTAGAGAGAGTAACAAAAAGAAAATAGTTTTATAAATCGAAATTTAACAGATCATGTTAATACAACTCTTATATTTTTGTGACATATTTATCTGTATATATAAAAATGAACGTTTGTCTGTATCTCCTTTATAGAAATCGTAAACTATGTATTTAATCATGTCAGGATCTTTAGCAAAGTGTTGTGCATAAGCCCACAAAGGTTTCTGAGTTGGTACGTTGCTACGCTATATAAAGCGTAGCAACGCGCGTAGGGTACAGCTAGTATACTATGAAATTGTCATTATTATTAATTTATAGGTTAGGAAAGTTAGCAGCAACTACTATAGCCAGTAACCTTGAATCAGCAAAGAGTCTTCATACGCTGGATTTGTCGTTTAACCCTATTACTGCAGAAGGAGCCTTTGCTATAGTAAATAAATTAAGAAATATGGAGATAAAGCTAAGAAATTTGCTCATGGATAATGTTGAAGTTAATAAGGAATTTGTTAAGGTATATTTATTTGTTTCAGATAAAAAAGATCAGATTCTGTCTCGAGTTTTTTTAGTTTCATAGGTAACGTGACCTTTTGATGGTAACTCGTGACTACTCTACAAAACTTTATTTATCTACCACTGAACTGAACTCAAAGTGACTTTAAAAATTTCACTGCTGGGCCCTACGAGTCCTACGACACTCCGCTGCGAGTTATAATTTTCCTTTCAACAGACACGACGGACACGGCAGTCCTACATAAACAAAAAGATCAGAAACAAATAGTACCTATATTTAAAAAATAAAAATACCTAAACTTCAGTTTTCGAGTATCTGCATTAGTATTATCATAGCGCTCGACTGAGACGACATAATTATGTCAAAAGTGACATATAATTATATACATATATTAACATAGTTAACCTTCTTAAAAAAAAATAGAACTAATCAACCCAACAGATGTTACCCTGTCTTGCGATCTGTCAAACGCTAGAAATTTAAATCGTAACGTTATCAAAAAAATTTCAGTTTCTGTATGTTTGTTCTGTGTGTTTTTCTTGTATGTACTATGTTTAGATTTGCGCTTTGCAACACATTTTTCAATTAATTTTTATTTAAATAATGAATTATAATTCAATTTAAAAATCATATACCACAGGAATATAGAGAGGTATTAGAACTAAGTTATCGTAAGAAGTGTAATATAACGCACGGAAACGTCAAGCACGATTATACCCTCTCAGTACCAGATATCAGAGAGATAATACTGAAGAGAATGGATTTCCTCACCGCCCGTAGTTCTAAGAAGATCCAACTTGACATCGCGTTAGCTTACTGTATTTTTTATAACATAATAAAGTATTCAAATACATGTATTGTTAAGAATAATAAAAAAATACAATATTTATTTTTAAAATATTGAAGTTTTTAAAGCTATTATTTTTATCTATTACTTTTTTAGATTTTAATTTATATGTAGATTATATTACATTGTTCTTTGTTTATTGTCCACAGTATTATATATTTTTTGTTTTTTCATCTTCATAATTTTAGTAAATATTATTGTTTTGTTTCATGGAATAGTTATTTTGAGTAATAAAATAATAAAAATAATTAGTAAATAATATTTTTTACTATTTTCATCATGTTTATTAATTATTATGTTTCATTTAAGGCTTTATTTTCTTCAAAAGAAAAAGGTTTGCGATAATATACAGCCGAGAGAGATCTTGCGCGATATGAAAATGGCTGGCACACCGTTGGATGAGGACTTAGTTGTAGGTCTTACTGATATATTTCCTGGCCCTAAATTGGATAAAGGAGGGAAAACCTTAGACTTAACTGGTAAGATTTATGCTTTTTATTGCTGTAAAATAATGCTTCTAATAAAGCTAACACCGAAAAGGTAGAAGTTTACTAAGATGTGTCGTAGGTATTAAAAATATGAATGATGAAATGAAATAAAATACATACACAATTTGTCTACCGTTTGTCGTCAAGTTATCTTTGAGTGTTTAAGAAAGTTATATATGATTATGTTATTTTTAATGGTTGAAAAAAAAATATTTTCTCGATCTCATTTTTATCGATTATACAGAAAACGATGAAAATTAATTTACGTTAAATTATTGTATTGAACTGTAAAAGCAAACAAACATTATATTCCTAAGCTTCGCCTCCTGTTACGAAGAAGGATTGAAACGTAATTTATTACGACGTTTCACTAAGGCTCGGGATGGACGTACTTCACAATTCCTTTTGAGACATACAAGTAACCTCACGATGTTTATTTTCATGTCTCACATGAAATTTTTTTCATGATGTCATGTGAACGAGTTTTTTTTTTAATTCTAAACTAGTGACACAGGTTTACTTTGAACCGCCAAATTTTTTTCGGTAATAAAGCTTTTATTTTAATTTCTATCGACCGTTAATGCTATTTTAGCACCACAACATCAGACTAGTAAATGTAGTAATTAATATTGAATAATAAATGCATTAATGTATAACTGTAAAATTCGATTCGCAATTTTGACAATCAAACGGCGTCATATTATGTGATATTGAAATTATAATTATCCGTTATTACCAGTTTTAATTATCGTGTTCACGTTGTCATAACGTAATTCTCTTTTCCATTGTTGTTTGCTAAACTACTTAATAGGAATATAAATATTTAATTTTTTTCCACTGTCGTTTATCTTGTCTTATCTACTATTGTAATTTTCGAACAAATGTTGACATATAGTAACTGCGTTTGTAACGCAGCTTTGAGTTGCTGAATTGTGTTTGTTCGCAAACGAAAAAAAAAACAACTTCGATTTACATCGACAGGTAATGCAACGTAGGTAGTTGAAAAATAATAAATTTAATTTTATTAGTCGTATAACTGAAACTCGATCAAAATCGAAACAGTTGAATTGAGAACGTCCCCCTTTTTTGAAGTTGGTCAAAATTTCATCGATATTTACGTCTTACAACTACTATGAACTACAAGAATATTAAGCAAATAATTTAGTTTTACGTTAGGAAAAGATGTAAGACTGTAATTGTTATCTTAAATCTCATGTCAGCGTATCTTCGTGAGATATATGTGTTGGTTGAAAAATATCCTGCTCGAAATCTGGAGCTAACTGGAGTGACTGGGGAAGTACCTCAAACTTACATTAGATCACAGCTAAAGAAATTTTTTCAAGTAGTGTTGTGTTCCTTTGTGAGTAAGGTGATCAAACTCCTGGGAAGGATTGGGGGTAGGGTTAGTATCGCGCTTACGATGCTTCTGGTGTTGAAGGCGTCTATATGCTCCGGTAACCGTTTACCATCGGGTGGGCTGTACATTTGTTTGCCGACCTAGTAAACAAAAATAGAAAAAAACTCTGACTCCACCTTATTATTCTAGGAGGGTTTTTTGTAGGCACGGAGAAACCTCAGCATGCTTAACTTGAATACTTTATAAGCTTTTGGTTGTTGATCGTTTTTGGTGACTAGCCTTGTTTTTATTACCCGACTTCCAAGGAAGGGTTATGTTTTTCGCGCGTATCTTGTATGTATGTATATTTGTATGTAATATTCTTTACTACCTCATATTTCCAGAACCACTGAACGGATTTACATAATTGAGGTATCGTTAGGTTCGTCTTAGCTGCCCAAGTGTTCTTAGATAGGTGACATTAAAAAAAAATCAAACATGGTGGCTGCGCGAAGCCATTGTAGTTAATGAAAAAAAAATTTTTTTTCTCGAATACTACAATATGGGTATCAAATTGAAGGGCACAATACAAGGATTTTAAAAAGGTATATCATGATTATTATTACCGTAATACTAATAAAGAAATACAATATTAAAGTTTAAAAAATGTGGACTTTGCTCTTTCCCACGCCTATGCCATGCCAAACTCGCCTCCTAGGCGACGATCAACTTCGGGGTGTAGCCTTTCTAATAAAATACAATGGTTAAAGAAAACATACAATTAAAATTACAAATAAAAATTAATAAATGTCACACCAATTTACAATTACATTAATAAAATCAATAACAAATACATAATACCAAATACAAACAAATAATTTTAATAATAATTTCATTATATTAAAACTAATAGTTGTTGACTTAAGCAGTCACCTATTTGCTAAAGGTCAGGCTTACGTTGCTTTGAGCAGAGTGAGATCTTTCTCCGGGCTTGCTATCAGTTCTCTTGACCCTAAAAAATTACTTAATCAACCACATGATGTAAACTGCTTTAATAAATTGAACCGATTACGTAATTTGTCTGACTAAAAAGACATAAATAAAATAATAATTAAAAAAAAAACAAAAAACCCGCCTGCGTGAAGAACAACTAATAGAAAATCAACTGAAAAAGCTGGAACAAGATAAAAATTCAATATGCACACAAAGTCAGCGAAATAAGTAGAAACAATATCAAACATTTTGTGTTGTACATTTAAAATATATTAATACGGTAGTCCTTCGAAACTTTATGCAACGTCGTAGATAATATGCAGTCGGAGACATGCACAAAGAGAGAATGATTTGACTTATCCTTCAATTTCATGTTCATTGTTCCAGCTTTTTCAGTTGATTTTCTATTAGTTGTTCTTCACGCAGGCGGGTTTTTTGTTTTTTTTTAAATTATAGTTCAAATGTATTTTTTGAACAAAAGCTGAGTGGGTCATTCAAAATCACCGAATACTTAGACGGTTACTCTTTTCTACATTATATTGACTTAAATTTAAACACATACTTAACAATTTGTATTAGTAATAAGTTTTTTAGTATTTTATAATTGTTTTTTATTTAATGAGTGTACATTTTAATTCGACTATTATTTTTAGGTGTAGTTGAAATGATACAACGGTTGTGGCCAGATAGAAAACTGCCACCAACACCAGAACCAGAAAAAGTGCCTGAAAAACCAAAGAAGAAAGGCAAAAAGAAGAAATAAGTTTTAGAAAAATATTTAATTTATTAAATATATTTGTGTTAAGACTATTAAGCCAATTAATTTAGGATTTCACTTATGAAGTGTTTTGAAGATAGAGTAAAAGCCTCGTTAGTGTTTCCTTTCGAACAAACATTACTCAATAAATAAATCTCAAATTCAAGAGATAAGCTTACGAGAAATATCGTTTGATTCAGATATGATTTAAATGATTCTATTAACAAATAAGTATTCCACTAAAAATTTAATACAAATTAATTTAAATCTAAAATATTGTATGCGATAAATTTTGTGGTAAATCAATAATGAGAATTAATCAAGAAGGAATGTGTGTATAAAGAGCATCTCTGATTGTGCTGTGTGTGCTAAACATAAAGTCTGTGTCTAAACATAAAATGAAATAAAAGCGTTTAATGAAGTTTTTTTTTTTAATTATCTATTTGTAATTATTTATTGTTTATTATTATTGTATTATTTGTTTATTATTGACACTTTATTGTACACGAAGAAAAAATAGTAAAATTAACGATAATCAGAAGAAACACGTACAAAAGGCGGCCTTATCCCTAAAAGCAATCTTTTCCAGACAACCTTCGAGCAAAATAGATGATATATTGACAGTGTAGGTGTACAGATCTTCATTATAGAAAATAATGTACAAAAAAAAACAATAAATAGACATACATACATATATGGATAGATTAGTTACATATACTTAAATATATACATATACATTATATACATAAATTCATACAACATAAATTAAGAATTCTTAAATATTTGTAAAATGATGTCAATAATTGATGGTTTAAACTATTGAGTCTTTTTAATTATAACGCATGTTCACACCCACGTACGGATAATCACAGACATGCATGCAAGCATGCACGTGTGCACGATGATCACACACGGATGTGCGTCCGCGCGCATAATTATGTACGTGCTCGCAGAATAAAAAAACATCATTGTAAACTTAGCAAGTAGACATTCGTCTTTATAAAAGTAGGTAAGTAATTTAATTATAATGAGTTTCTTTCTCGTTATACGTTTGTGATGTCTACTTCAAGGAATTCCGTAGTGGGATTGTTGTTTAAAGCAATGTCTTTATAATTTTGTTGTGATGGAACCGTGCTTAGATTTTCGCTAGAAATGCTTGATTTAGTAAATAAATCAGTATGCATTAGTAACGAACAGGAACAGAGTTGTGTTATTATTACAGCTAAACACAAAATACTGTAACATCGTTACTAGGAAATATGATGACTACGAATGATGATATGGTTTTACACGCGATAGACATGTGTGTACTACGGTCTTATATACGGGTCAGGAAACCAAGCCCAATTAATGGTGAGGAATTAGTACGATAATATCATAACTTTTCGTTGGCGTCAACGCCGGTTTACGTCACTGCTATCGATGTGTGCAGTCACGTGGTGTGGTGCGCAGAATGCACGCCGGTTGAGTGTCGCTTCGTTGTGATTGGTTATATTGAGTGACGTTTCATTGCAATTTTTTATATTTTAAAACATAAATGCGTGACGTGTGATAGAAAAATAAACATAATGCTATTCTGTCTTCGTTGCACAGCACACTAAGCGATCGTCATGATAATGCTATTCTGTCTTCGTTGCACAGCACACTAAGCGATCGTCATGCCTCTGGCGGCTGTAAACCACTAAACCGACGTAACCCCACCACTGTAGTTGCCCGACCTGTGTATAAAACCGTAGTGTGTACTCTGTTTAACAAAACGTTCAATTGAGTTTAGTACTATTAATAAAGTGAAACATACAGTAAATCTTATAAAACACATAATAAGAAATGAGTTATAATATAAAGTTTGTTTTAGTACAGTTAATATAAATCTTGTACACATAGATTAATTTGTTATTACTTGTTATTTGGACTTTTATTTTTTTATTTTGTAGAATTGATTTATTTCTTTTATTTTAAGACAAACATTGTTTAAAAGCGTGTTTGATTTATATGAATTAGAATCTAATATTTAACAAATAAATTATTTTATTCTTTATCATGTGTTATTTATTGTAGCAAGTTGTAAAATACAAATGATTGCTTTTAGCCTATTATAATTTTTGTCTAAAAGAAACTAATGAACACTAGTTTGTAATTCAAGTTTAAAGTTGGAATCTAGTGAATTATATTTAAGAGCAGAATTTTCACCATATTTCAAAGACAAACTTTACTAGTATAAGAAATACCAGTCTATAGAATTTTAACGACCCTCTATAAAATACTGGCCTTAACTTCCCAGACTTAGTCGAAACACTCAAAGTAATTATACCGGAACGAGGCAAAAACTCGACATAATCCAAACCACCAGGCTCCTTCAATTAACAACTGGATGCCCCGGTATTTATGTACACAGGAAATTAAACTACTTCTTCTTAACATTTCAGTTTTTAAGATTTATTTTTGCACCTCACACCTCGAGAACTTGCGCGACTCACCTTGTTTTATTTGAGTTAACGCAATAGTAAATTCTTTTTACTGGATATAAGGTTTATTTTTGTTTTTTTATCTGTTTTCTGTATTCTTTCGTCGGAAAAGACAGTCCAGTGAATCGTCGTAGAGATACGACCGGCTGTTGTACACTTAAACCACCTTTTAGATAGGGTTGATACGAAACTAAAGTGTTCTCTCTTTCAGCAATACCTAAATCCACAGCTAATGGGAGCACGCTATACACAGTATATTTACTTATACATTTCTTTGGGGATTTCAACCAATATAATGAAAGAAAAAGTTGTAAGGATGGATATTTTTTACTTTTACAAGCACAAACTACGTAATTGATAGTAAATAACATTGGTAGATAGATGGAGATCCATAATAATAATGTTACGGTGGTAAAGAATATAGCCATCCCCTCTCTTCCCGTGGGTGTCGTAAGAGGCGACGAAGGGATAACACAGTTCCACTACCACCTTGGAACTTAAAAAGCCAAGTGATACCGGGATAACTATCCAACTGCTGTAACATGCCGAAGACGGGCAGCAGTGTCTTCGGTGCGACAAAGCCAGCCCTGTGGTCACCAACCCGCCTACTCAGCATGGTGACTATGGGCAAAACACATGAGTTCACGTCATTTTTGGCTCGAACTTATGGAGGCCTGTGTTCAGTGCGATAGGCTGAAGTGATGATGATGATGATGATGAGTGATGAATCCCACGGGATCCAAAATTACGGTACTGACACTGTAATTGTAGATAGTAAGTTTTTGAAAAAAAGTGTTTTGAAAAAAAGTGCTGTTTAAACTTTTTAAGAATTTAACATAAGAAATTTTATGAGATCATAATTTCTCAACATAGGTATTGTGAAAGTGAGAACACAAGTTACGCATTATCAATTCTCGAACTTATATGACGTCTGAAAATTTACTGTACTCCTTCGAAACTAACTGACACGTTTTCAAGTGTTTCAACATTTACTAATGATATTTATTCTAAAAATTTTGTATAAGACTGACTGTGCTCCCCTGTTTCCCTTGCATTGATTTGAGGAAAAAAATTGTCTTTCGGTAAATGGACTAAAATACACAAAAATAATTTTTCAATTCGAACCAGTAGTTCAGTAGTAGCTTTATAATATTTGTATAGATATGTCCTATAAGCAGTACAAAGTAAAAACGTTTTTGCATACAATTTGATAAACTTCATAGTAAACAAAATACTATAACCGTTTTTTGATAATATCTAAGAAATAAAACTATAAAGACGTAATTTTATTAAATTCAGTAGTTTTTAAACAATACACGCACAATACACTTATTATTTACCTACATCATAATAATAGTGAAGTAAGCAGCCCTACAGCCCGTGTTCGTCTTGCGGGCAGAGTCAGTCGTCGCAATTCACCCTGATGCACACAGAAGCGAGGCCGTACAGCAACAACGTTAAACTTTTTATACTTCCGCACATAAACAGTTCTTTAGTGAGCGTAGCTCGCCACAAAGGACGTTCAGGAAATAGCGCTGCAGCTCTACCCTTTAATGTTTGTTTTCCGAGACATTTTGCCGAATGTTCTCTCTAAATGAGATGGCTCAGTATAATTTTTGATATTTCTTCGTATCATTATCATGATCTCCTTATCATTTTATTTATTTGAATAAATGAAAATTAAAAATTGTAATTTTGGTCACGTTTTTCGTTATCATAAAAGCAAAGTCAAGAGCGATAATATAATACCATAATTATAATGTCAAATATGTACGTAAGTGTTGTTGAGAAATTTTTGATCCAGTTCACTTAATTTTGCTTGTGAAGTTAATAATATTTATATTGTTTTTTTTTTTGGGTTCATAGTTGAGTTTTCATCTTTATCGAAAATCAATCAATTTCAAATAAATCAATTATTAAGCATATCGTACCTATACTTATATATCTCTTAGATTTCAATATTATTATATTCAATTTATTTATAATATTGTGATACAAATTTTCATAAAAATTAATATAAAAAAAAAATACTTTTCATTCTATTTTGCTACAATGGTAGCCATTTTATTTTATAAAAGCCACTGCAAAACGTTTGTTACATTTTACTTGAAAAAAAAAGCGCTCAACTAAACGAAAGCTCAAGAAGCTAAAGCAAGCTTACAATTATTACTAAGTACTCTTATGACGTTCATGAAACGATAAAACTATTAGTTAGATATAAAAATTCCACGAATATACATTTTTTGATAAAATTTTAAAACCAAATTTTAAATCCAGTGAAAACTAGACCACAGTTAGTGGGACATAAAGTTTGAGGACTCTATTCTCATAATTCGGGGGATCGAATTTAATGTTCGACCGTGTATAGTATATGGGACACGATGTAAATTCCACGGTGCGGACGGCAGGGGCCATTGCTAGCACTGGTGCCAGCAAGGGACTATGGCTTAGTGTGGATCCTTTTCGAAACTTTGCTAATATACAGTAATTTGCACATGGGACACGACAATTTAAAAGTAAATGAAAATTTCTAATTCAAACGCTTGGTAGCATAGTATTCCAAATAACTAATTTGTGACTTAAATTGTCCGTATATGATGCGGGTGAGGCAGAAAAAATTTACTGTATTATATTTTACTCTTAGTTATTAGTCTTTTCCCCAGATGATTGATTTTTTTGCGTAAAAATGTACTCGTAAAATATCATCCATACGATTAATCAAATGGCTTACAATATAAAAGTAGACAAAGGTAATACGTAGTGTTTCTGTAACAGTAATTTTTATTAAATTTTCTCTTTAACAGCGCCGTGTTCTAGAGTCTATCGGGAAATCATATTTGTACTCAAGATTCGCATACATATTTATAAGTCAAAACTAACATCACAGGCTTAGGCAGTCGATCATTAGACGTTCCCTCAGAAACCTGCGTCTGGAACCTTTTGAAATATTCATAAAGCGATAAAAAGGATCAGGGTTAAGATTGGATGAATACACGTAATATTACTTTTGCTACAGGTATTACGCTCCGTTACGGGGATGAAGAAGAAAAAGCCTGCAAGTAAGGTTGATGCTTTGATTTTTTCCTCTTTACGTGTTTCTAAAAAGAAACATCATGTTACAATCGCACAATATGATGTAAGTAAAGGTACGTAAGATGATTTCCTATCCAATATTTATTTCTTAAATTAAAATATTACTTTTTTACGACATCAGCCAAGCTTATTTATATATTTAAATAAATTCAATCTCATTAAGAACGAGAGGTTGACTTCAAAGCGGTTTTTTAACATATAAAACTCAAAGGAACGTAATGTACCTAACAATAATGTTCAGGTCTTTTGAGATCGAGTTCGGGGCAAGTTTCTAAGTCTTATCCACTTTAGTTTCTTTGTATAGGCAAACCGACCGCCCGTACTCATAGCGCCCAAGCGGCCACCGGCATTATTTATTCGCCGTTCTAACCTGACATATTTTAAAGCGACCGCTTTAATAAGGCACTTTTAACCTGTTACTTTCGGAAATAGAGTAAAATGAAGCGATATTACTCTACGTAAATATTTGGATATGGTCTTTTTACTGAGAAGGGATTAAATTATTCGATTACTTGTTTTAGTATATTAATAAGTTTTTATAAAATAAATATAGTTTCAAATATATTCTTTTATTTAAAAGAAATATTATAACACTTTCAATGAAAATACTTCTATTGTTATTTACGGCATGGATTTTTTTACATTAATTATACTTACTAAATATTGAAACTTATTTTCCTTTTAAGCCCATTAATATAATATTCAAAGGTCAGATAGAACAAAACTTTTTGATTAAAATCCGGGATTATGTTTATATCTATGTAATCATCATATACATTATATGTAGTGTTATTATTGTGGAGAATTCCTATTATATTTTTAGTTTCCTTAATATTCAGATCGTTACTCCTTTGTTTACGAAGACATAATATTTATTTCACTCTTGTACTAATTATGGGTTACCAACATAAAAATAAAAATATATACCAAGTTCAATTTATTATAATCTTGAAATGTCTTTCTATGCACAAAATTGAATCTTCACAGTTGTAGTAAGACAAAAAAAATCGAATAAAGCCATTTCCGGAATCAGTAAGTACCTATATCCTTGTTAAACGTTCATAAGTTACGACTTGCACGTTAGCCCTTGCTAAAATCTAAAGCATGTGTTATTAATTGATATTGTCTGGGACGAATAAAAATTATCGGATTAAATTCGAACCCTTTAGACCTGAAGGGTATCTATGTTATAAATAACTTTGCGTCGAGGAATTTATCGTTATTATATAATATTTATATATATTATAAATATTAAATATTAAATATTTATTTTCTACCACAAGCCATAGTATAATATAAGAAAAAGGTTTATTTTATCGGTGTTTTAGCTTCGTGACACAACACGTGACGAAACTCATGAGTTCACGCCATTTTTGGCGCGCGAGGCCTATGTCTGGCAGTGGACTGCGATAGGCTGATGTGTGTGTATGTGTGTTTAGCTTCGTGATTAGTTCATTTTTTTCGTATCAATAGGGTAGCATGCAAGTGTACGGTCCCCCTGATGATACGGCGTTTACCGTAGTTTATGAATATGTTTAATACCAAAGCACCGCAAGTGGGTTGCCGACTATAACTACCCTATCAATTTAGTAAACCACCACGAGCTCTGACTATCTTACTCGCCACAGGATCACAATTGCTTAAGAGCAGTATTATATGGCTGTGTAAGTTTCAGATACTTTTCTAGTCAGACTACTCTAGACATTTAGCATGATGTTTTCCACTTTACCCTATCTCATAAAAGGTCAAATAATGTATGTAATAGGTACTTGAACTTTTCTAGTTACAACTATACATGCGGCGTTGCGTACACGTAGCAACTCTAGTATTTTAATCATTAAATTTTTAAATATTTTCGTCAATGTTGCCAGTTGCAACGATGATTGTCTAGCGATTGATTCTTTATGCTTTCTTGTATACAAAAAAAAAAAAAAAAAAATCAAATAAAGTTAATTTTTTTAAAGTAGGTATAGTTGTAGCAAATACAGCTACGATTACGCCAGTTGCCAAAACTATACTTATCTGATCAGCACTTTCTGTTATAGTTTTAGTACATAATAACAGTTTTATAAAAACTGTCAGCATCTAACACAATTGAAATGGTAGCTACTTAAATAATTACTACACCTTCCAAGAAATCAAATTCTCAAGACAATAATACTATACGATAAAGATTACTAACTCCATCGTTAAATATGAGATCTATTATTGATCTTCCAGTGAAATTAATATTCAGTATCTAATTCAATTAATTAAAATCAATTAATTCAAAAAGTATGACAATTACTGTCTCCCTGATTACGCTGTTAGTGTAGATTATTGCTATTGAAAAGTTAATACTCAATATATTACAAGCGGTGCCACACTTATAAATTGTTATCGGTTCTAGAAGTTTCGATCGAAGTTTAGTTGAATAGTTCGAAGTTGTATTGTTTAAGACTCTGCAATGGCTTTGAAACTTTGTAATTTAAGGTTTTCCCGCTGTCAAAGATACTAGATCTTTTCAATGGCGGTGTCGATGATTTGCTGCGTGCAACCGTTTTTAATTGCCATTGCTACCTTTGTCGTGTGGGTTTATTAATAGTAGTTATTTTGTGTTATTGTGACTTCTCGATTTTCTTTATTGTTGATTCAGTTTAATCCATCACGCTCCTCCATTTTAACCGACTTCCAAAAAAGGAGCCTCTTTGGAGGAGGAGGAGGAGTTACCTTATAACTTTACCAATAACAATACCAATTTCAATGATTTTTATTTTAATCGAAAGGAAGTGCGTGTCATGTTTTCCCATTTTTTAATTGAGATCTAACAAGCACTTTTTTATGTGTAATAATGCGTATTTGCTTGATTATTTTGTCGTCGACCTACGTTGCATTATACTGCATAACTTTTCATTTTTTCAATTAATTGTGTATACCGATTTTGATGATTCTTATTTTAATCCAAAGCTGATGTTTGTCTTGTAGTCCCATTTGAATTTGATCGAGATATAATGAGTACTTTTTTGTAATCTTTGCTAACGCTTTTTTATGTGACTGTGTGTATTGTCGCGACGTCATCTATCTGATTTCAGTAAAACTACTATGGTTCGGACTCAATCTACTATAGCGTAGTAAGTTATATTAATTATCCATTAGAGTGCATAGTAGTTTATTTTTTATAAATACTTTTGATGATTCTTGTTTTAACTGAGGTAGGGCACAGCAGGAATTTCCTGCTCAAAATATGGAGCAGCCCGACTGGGGTAGTACCTCGACCTTACAGAAGATCACAGCAAAATAATACTGTTTTCAAGCAGTATTGTGTTCCTGTTGGTGAGTAAGGTGACCAGAGCTCCTGGAGGGATTGGGGATTGGGTCGGCAACGCGCTTGCGATGCTTCTGGTGTTGCAGTTGTCTATAAGCTACGGTAATCGCTTACCATCAGGTGAGCCGTACGCTTGTTTGCCGACCTAGTGACATAAAAAAAAAAAAAAAAAAAATCGAAAGCGGATGTTTGTTTTGTGGTTCCATTTAAATTTGATCGAAATCTGATGACTAATTTTTGAATTATCTTTGATAACGCGGATTTACTTGACTATTTTGCATCTACTTTCGTTGTATTATTTGTCGATGTAATTGAAGTCGGTTTTTTTTCGTTTGAGAGACCATTTATTTAATATGAGTACACGATCGTTAATATGAGTACACGATCGACGCCGCGTTGGCGCAACGGTCACAGCACTGGTTTGTGGCTGTTGCGCTGACCGTTGCGGGTTCGATCCCCGCACATGACTAACATTTGTATTGGCCAAAAAGATGTTTGCCGTCGTCTAGGTGTTTGTGCAGTCCTTGTGGATCTCCCCACCGTGCCTCGGAGAGCACGTTAAGCCGTCAGTCCCGGTTGTTATCATGTACCTACAGCTGATAGTGATTGTTACTCATAGTAGTGAATATATCCGTCAACCCGCGTTGGAGCAGCGTGGTGGATTAAGCTCGATTATTTTCCTAAATGGGGAAAGATGCCTATGCTCAACAGTGGATATTAACAGGCTGAAGCGTAACACGATCGTTATCAGATGTCTATGATGACAACCTACCAACAGCTTTACTCTACGATGCATGGTGGAGAGACGTATGTTTTGAAAATACCGAATAACATATTCGGAGAACTTATAAATTGTGTTTTATAATTACGAGTATTATTTTTTTCGGATCATATTATGTCGTCCCTAAGTATCTTTAGCCTTTTGTTTTTAATATTGCCAATCTTGTCTCTTATTATTTGTTTATTTTAAAATACAAAACATTTAAACTATTTGAACCGGAATATCGCAATGAAATGGAATTTCAAATTAGGTAAAAGTGTGAACTTCAACGTTGACTTTAGAAATACTCAAACAAATGCTTCAATTAGAGCTGTAAAAGTCTGCCCAAGTTTTAAATTAACCTTTTACTGTTTTTTACTCACTTTCTATGAAATGACAATTTATTACTTATTGGAAATTTCGTTTTGAGGACAAAAAGAGAGAAATAGAGCTGTAGCTCCTAGTTCGATGACTTTTTGTAGTTAATAGTAGAATTTACTATGCAATATAGAGTTTAGTGGGCTATTTGTATAAGCAGTGATTTGCATTTACTATTGTCAATGACTAATTATACAATTATATTAAACACAAATGGTCGTGTTTCAAAGTTGAATGACTTAATACCTGTATTTTAAGTTGTTAGCACAGGTAATTTATAAATACATAAACCAATCGAACTCAGGCCACACATATTGTGTATGAATATTTAATAAGTACATAATATATTAATATATGTTGTTGTACAACCCTAGGAAAGCAGAACCTGTCAACTGCATCAATGGACCGGTCTTATTTTTTTCCAAAATAAACGTTTTCTTTTAAAACTACATCCAGATAGTTCTTATATTTACATGAGAATGTGAAGGCAAATGTTATTTATATTTGTTTAGGGATGATACGCCTCGGTCCGCTGCGGAGTAAGGCAGGGTAAATAAGCCGGGACTGCTCGGGTACAAGTCGGGATTCGTTCATACAAATCCCTTCATCGGACGAGACTACGGATAAGGCCTTGTTCACAAGAATGATAAATGTATTTTTTTATGTTTATTTTATCTATACAAATAAATGAAATTGGAGTGTCTCTATGTAATATTAAAATAATAACCCTTTACTAAATGTATATTGGATGTACACACGATACATATACCAAAATGACATTTTTTACAAGTTTTGTCTGTCTGTCTGTCTGTCTGTTTGTTCCAGCTAATCTCTGAAACGGCTGGACTGATTTTGACGGAATTTCACTGGGAGGGAGGACTATATAGGGGGCTCCATTTAGTAATTTCTTTTAAAATATTCTAATCAAGACACATCATAATCCGGAATAAAATAAAATAGATAATAATAACGTCTTTAATAGTTAAAAATTCTCTAGCAAAATGTTTATACCTTGCATTGGTAAGAATTCAATTCAAACTATGCCTTGCGGTAGATATGGACGATTTTTTACGATTTCATTACGATTGTTTTTAAAATGTGAACTCAATTTCAAGCGGTGTATGAAAAATAAACATACATATTTTGAATTAGAACTTACAGAACACTTTTGAAAAATTATATCTAACTTTCTGCAGTGAATCTTATGTGATCCGCCAACCTGCTGTGAAGCAGCGTGGTGGATTAAGCTTCAATCCTTCTCCTGTAATAAGAAAGAGCCCTATGCCCAGCAGTGGGATGTTACAGGCTGTTTCATCAAGCATCAAACACAAGGAACAAAAATGCAGACAGGTATGATTTCTAAAGATAATTTTGACTTCTCTTGCTTTGGCATAGAGTTTTAAACCTCTAGAAACTAATTTTTTTAAAAAACTCTTACATACAGAAACCGTTGGATACAGTTTTATTTTATAGCTATGTCCGCGACTTCATCCGCGTGGAATTTTACAAAAAGCTATTTTTCGGCTTGCAGAATTATAAATCAAATAAATTTCTAGAACAAAAGTAGCCTTAGTTACTTCTTATTACATCAGCTATCTGCTAGTGAAAGTTCCGTCAAAATAGGTCGTTTCAGAGATTAGCCGGAACAAACAGACAGACAGACAGATAACAATTGTAAAAAATGTTATTTTGGTATATATACCGTGTATAAATCCATATGCATTTAGTAAAAAGCGGTTATTTTGATATTACAAACAGACACTACAATTTTATTTATTCGTATAGATGTAGATACATCAGATATTAAGCTTTGAGCAACAAGTAATATTATGTAATAGGCATACAGTCCCGGGATCGTCCGAAATCGTCCAGGATTTGCCTCTGTATGACGTCGTAGATAGGATTTACTCGAATAGGGACGCACCCATCAGTCAACTGTAATCCCTTCCGTACTGCGTGTACTGGAAATAGGTGAAATTAATTTCATACACAATACGTCCTTGTGTGTGGCTTCTAATATTAAATAAGATATATGAATGAGGGAAGTTGGGTAAATGAAATATAATGCGTATTGAGATTGATTTTTAGAGACTTTCAACAACTATAAATAGTAAGTCGTAAGAAAAATTTGAATTTTATGACATTTTGATTCGTGTTACAGTTAACTTATTATTCTTCGTAAGTCAATTTATTAATAAATATTATCTCAATAAAATACTTTACAAGTAGTATAAATATAGTGTAAACATAAGTTTATTGTTTTTTGATTATTATGATTATTATGAGTTTATGATAATAAATATACACCATAAGAGTTTTTAACTAATAAAATTTGTACAATTTTTTAGATGCAGCAACACAAGATCACAATTGACTACCCCGTTTGCGTAGTAGGCAATCACCTTAATTGCTCTAGGATTGAGTCTTCAATTCTCATCCTGATTCTTTTTTTATTGAAACTTCAAGGGTTACTCTTACGTCGCACCTGATGGTAAGCTGTTATCGTAGCCAGTCGCCCGCAACACCAGAAGCAAAGCAAGCGCGTTGCTGACCCTACCTCTGATCGTCCCCAAGAGTTCTGGCCATCTTAGTCACCATAGGAACATAACACTTCTTGAGAACAGTATTATTCAATTTGGCTGTGATCTTCTGTAAGCACTTCCTCCATCGGGCTGCTCCAAATTTTGAGCAGAATATTTACTGCTATGCATAAATGCATGATATATTTAATCTACCTTGATAATAATATAATAGTGACGTCACATATTTTGTAATTTTACGCCTGTAAATTCTTATTTATTAAATTAAAACATTTTTAATTTAATTTTAATTTTGAAATTTGATGTTACAAAATTTCCGACACCGTCATATTTTGTCGACCTTCCCCCTTAACGTGTGACGTAATTTACTGATGGGTCCTTATTAGAAATTATATGTACAAGAAAAAAAAACAAAAAAGTTATTTGTTTCTTTTCAAATCCATCCTTAAAAACTTCACTGCACCATATGGGGAACTTAAAATGACCCACAACAAACATGGTAAATAATCTCGTATTACATATTAATTGATATACTTTTCCATATACCATATTTACCCAGTTGGGCTGCTCCAGATTTTGAGTAAGATATTTCCTGCAGTTCACTATCTACATAAAAACATATCGACTAAACCATATTCTGTATCTTGTTGATACTTATTCGAGCGAACACGTCTCCTTTCAGTACAGTGCAATATGATCTATAAGCAGATTGTCGATACACAGCGATCTCAGATTACCTTGTAACAAATCCTTAGATAATCCTTTGAAAACGTTTGATCGTCAGTAACGTTGTGCTACGCTTAGGAAATGTTTGAAAGATATGTGAAATGTTTTGTGTCAAGATGCGAATAGGTGGTGATAGGGTTTATTTTACATTTACTCGTAAGTCTCTAAATAGCATAATTGTGAGTCTGTATCATTTGAGTCTTTACATTGGTGGTTAAAGTTTATCTTAAATATTAATATATTAAATAAGAATGGTATTCGCATGTATAGTAATATCCAACAATTGTAACAATTGTTGTTGTAATTGTATTGAAAATACACTTCATATCTGAATTTTATTATTCGGTGCAGGAGTACATAAATGATAAAGATGTGTGGACTTAGTGACGCTGTATTTCATGACATTACGCTTCAGCCTGTAATATCCTACTACTGGGCATAGGCCTCTTTCCCCATGTAGGAGAAGGATCAGAGCTTAATCCACCACGCTGCTCCAATGCGGGTTGGCGGATATATTCCCTACTATGAGTAACGATCGCTATCAGGCGTACATGATAACAACCGGGACCGACGGCTTAACGTGCTCTTCGAGGCACGGTGGGGAGACCCATAAAGACTGCACAAACACCTAGACCACGGCAAACACCTGTATAGCCAATACAAATATTTTGAATGAATGACAATGTTATTATCTGTATAAAAACACAGTTTATATATTTTTTCGAGTTTCTTGCCAGTTCTTCGCTGCTGAATTAAAGTTTAAAGTAATTTTAAAATAGGAATACAATTTTATTTAGAAATGTTACATTAAAATACATATTTTCAGTTCACTATATTCTTACAGTTGCGGTATAAAGGTGGGCTGGTGAATTTTTTTGCCAGAGAATCGGCATAGTGATTGAGAGGAAAAATGCCGCCAGCATTCTTGATACCATTCCACGCAGAAATAAATGATTTAAAAAGAGGTTTTAAAGAAATTAATAAAATCTTTATTGAACAAAAAATAATGTTAACATTTAGATGTTTTTTTGAAGAATTGGAAAATATCAAAAAAATCATTACGACGTAAATCAATATGGTGTCAAAAGACAATACGCATAGTTTATTTGCAGGATAATCAATAATGATATAAGAAACTAGCTGACCACGCAATCGTTGTTTTGCCATATACGTTATTAACTTAACCCCCCCCCCCTTATAACTTAAGTGGTATGAAAAATAGATGTTGGCCGATTTTTAGACCAGCCCGACATGCACACAAAACTTCATAAAAATCGGTCCAGCCGTTGTCGGAGGGTTATAACTAACATTGGGACATGATAATTTTATAAATAAGATATGGATACTGCCGATATAAGTTAGTAAACTCAAAAATGCGGAATTTGATTTTTATGACCTCTAATTTCACTAAATATTTTAGTGCATTGATGTGTTTTTTAGTTGATACAAGTTAACCTTATATTTTTTCAAAACGAACTTGATATGATTTGAAAAACATAAAAATATACAGTTTCTATAAAAATTAAATATAAAATTAATCTCTTTCAAGAAGAAAAAAAAAATATGAATAAATTAATGAACTCCGTGAAATCTAATTCCGACGAGCGTAATACTTTATTTTTAGCGCATTTAAGTCTGGAAAAACAGACTTAACTAAGCCTATTTAGAAATATTTTACCATTTTCACAATGGAAAGGTTTTCGAGAATAGACTTAGTCGTTTAAAAGAAATACCGTGTATTAAGCGAAGGTTCTAGGAAGTTCCAAACATAAATTAATTACTAAATCGTATAGTTGGGCTATAAATGTTAACAAGAAACAGCGATGCTATACCTAATTCTGTTCAAACTCTGTAGACAGAATGGTTCAATATATTCAATATTAATACTTTAAACACTTAATCACAAGCATCGATAGTATTAAACATATTATTATTTATTAGTTATTTTTATAAATAATAAACAGGTATATCGTTATTTTCAGAAAACAGTTTTTTTATTTTTATTTCGTGTCCAACGATTTTGTATTCTTCTAGGGGTTTTGGGAATGAAAAGCTTACTTTTTTACTACTTTGACAACGGCTTAACGAAGAAGATTCCACTCAGTCGTACAGGTCACAGATAAAGCTAGCAAATTAAGTAAGTTTATCAAAAAACAATCAATATCATTTTAATCAGTTTTATCGGTTTTTCATACACATGTGATATATTTCATATATCGTTAAAATGCAGAGCGGTTACGTACTGATTAGGCACGTCAAACGTCTGTCAGGCAGATGTAATTATGAATCTCGCTCGGGGCATACATCAATTTTCCACGTTTCATATTTGATCAAAAACAATAATACAATTTTCCTAATTGATTTTTATTGAATTAGTATTTTTTTACTATAATAACTAAATGTGGTTTATATAATTACATGCTTAGGTATTTGTACCTATGGTAAAAACCGTTTAGTGTTTACCATGAATCATGGGGAAATCAGGAAATATCCTACTCAAAATCTAGAGCAGCACGACTGGGGAAGTATCTTATAGAAGACCACAGCTAAATAATACTGCTTTCAAGCAGTGTTGTGTTCCTGTAGTAAGTAAGGTGACCTCCTGGGGGAATTGCAGATAGCTCGATATATACTATATAGATCGACAACGCGGTTGCGATGCTTCTGTTATTGCAGGTGTCTATAGGCTCATTCTATGCTTGGCAGCGAGAGGTGCTGGTCGGCCGTGGCCTAATTCTGCGAGGAGGTCATGGCACTAAAGGAGACCGCAGAGCGGCAGCGCGAAGCCAACATCCATGCGGACCCACTCCACAGGAGACGACCAGGGAGAAAGAGACGCCGGTATGCGCTCCTGTACCCTCCGCAATAGAGTGAGGGCAGTGTACCATCCCTCTCACTCGTCACCGGGGTAATAGAGCACTCACTGTGCCCGTGAGTGTCACGGTTGCATACGATAGCGATCTTGTGGCGCCCTACTATGACGATGAGGGCACCGCGGGGTTTTAGTGGGTAGTCCGTGCGTGTTTTCTCCACGAAGGGAGCCCGACACTCCTGTTACCTACTCGCAGCGGGTTTGTGCGTAAATGCATTTCCCAGTGTTAATAAAAGGCTTCCGTAGATTACATCGCTACGGTAATCGTTTAACCATCAGAAGAGCTGTAAGCATATTTGCCGACCTAGTTTTATAAAAAAAATAGTTCTTTGAAATCAACATTCCGCGCTCTTAAAGTGGTAATGTTAAGAGCTTTACATTTAATGTGATTTTCTGGATATTTTGTTGGAGGTATTTTAAGAACCTTGACATAAAAAATAAATACTAAATAGTGCTATTTTTTTTCGTTTAAAACTATTTTATTATCTTAAACCTTTAAAAAAATTTTACTATCAAATTCTTAAAGTAAATTACCAGGAACAGTAGGTCACAGTGCTAATTATTGATTCTATTTCAAAGTTTTGACAAAAAAATTTCTTAAACTTTTAGTATTTTAAAAATTACTTTAATATTAGAGTAATATTATTAATCGATTTTGTTTTACATTGCAGATTTTATAACGTTATCCATTTAATACAGTTTTTTTAATCATTTACCTCAGTATTGATTTAAAGTACAATATTAGATATTAGTTTAGTTTAAGTGATTATGACTTTTTTTTCATTTGGGAATGCCAAACAACCTTTCTGTTATTTGAAAGGTAACCTACATTTTCCAAATTCGATATCATCCCAAACTTATTTGCTTTAGCTGTCGAATTTACCGCACATGTTGTGGCTTGGGAGTTTTAATTAGTTTGCTTCCGTAATGTAGGGTTTGTCGCTTGTATCTTTATATAAAGAGAAAAATATAAATATTTATATCACAAATTACTTTTGTTAATTCTGAAATCCTAAAATTTTTATGAATTTATAAATATTTCAACAAAAACTTAGATAGAAAAAAACGGCTGGAGACAGAAGGAAATACATTCGAAGATAACTCTATTTAGACTAACAGCTAGTTGTAACTTAAAATCTCCTCTCTAATATTTTTGTACCATGCATTAAACAAGTGTTAATATAGCCAGTTGATTGTTCAAGCAACTCTTTGAACGGCTGTTAAACGTCGGGTCTGAAAGGGCAGCGGCTACAATTTGGCAGACCGTAAACATACTTTATGACCCGAACCTCGTGATAAACAAGTTGATCCTTATGTTGTGTTCATAACTCGTCACTTGAGTAACACTAAAGACAGAAATATTAACAAACACCCATATGTATACATTTTTAACGCAAAATTTCAAAATAACTTATTAAGGTTTTATTGAAGTATGGCATAGCAGAAAATATTCTGCTTAAAATTCGTGGCCCCTCGATTGGAGAAGTATCTCATCATTTATAGAAGATCAGAACCAAATAATAGTGGTCTCAAATAATGTTGTTATCCTGTGGTGAGTAAGGAAGCCAGAGCTCCTAGGCAGGGTCAGGGGTAACAACACGCTTGCGATGAGTATATCGGCTGTGGTAACCGTATACCATCAGATGGGCTGTACGCCTGTTTTTCTCACTAATGTTGACACGTATGGTTCATTGTTTAATATAGCTGGTTATAGACTGTATACTACTAAGTTGTAAGACGGAAAGGGAAATAACTTCAATTTGGTAGACCATAAACATGTGGTGGACCTTGTGATGAATGCGTCGACAAATATGTCGTGTATAACCTTGTTGCAAGCTGATTTCAACTAGACTACATACTATCTACGCTTACACTACAACAAAACAATAATGTGTACTTTTATTAAAATGCTAAAAAGGTTTTACTATTAAAAGGTTGTACAAATCTTATATATAAAATTCTCGTGTCACAATGTTAGTTAAAATACTCCTCCGAAACGGCTGGACCGATTTTCATGAAATTTTGTGTGCATATCGGGTAGGTCTGAGAATCAGCCAACATCTATTTTCATACTCCTAAGTTATAAGGGGGGGGGGGGATTAAGGGGGTTAATAACATATATTGCAAAACGACGTTTTCCGGGTCAACTAGTTGATTAATAAATTAATCCATCAAAAATTTTTGTATTCAAGAAGCTTTTAGAGTGCTTATCAATAGTAAAATAAAATTTCAAAGTTAAAGTCTTGTTTTAGTTAGTTAACTCGACTTATTAACAACCCACCCTTATATTCGTGCAAAACATATTTCAAATAGAAATATTAAAACTAAATTAAAACAACATTACTAAAATATTTTCAGTTAAAATTAATTAAATTGTATAAACATTACAAATAGTTTTCATATTTTTGTTACCATTAATAAATAATATAATATGTATAAGTAGACTACGATAGCACAGGTTGAAACCTTAGTGGTTTTTGTTGCTATTCTTTGTTATAATAGTAAAAAAAATCTGATGTAGGGCACAGCAGGAAATATCCTGTTCAAAATCTGGAGCAGCCCGACTGGAGAAGTACCTCGACGTTACAGAAGATTACAGATAACTAACACTGTTTTCAAAAAATTTGTGTTCCTGTGGTGAGTAAGGTGACCAGAAGGGGTAAGGTTGGCAACGCGCTTGCGATACTTTTGTTGTTGCAGGTTACAGACTACGGTAACTGCTTACCACCGTGTGTGCTGTGTGTACGCTTGTTTGCCGACCTAGCTGTTTAAAAAAAAATGTTTGTGTCAGCTCTGACGCACGACTGGAGTTGACTCATTTAGATCGACTGTTTAAATAGGCATAAAAATGGCTCATTAGTCTAAGAAAAAGATTAATACCATATAAAATGGTAAATAAACGAATAAAATAATGCCACCTATCGGCGTTATTAGAATACGTCGGCACCCTATTGGGTTTCGATAGATGGCGTTAATAAAAACGTAAAGAGGTCATTCGTTAAGTAGATTTTACTGCTCATATTTTTATATGAAAATCGACTCTTAAGGAGTATATTTAAATATGTATAAATTTTCGTTTTGTCCCATTATCGACCAACTTAACAAAACTTAACTCAAACTTTTCACTTCAAGTTTCAAGTTATTAATCTTAGTCGAAGTGCGCGTGACTTTATGGTTTCGAATGTTAATTAGTTACTTTTAAACACTCGTTAACTGCTCGCCTTGTTTTGTTGTACTTGTCAAAGTTAGTTGGTCAGTTAAATTACGTAGTTCATTGGCTTTCCCTTCACATTTTACTTTTTTATAATAAAATTTTAAAAGATTGGTTTTCAGTAAGATTTATTCTTCTAGACCTAGTCTAGGTTTTCAGATGAATATAATGTTTTATCTTAATTTTCTTTGTATGGCCAAAATAAAACGTTGAAATATTACTGTAAATTTTTTTTAAACCTATTAAATTTTGGAATACAAGGTATCGAGTGCTTACTTTAGTTCGATATTTGGAATATTTTAGCTGTGATACGTGGTTAAGGCACAGACATAGACTAAAATATAAATATACAAAAAACTTCCAGTTTCCGCTTCGATATTGATTATTATAGAATAAATATGAGAATAACGAATATTTTTAAATTACATGTCATATATATTATTATCATAATTACCTACGTACAGATTTAATGCTGTTACGGTTCAAGTGTAGATATTACTTATCAGGAATTATTAAATTGAATTACAATTAAGTAATTAAACATTTTTTTTTTGTATATCGTAGTCAAGTGAATCGGATTATATATACCTATGTCTAAAAATAATATTTAAAAAAGTACTTAATAATTTTTGTTGCTCTCAAAATATCGAGGGTCGTCGTGTTTCTCTTTCCCCATCAACTTACTGATGTAGAATACTTGAGCACTCAACTACCCAATTAATTGCAGGTTATAGAATTATTACGGATGGTTGGGCAGACTTGGAATGAGCGCCTGAAAAGAAATTAATGGCAATTCCTATGAACGTATTTATTGCCTTACAAATAATATCGTTTTCTTGTTAATAAGCGATTAGTCGTTGTTTGTTTTGTGTACATGCACGGTCTGATTTTTATTAAAAGCGTGTTAGGAGAATAAATATCGTTGAATGCATAATTACACTAGTAGTTGAAGTAATGGTTCGAAATTTCAGTTTATTTTTGTTATTTCTATATATTATAATCAGGTAGTAAGGTGAAAATGAAATGTGTTTGATATAATAAATAGCGACCATCCATATTTTTTATATGATAAGTAATCACCAACATATCATATACTAAAATCTTCTCCCAAACATGCTGCATCTTATGGTATGATGATTCCGATTGGATCAGTAGTCATCGCAGTACAAACGAACAAAAAAAAAATCGGCTCTCATTTATTAGTTTAGATATTACAAAATACAAAGCAAAATTATTATTTTTTACTTTACAAAAATATTTGAATGTATTAATTCTTTTACAATTTGTTATCACTGTGACAAATTAAACCAAAGTTTAGATTATCATAAATTGATGGCCATACATTGATTAATTGATTACAAAGATACTGTATTTCATTTATGCTTGTTAAAATTTCATTTAATAAAACATATAATGTAAAATATGTACATGTTAGGAGATTAGTTCCGATAGATAAATAGTTGAGACGCGTCAGTTCTTTTTTTAAAACTAGAACTTGCTTTTGTCGTGCGTCTAGACTTATACTAATGAGTAGGTTGTCTAGACACAAGTAGGTACATATTGTAGAGGCAAGAAAAACCTAAAAAGATAACTTTAAAAACGACATTTATATTTTAATTCATTTTCAAATATACAAGGTGTTTCATATTTTATTTACGTTACGTTACGATATGTACGTTTTTGGCTTATTAATATGTTGCTAAAATATTTTCTTTTATTAATAGGTCGAGGGTAGTCCACCTCATAGATAACAAGCAACGATTATATGTTTTAAGCCAGTAACGTTTCTGTAACAAGGAGCGAAAGAATAAATCCAATTACGGTCAGTATTGGTAATTCATGATAATTCATTTCAACAATAAGGTATAGTTTAATACGGTATAGTATAATTTGATTAATACGGTACGCGAGTGACTTATTTTCTTAGCATTAAAATGAACGTACATAATATACTACAAACGCTAAAGCCAGAGTGAACCCGAGTTAATAAACTTACCCTGAAACGATGACCTGATAAACTGAACTAAACTCCTGAAATTCTCTTGTCACCATTCTCCGCAAGACCGACAGTTCCCTATAATACCTCACAGGCTCCATAAACATACTTCTAATATTGAAATGGTTATTAAGTACACATATTTTTTGTGGAGTAAATCCAAACGGGGGCCTCATGTTTATATATTTTCTATACTAGTTATATAGTATGTATATAATATAACCTATTCCTACTTTTGCCTATTTTTCTATCAGCATTATTAAGTGCCAGTAATATTTAAAATGATAAAACGAGTTTGTTTTTAATTCGTCCGTAACATTTGTCCCCTATAGACTTTATCCGAGATCAATAAAGTTCAAAATGTTAAGTTGACCTTTCCATATGTTCAGTATTCTTCTGCTTAATTAATTACTCTTCAGTAATCATCACTAATACTACCATCAACTTGTTGGTCACCAGTTACCGTAGACTACCGACGCCTGCACCATGAACGCCACCATCATGTTGCAGATCATAACCCGTTGCTAACACACGGCATCCCTAGGAGCTCTAGAGACCTTACTCACACCAGTTGAGGTACTTCCTAAGTCAGATTACTCCAGGCCTTAAGCAAAATATTCACTGTTGTCCCCAAGTCCCTATAAAATTTGTTAGATTTATAAATTCTTGTTTGTTTCTTGTTTTGTCTACAATTTACTAGCTTAGTTGCGAGGGGTTTGTCAAGATATTATCTACTTTACAATATTTTTGTTGATTTAAGTATTACATTTACCTAGACTATTAGACGTTTAATTTTTGCCACATAATGGACATTTTATAGCCATAGAAAGCTCTTCTCCTCCTATTTATAACCGACTTCCAAAAAAGGAGGAGGTTCCCAATTCGACTGTATTTTTTTATTTTTTTTTATGTACTTCAGAACTTTTGATTGGGTGGACCGATTTCGACAAAAAAATTTTTAGTCGAAGGTGGCATGTGTCATTTGGTCCCATTTAAATTTATTTGAGATCTAACAACCCCTTTTCGAGTTATATCTAATAATTCGTTTTTACTTCACTATTTTTTCGTCGACCTACGTTGTATTATACCGAATAACTTTTTACTGGGTGTACCGATTTTGATGATTTCAATTTTATCGAAAGCTGATGTTTATCATGTTTCGATTTTATCGAGATCTGACAATAGCTTTTTGAGTAATCTTTGATAACGCCTATTTACTTGACTATATTTTCGTCTGCCTACGTTGTATTACTTAAGATAGATGTGTGTGTGTGTAGATGTAATTGAAGTCGGTTTTTTTTGTGAGCAAATATAGTCATAATTATTATTATCAATTTTGAACCACACTTTCATAACCAATAATTAAAAAAAAAACTTTTTCCTTCATAATATTTATTGAGCTTTCCTTTTTGATTTATCCAAATAGCATTTTGAATTTTTTAAAACATCGCTTACATAACTTCAATACAAAACAGCTGTACGTATTCACAACAAAACCTCCTACATAAAAGACAGCGTTAATTCAGAGAAAACTAATCTCAACACTTCGTAAACACAAACGATAATACCAATTCCTTTCCAAACGATATATTACCTTTAATTTAATACTGCCGAGTTTCTGAAGGTGTCGTAAGAATACCGCGTGGCAGGTAAATAGATAAGGCTAATAAACCAACGGAGTCACGTGCAGGCGATTTAGTGGAGACACGATACAAAACTTGCTGTAACTAACCGAACTCAATTGGCGTTGTTTAAACGTTTCTACGTGTATCGCAGACGCGTTATTGGATCCGATGATGAAAAAGGCTAGATATATTATCGTTGATTAAAAGAGTAGTTAGCGCTATATACCTTAACCTGTTCGTGGAATACCTTTATTTCTTTTTTTTTCTTTCAGTGTTGTTAGACAACAGTTTTTGAAGTGAAAACTTCTTTCAGCGCACCGCACACACATTTTTTCGTAGGTAGTAAGTTATGCTGATCCGTCACGCTCTGAGGTGAAAGCCTCGATCGGGTGAACTCGGGACCGCCGAGTGCATAATCCACCACGCCGCTCCACTGAGGGTTGGCGGATATGTTTGTTGTAGTGTGAGTAAAGATTGCTGTCAGGTATTTATGATACCAACTAGGATCGATGGCTTGACGCGAAGCACAGTTAAGAGACACACAAGGATAGAAATCCAAACCGGAAAGAAATGTACAAATACAAAAATCCATCCCGAGTAGGAATCGATTCCGCAAACCGTCGGTGTTTTAGGCGACTACACGCACCACTACAGAAGATCGGTTATTACACCAGAGTGGTTGCAAGTATATATTTACATAATATGTTAATACAGTGCAATCAAATCACGCAAGGTGATTAATTAAAGAAAAAAATAAATATTATTATTTTACAAGTACACTAAAATTATACTATTAAAAGAAATGTAAAATTGAAGCACAAACATTGTACCAGGTTTAGTTGTAACTAGGGGCATACCCATGGGATATCTATAAATAATCTATGGTTTCGACAGCATAAAGATTATAATCCTCCTGTACATAGGACATAGGTACGTGTATTTAGGTACGTATGTGTGTGCGTGTATGTGTGTGTGTGTGTGTGTGGGTGTTTGTGTACAAGTGTAATGTGAATATCGTACTTAAAATAATAAAAAAATATATATATTTGGCTGTATCACTTATCTTCAAGCGGATTTCTTTAATGGCCGTGATATGCTCAAGTAATGAAAAATTTACGAGTTGAAATTCAAAAGTAAGTACACTGTCACTAAATTTATAGCTGCAATATCATAATAGCATATATGTATATCAGAATAACTTACGCACTCCAGAAAAAACCAGGAGCGTTGCTAGTGTCCCCGTTTTCCCACATCCCCGACCCGAAAGCTCCCGGGGAGACTCTTACCTTAATTACTATATGTATAATATATGGATTGTATATATTATTTAATTATAGTTTATATTATATTCTTAAGCTGCACAAGCCGTTAAATTCAACAAGCTCCTTTCTGGTGGGTTGTCTGGAAGAGATCACTATCTAGTGATAAGACCGCCCGTTGCATGCGACGTAATTATTATTTTTTTTCCCTTTAAGCTTTATACTTATGTATATGTTATATGTTACGGTGTGCAATAAAGTTATTTATTATTATTATTATTATTACTACAGGAACACAACCCTCATTGAAAACAGTTTTATTTAGCTGTAGTCTCCCGTAAAGTTGAGGTACCTCCCCAGTCGGGTAGCTCCAAGTTAGGAGCAACATATTTCCTGCTGTGCATTACCCAAAAGAAAAGAAATGGTATTATAATAATTAATTATAACGAACTTCGATATTAATAATTCACATGTAAAGCTATAATAAAATTTCATAATAAAACACTCTTCAAGTTCGGACATTGCGTAAGCGTTGATTTCATACACCGCTGGTTCTTATTGTACGTGAAAATAAAGTTAATTTTAACCCTCAAACCTGCTACACTATACGCGAACCCATTCCCCACGATTTATTTTTCGTTGTGAAAACGCCGAGATATTAAACTGTTCACCTATATGAAACCATTTATTCAAAACCATTCATGTATCCACGTAATAAAACGGAGCCATTTGCATGAGAACAAAAAGCGGTGTCTATGATTTTTTATACATTTTTAATGGCGGCATAAATCAACGATATAAAACTGTATCACTTGTCCAATGATATTCAGAATATCAGTCCTGGAATTATTTTGATTATAATTTTATATCACAACAATAGAGTGCTCTTGGTGTCCGTGAGCGTTTTATAAGCAAAGGTGGCCTGCACAGGCAGGCCTACCTTCAGGGCGTCACGATTGCATGCGTTAACGACCCCGTGGCGCCCCTGAATGACTACGACTAGTCCGTGGAGATGTATAGACGTTTTGTCCGCGCCGGGAGCCTCACACTCCCGTCGTCGTAAATGCATTTCCCAGCATTTAAACAGTCTGTTCCTACCTACCCCCTAATCTGAATGTAATATATATTTATTTAAATCTAAATTATTTGTATGAATATTTATGAAAAAAAAAAACGAAAAAGTTTAAAACATAGAAATAAATTAATTTTAAGAACAGGTCGTGTGTGTATTTTACAAAAAGTAAATGGTTTTTATTTGTATTTTATAAACTAAAATCGTCTTGTATTTTGACTCGTTTACAATGTTTGTTTTATAGTGAAGGATCGTTGTAAGTAGGTTAAAGCAATAAACGTGTATTTAAAGCAGAAAGTCATTTTTCCTGAGTGTTAATTTCTGACATTATTGGGTTTAAGTAAATATACAAAGTCGTTCATAATAAAATTAGTTCAGGTAGTGGAAATTAACATTTCACCAGAATCCCAAAGGAAATTCTTCCTCCATAGAAAGGTTATTAGAATAATAGCGGATGGAGGCCCTGACAGAAAACCATTCGCGCTGAAAAATTAGTCCCTCACTGCCCTTTAATAATGTACAACGTTTCCTGTAAGGTATTCGTTGCTAAATTAGCCAAATTTATTAGCGAAATTTACTTGTCAGCTCGTATTTCTCTACATATTACTTCTAGATAATAAGTTATTTTTGTTTTGAATATAAAATACTAACAATAATTTTATTATTATCAATAAGTGACCAATTATTTTGCCTGTAAATGTCACACGAAATACACTAATATTTCCCGCCCACATAAAGCGTACCTTGACCGTGCACTAATGACAAGTACCCACTGTTTCAAAATAATGACAGGCAATGGTCTAATGGAATAAACGGTAAAACAGAGCAAGGTTGTGATGCTCCGTCCACACAGTCCCGCGAATACTGTCGCTCTGAAGCGACACTACTCCAGCAAATTGGTAAATAGCACCACTCGAACGCGTATCCGTTCAATCTACTTAAGACAAGAAGATTATTGAGTTTGTCTTCTCAGTCGCGCTACGGCTTTATTCAAAACACGTGGATATACGTCAAGGCTGAAAATTTTCTCGAAAAAACATGGAGTGCGCGTTAAGATGAAGGCATCCCGTTTGTCAATGAAACTAATAGTGTACAAATTAAGCAAAACGAATTCAGATCAACAATATGAGAAAAGCAAATAATAATATCATTTATTTCTTGAATTTTAGTGTGTTGATTTAAGAGTATTTTTCCCTCAGAAATTATTGACCATGAATGGAATCAGTGTTGCGGTGGAGAAAGGGGTAGAGGTGAACGTTAAAGAACCAAAGAAGAGAGTGAGTGTTAGAGAAAAGTTAAATCAGATCAGGTCTAACATAACAGTCGAACCGATTATCGCTTGTTATATTATGTCTAACGTGTTTTCGGGATTAGCCGTTCAAAATTTAAATTTGGAAAAGGCCTGTAGAGTTAATTTAGGCTACAGTGATGATGTTTGCTCAGCGTTAAATCGACGGCAGACAGAAAATTATACAATGGAGGAATCCGAAGTGCAAAAGTTGACAGCATCAGTCCAGGCGTGGAAAAACATCGTACAGACAGCGTTCCCATGCATACTAGTTCTATTTGTCGGGTCATGGAGTGATAAGACAGGCAAACGAAAAGCATGCATACTCTTGCCCATAGTCGGAGAAGTACTGTGCTGTACAAGTTTCATACTTAACACATATTTTTTCTACGAATTGCCTTTGGAAATCACGGCCCTGTCAGATCTATTCCCATCGCTAACAGGAGGATGGATCACAGTTTGCGTTGGTGTATTTAGTTACATTGGTGACGTGACGACTAAAGAAATGAGGACATTTCGGGTGGGGGTGGCTAATTTATGCATGTCATTGGGCATTCCGATTGGGATGTCGTTAAGTGGAATATTATTGCAACAAATTGGTTATTACGGTATCTTTCTTATATCAAACTGCTTGTATTTTACCAGTCTAATTTATGGATACATTCGCCTCAAAGATCCAGTCATTCCTCAAGAGAGGCATAGAGTAAGTATATAAGATTAATATTTAGTCTTGAGCTAATTTTGAATTTGAACTAACTTGTATTAAGTATACCGAAAAATATATGCATTATATATATTTAAGACGTAATACTTTATAAACTATAAATTAGCCAAATTGAAATCAGTAACGTCTAAGTTTAGTTCTACAGTTAGCCTACAATTAGTAATTTTAATGTAATTGTCTAAAAATATTATTTGTAGCTTTGTATTTGTTTGCTTGGTTTTATTATCAATATGATAGTATTAAATACATAAAACAGATCGGTATACACCAGTTGACACCTCTTTGGTCTTTTTGAGGGTTGGAATTGTATCACATTACACAGTGTCAATGTGAATTACCAAAATACAGATTTTGGTGATGCGCGTTGACACTGTAAGCTTTACAACTAGATGCAAGATTCGCTTCAGCCCTTTAATATCCCACTACTGGGCATAGGCCTCTTTTCCCATGTTGGGGAAGGATCAGAGCTTAATCCACCACGCTGCTCCAATGCGGGTTGGCGGATATATTCCCTACTATGAGTAACGATGGCTATCAGGCGTAGATGATAACAACCGGGACCGACGGCTTAACGTGCTCTCCGAGGCACGGTGGGGAAACCCACAAGGACTGCACAAACACCAGACTACGGCAAACACTTGAATGGCCAATACAAATGTTTGTCCTGTGCGGGGATCGAACCCGCAACCACCAGCACAACAGGCACAATCCATGACTGAGAACGTTGCGCCAACGCGCGCCTTAGCCCGACGATGCGAAATTAGATAAAATTTAGGATTTGACAGTGCAGTGGTACCAGCTCGTACTTAAACTGGCAGTCGATTTACGGGTTCTATCTATTGATTTCATTCTGATAAGAAATATTTAAGGATAGTAAAATATTTTCGCCGCTAAAGTGGGCAAGGCTGGCAAGAAGTACTTAAACGGAGCTGAGATAGTATCTGAACCAATTTAATCGGAAGTGTAGGGTTACTGTAGACTAAGGTACAGTTTGAGACCGTTCATCATTCGATGGAGCCCGGTCCTACGTCTAAGTGATAAATTGCTCTGTGCCACTACGCAAATTCGAACGAAGGGGAGCATCGTAACGCAATCAGTGGTTTTCACGAGGCTCAGATAGGTGTCTGCATTTGTAATGCCACTGATCTATCGCGATACGACTGTCAATTTATTCCGTTTGCCACGGATGCTGTACGAATGATTTATTTTTCGGTTTCAATGAAAAATAGATATGGTGCTTTTTGCTGGAATCCGCGACGTCTGTTATCATCTGATTCAAAAGCCATTCAAACTGCGAACGTTTGATATGTAGTGGCTATTTTAAAATCGACATTTTTTTTTCAATTACGCATTTTATACATGTACGTGTGAATGATGAATGTTTTCATTGCATCGCTTTCGAGCTTTTGAAATTTGTTGCGATTCACAAACTACCTCAGTTTGTTTGAAATTTTAAAATTAAAAATGATTTATCGAAACATAACAACCAATTTGGTTGTATATGTATACTTATATTAAAAATAAAGTACAATATTTATATAATTCTGAAAGTTGTGCCTGTTTTGTAATTTTAACAAAAAACAGTTTTATGTTTTTTTTTAACCGACTTCCAAAAAAGGAGGAGGTTCTCAATTCGACTGTATTTTTTTTTTTTTTTTATGTTTGTTACATCAGAACTTTTGCCCGTGTGGACCGATTTCGACAAATTTTCTTTTAATCGAAAGGTGGTGTGTGCCAATTGGTCCCATTTAAATTTATTTGAGATCTAACAACTACTTTTCGAGCTATATCTAATAATGCGTTTTTACTTGACGCTTTTTTCGTCGACCTACGTTGTATTATACCGCATAACTTTCTACTGTACCGATTTTGATAATTCTTTTTTTGTTGGAAAGGAGATATCCCAAGTTTAGTACCATGATAAGGAAACTAGGATCTGATGATGGGATCCTAGATAAATCGAGGGAAACTCTTGAAAATCCGCAATAACTTTTTACTAGGTGTACCGATTTTGATAATTCTTTTTTTGTTGGAAAGAAGATATCCCTAGTTTAGTACCATGATAAGGAAACCAGGATCTGATGATGGGATCCCAGAGAAATCGAGGGAACTTCTTGAAAATCCGCAATAACTTTTTATTAGGTGTACCGATTTTAATGATTTTTAATTTAATCGAAAGCCGATGTTTATCATGCGGTCATATTTAAATTTCATCGAAATATGATAACTACTTTTTGAGTAATCTTTGATAATGCGTTGTTACTTGACTATTTTTTCGTCGATCTACGTTGTATTACTCGTCGATATTATTGAAGTCGGTTTTTTTTTCGTTTGCAAGCCAACACAATTATTTATTTCAAATAAATTGATTAAATGATTGAATAAACTTGAAAATATTCATTTTGAATTCCAAATCAAAAAAATGTACTAGCACGATAATTAAGTTGTAATAGAATTAATTAATTACATACTTATTTGATGACTGTCAAAGTGATTAATGAGTTAAACTTCGCAGCTGTAACGGGGTTGAAATTATACATTGTATTTTGAACGTTAAATATATTACGGTCTTTACCTAATGGTATGAAATGTCAATGTGCTACTTACAAGAGCTTAAGGTATATTGATTTGTTCTCATAGCGCATTGAGAACGTGATTTTAACTAACTGAAATAATTTATTCCGGATGTTTGTCTTTCCTTGCTACATTAAAAAAAATTGTTTCAAAAAACTAATTGATATCTTGTTCTCTTCTTTAAGAATCCCGTATTATTTAGGAAATATATAAGACTAGACGTGCCTCGCGGTTAATCTAAGAAAAAAATGAGCTATCTAACATTGAAATGAATGCCACTGAATTTTTCAAATCGGACCAGTAGTTCCTGAGATTAGCGCGTTCAAGCAAACAAACAAACAAACAAACTCTTTAGTTTAATTATATTAGTATAAATTATGGTTAGCAACCTTTCGGTTATGTAATGATATGATGATGATGAACAATATTTGATACAATTATTGTTTTCTATGAAATGTACTTTGTTTCAGGAACAACCAGTTGGTTGTCGAGGTTGGGTTTGCTCTTTCTTCGATGCTCGACATGTGAGGGAGACCCTCACGGTTGCATTCAGAAGTGGTCCAAGACGTAGGAGGCTTCGCGTGTCATTGTTGATAGTCGTCGTCTGTGTTATATTTGGACCTTTACATGGTAAGTTGATGAAATTTAAATTTAGGGTAACTCTTTAAAAACCTTTTGTGAAAAAAGTGTGTATATCAGCTCCGACGCACGACTGGAGTTTACTCTTTCCGATCGACTGTTTAAATAGGTACAAAAAAAAACTGACTAGTAAGCCTTTTTGTGGCATAAAAAAGGCTTACTAGTCTAAGAAAAAGATTAATACCATATCAAATGGTAAATAAACGAATCAAATAACGCCATCTATCGGAATCCTATTGGGTTTACCCCTCATGTTTTAGAGTAGCGGGTCTTATATAAAAATCGATTTCTTAGGAGTAAACTCCAAAGACTTTACAATATTTGTGTTATGTAGATGTAATATATAAATACATCGTCGTTTTTAAATTTACTTCTTTATAGTTTACACTATATTATAAAAATTAAGTTAAACATTCATATCAATGTTTTGTTAATTTAAAATGTGCCATCAAATGTTTTGATAAACAAAATCTAGAATAAACTGTACATTAGATATTCATAATTAATTCTTTACAGAAAGAAAGCTAACAGATACAGAAACTTATCTTTAAAAAATTGCGTTAATATTAAATAATATGTAGTGTCAAAATATTATTTTGTTTGTTTCTCTTCTACTATATTTTAAACTCTTTATTAGTTTTGCGTCAGTTACGTTCCATATCTAGAGTTTGTAGTCTAATAAATTCATATTTGGAATTATACTAAAATATTAATATTTACTACGTCACCATAAGAGATTTTCGCTATCCTAAGTATAAAAATGTATAAATGAAATCTATTATACTATTAATTTGCGTTTAATATAAATAGATGAAAGGTAAACAACACTATATCTATATCTAGGTAGACTAGATACATATTTATAACTTTTCTCATAAAAATGTATAATCAGTGTAATATAAAATAAACATAGGTATAGATATACCCAGACTGGAATCTAGCTCTAAAATTCTGCCGTCGAAAATAAAGTCATCGCCAACCGCTTCAACGGGTTAGTCAAAGCTGATTTACTAATGTGTATGTTACGTTATGTACTAAGAATACTATCCTTACATCCCTATTTTATTAGTTGGTTAATTGTCAAACCTAGCGATCATTGCAATGACAGTACATACAACTGACCAGTGTGAAAAAATTGTGGTACATTTCATCATCATCACTTCAGCCTATCGCAGTCCACTGTTGGACACAAATTCGCGTCAATAATAGCGTCAACTCGTGTGTTTTGCCCATTGCCACCACGCTGGACAGGCGGGTTGGTGACCGCAAGGCTAGCTTTGTCGCACCGAAGACGCTGCTGCCCGTCTTCAGCCTGTGTATTTCAAAGCCGGCAGTTGGATGGTTATCCCGCCATAGGTCGGCTTTTTAAGTTCCAAGGTAGTAATGGAACTATGTTATCCCTTAGTCACCTCTTACGACACCCACGGGAAGAGAGGGTGTGGCTATATTCTTTACTGCCGTAACACAGCTTACTATACAGCTTGGTACATTTACGTCACAAAAAAAAAACAGACAGAAGACAAACACGTATATTAAAGGAAGTTAGGAATACATTAATTCGTTATTGTGGTAATGAGGACGTCCATGAATATGAGAATTCTTCCTTGGAGCTCTGAGTTACACGTTCGGTGGAAGTATTAATGTACATTCGTGTAATACGCGAGTAGACTTCCTTTGCAATTTTTTTAACTATAAGATTATTTTAAATTATTTCGGCCTCGCTACACTTGTGGTGCGTAAGACATCAAGGGTATTGAGCTCATAATTTCCGTCACGATATATATACATAAATTATATCCTCGCCTAGTACAAATACTGAATAGGTTCGTTGTTAATACAGACAGCCTCGTCTCCATTACGTTTCACATCGCATGTCACCGTAACTTACAATTCACATGGTAATGTACAACTTACGTACCCATTCGTTCGTACACAACTCGTCAAGTACAAGTACTAAAAAGGTTTGTTATTTAAAGACATACCCTCGTCACAGCAACGTTTCGAATCTCAACTTAAAGAAATTATAATTTACGTAATAATTTAACCATTCGAAATGAAAGTTGTAGTTGCGAATGTTCAACACCAGCTGACTTGTCTCCTCACCATTACTCATTCCATCTCAACAGAATATATTCTGAGCGCAATAGATTTTCAATCAATCGATTTCGTAATTTTAAGATGAGTCGGTAGTAATAATGGTTTGTTTTCGTAAATATCTCATTCTTATTGTTGCCTATGTTTGTCATCAGTCTCTTTATTATTTGTGCAGGTGAAATGAACGTGCTCTACTTGTTCATGCGCTTCAGATTTAATTGGGATGAAGTTCAGTTCAGCATGTTCTGTACATACAGCATAATTACCAATTTAGTGGGTAAGTGTATGAAGTGCAACTTGTTTCTTTTATAATTGATATGCGGTTTTAATTGAAAGAAAAAAGATATTGATTTTAACGTCATTATGAAATAACTGAACAGATAAATCATTGTCTAACGCTTAACGGCCCCCAGTGGAATTAGAACTTTGCCAGACTCTAGTGCTCTAAAATTACATTAGAGATACATTTTTTATAAAACACAGACAGATTTGTGTATAGGTCTTGTAATGTTCACCTTTAATTTCCTAATTAAATTTGGAAGAGGACGAATTTTTAATTTGCACTTAAAAAATTTGCGGCATGACATGACCGGACTTAGCTAAATTAGCTAAATTAGCTATTCCGATGAATAGTCTTTAAAAAATAATAATTTCTAAATATATACTTTGCTTGGCAGGAACATTGTTCTCCATCAGTATCTTCAGCGACTTAATGAAGTTGGATGACACCTTGGTCGGCATTATCTCTTGCACCAGCAAGATTTTGGCGTCGTTCATATTCGCCTTTGCTAGCACTACTACCGAGATTTATATAGGTAAGTATCGTACAAATTGTAATAATAATAATAATTTGACAGTTATTAGACATTATTTGACAGTTGAGTAAAATTTCGATTGAGTTTTGACTGTTAATTTTTTCTTGTGTATGGTAGGTTTATGCTATGTTATATGTTTGTATTTACAATTATTAAAATTGTGATTAAGCTTTTATAATACTTTTTTAATGAGTTAATTTTTTTTTAATCATATACACACGGTCATCTGTTCCTATGGTAAGTATGTATGCAAGCATGTCTTGTAGAATGCACAGGACTACAAAAATGTTAATTTATGTTGTTAGTGACACCGCGTTGGCGCAACGGTTACAGCAATGGATTGTACCTGTTGCGCTGGCGGTTGCGGGTTCGATCCCCGCACATGACAAACATTTGTATTGGCCATACAGGTGTTTGCCGTGGTCTGGGTGTTTGTGCAGTCCTAGTGGGTCTCCCCACCGTCATCGGAGAGCACTTTAAGCCGTCGGTCCCGGTTGTTATCATGTACACCTGATAGCGATCGTTACTCATAGTAGGGAATATCTCCGCCAACCCGCATTGGAGCAGCGTGGTGGATTAAGCTCTGATCCTTCTCCTACTTGGGGAAAGAGGCCTATGGCCAGTAGTGGATTATTGCAGGCTGAAGCGTATGTTGTTAGTCAGAGTGACATGTAAAAAGTTTTGGGAATATAGGCGATATTTCCAATGACGTCAATACTAGTAGCCAGCGATATAAAAATCTAGACAAACAATTTTTTATGGATGTATTTACTTGTCGCTGCCTCTTTTGTTTATAAAACAGTTTATCTGTAAATGGTGTGCCTACACCACACCACTACAATATTTTTTTACTTAATTCAAATTTTGAATTTAAGACGATAATTACTAAAACTAAAATGTTTACTTAGATTTTAGTAATTATTTACTTTATAAATAATTATGAGGTGTAGTTGTACATATAAAAAATCGGATAATTTACAGTTGTATTATAATTTATAATATAAGTGACAGAAAAATAATACGATCACGTAGTCTCGGGGCAAACTAGCAGAATCCTCTCAAGAACGAAAATGTGCCAAAATTTCAGCGTATGCTGATACAAAGCAAACTATTTTTATATTAAAACTAGTTTTAGGCCACGACTTCGTTCGCATCGAAACTTTTATGTTATCTCAAACGTTATGATGTCCGATACGAACTGTGCATTTTAAATAAATTATATAGTTACCTATAATAATAAATAAACAATGAAATTCGAATTAATATTTATTTTAAATAAGATATATATATATTTTGATTGTACCTATATAAAATTGAACTACAAAAAAATCTTTAAATACTAGGTTTTTAATTGTATTCAAGAACCCAAATACTAACTTTCAAGCTGGTTAGAAAATAATTTGTAAACTTATACAATCCTCTCCTTTCATTAGATAAGATTCTATCCTCATACTTATAAATATTTTTCACACTGCGATAGTTGTATGCCAGCATACGATTGTTTTTAGGCAAGCGGATCTAAACAGGTGCCAGTACGTACTCGTATTACAACAGTACTATAGTAGTGTCAAGTAAACATTTTGTAGCTCAGTGTAGAATCCTGGAATAGTAGAGTTTGCATGTACTACATTAGACTTGGTGTGTAAGTTTATTGTAAATTAATATTCTTTTATTAAGATTGACAAAGACAACAGTCATTTTATAGGGCTTTTTGTCGTGCTGTTAGTGAAAATTTTATGATACGGTAATCAATAAGAAAAACTAATAGTCGCCCAGAGGTCGAAATTCGGCCATAATTAAAAAAGTTAATTAAAGAAATCCAAAAAATTATGGAAATAAAGAACCTTTTTAAAAAAAAATCAATTTGACTACAAACTTTGACATTGAACAAAAGATATATATGCGTTTATGTATCAAATACATGGTAGGGTGTGTAATATTTTTTTATTGATTTAATATATTTTTATGTATAATAAAAAAAATTAGCATTCTGCACTCTTTCTCTATATAAACTTTAAGTGTGCGAAATTTCATACGTCCCTCGTCCGCGCAATTTTCGTTAAAAGGGGTACAAAGTTTTTGCTTCACGTGTTAATATAATTTATACTAGAATAATTATGAAATCTTCAATATAGAACAGGTGAAAGATAAGGTATCAATTACATTAATAATGTAAATAAACGAAGTAAGTAATTAAATCTTATGAGTCGCTCGGTTTATTGTTGATAATTTTATGAAACTTCGTTTCTAAAATGCATGCAAATGTAAATATACACATGTGTATATTTCATTGAAGTTGGGTGTAGTAGGATATGTTTTACCCAAAATTTGGAGTAGCCCAACTAAGGAATTAACTCAACCTTAGAAGATCACAGCTTTCAAGTAATGTTGTGTTCCTGCGGTGAGGAAGATGGCCAGAGCTACGGGGGAGGCTCGGGGCTAGGCCTACCTTTCATCATCATCCTCATTCGTCTACTTTTAACACCAGGTGGGCCGTATTCTTGTTTGCCACCCTTGAATTATACAAAAACATTAAAATACTTAGATTCTGGGGCGAATCAATCAATTCTGGAATGCAGGGTAGGGTCATTGCCAACTACGCCATGGGATTTGTAATGTAACAGTAATTATATAAAATGTTATACGTATTTTAACGTTTTAATTATATTATCAATGATGATTTATAATAAAACTAAATGGGAAGTGATCCATTATGCCATTAAATTATTGCTCAACTAACTCGCTGTACACTTTGTTTATTAAATACTTTTTACTTGATTAAAATTCACTACATGTTATAACAGAATGGCGTTCGCTTTATGACAACATATTCGCTATAAATTGATGTAAATTAAAATGATACTATTGATTACATTGAAATATTTTAATAAAGTCACTGTGAAATAAAGTGATTGCTGTGAATTGGATTGTCATATAGCTGGAAATGAATATTACAACCTAGCTATGGTGTATTTAATGTTATTTATGTCTGAAGGTAGATGATGCGCTGAACTCAGTTCCACCATTTTTTTGCAAACTTTATCCTGACAATAATAAAAAAAAAACAAGAATTATCCAGTTAGATGTAGTCGATTAAAAGTTATGCGCGTACATCCATTACGTCAATTATTTTTTATTTTTATGTTACGATGACATGACATCTTTTTTTAAAATTGTTTTGATGCAGTTTTATTTTTGGTGGGTTAACAGACAAACAGACAAACAGACAAACAGACAAACAGGCAAACAGACAAATAGACAAACAGACAAACAGACAAACAGACAAACAGACAAACAGACAAACAGACAAACAGACAAACAGACAAACAGACAAACAGACAAACAGACAAACAGACAAACAGACAAACAGACAAACAGACAAACAGACAAACAGACAAACAGACAAACAGACAAACACACAAACAGACAAACAGACAAACAGACAAACAGACAGACAAACAAACAGACAAACAAACAAAAAACAAACTCTTCATCTTTATAATATTAGTATAGATTATGTATTTAATTTATGAAGAGAACAAAATATTGTGAAAGTGATTTGTTTGTGTGTGTGTGTGTGTGTGTGAGCATTGTGCTTTTAGAATAATATTATAATGTAAAATATTCCATTAAAAATATAACAATAAACATAGAATTAATATCGATTCGAATTTTGGGAATTAATTGTCATATATTTAAGTTATTAAGAACTGTCAGCAGTTGTCGTAGTTTTGTAGCACATTTATAAATGTTTTTGTGAATAAAATATTTATTTTTATTTTTCTACAGCGCCACTTGTGGAGATATTCAACGGCACATCTTTCATAGCGATGCGTTCAATAGCGTCTAAATTAGTGACAAGCGAAGAACTGGGTAAGTTTTTATAAAAAAATATTTTTTTTTTAAATTATTAATAGATAAAATATCTTTATCTTTTTTTTAACCATTGAATCTTTGTTTTATTTTCTCTAAATGGAAATCGTAATGGTAAATTAAATTTGAGTTTGTTATTTGAGTTGGCCGATAATTTATTTGGTAAACGCTTTGTGCGTCTCGTATATTCTTATATTATTATTCTTATATTATGATTATTATGTTACAACCGAAACTAACTAATATAAAAAGTTAAAACTGTTTTACCATAAAATGGTAGTTATATAGCAATAAAAAAAAATCGAATTAAATATTAATGTCTCTGTGAGATTGTTTGAATGAAATGAATTCATTTTTATTAGACTTAAAAAAATAGATGTTTTGTTCTTTTTAATACGGTTTTTATACTTCAATTCCAATTTGATATGAAATTTGCATTACAAGCCATTCACCTCGTCTGCACTCTAAATTTAAAAATTAAATTCGATAATTTATTTTAATATAAAGTACCGCCGCAAACAGAATAAGTAATTTGCTTTTAGAAATTTATATGAAAACAAGATTATGATGAGATAAAGTTTAATGAACCACTATAGAGTAAACGTTACGTGTGGCAAATAATATATTTTCTTTATTTCATATTAACATGATATTATTATTTGACTTAAAAAAAAAAAAACTAGTAATTTGAGGTATCGCATATTAGAAAATATCTTGCTCAAGATCTGGATCCCGCCTGACTGGGGAAAGTAACTGAGGTAGGGCACAGCAGGAAATTTTCTGCCCATAATCTGGAGTAGCCCGACTGGGGTAGTACCTTAACCTTGCAGAAGATCACAGCTAAATAACGCTGCTTTCAAGTGTTGTGTTCCTGTTGATGAGTAAGGTGAGCCAGGTGACCAGAGCTCCTGGGGGGATTGAGGATAGGGTCGGCAATGCGTTTGCGATGCCTCTGATTTTGCAGGTGTCTATAAGCTACAATAATCACTTACCATCTGGTGAGCCGTACGCTTGTTTGTCGACCAATTTGTCAAACATTACTGTTCAAGTAGTGTTGTGTTTCAGTTGTAAGGTAGAATGTAGCAAGTTCATGAGGACCAGTGTTGACCGCGAGGATAAATGATAGTAAATAAGTTATTTCATTTATTCATATTTAACTTCATATTTTTTTTTTGTTTTAACTCACCAATCGATTACTCGCTTGTGATGTTGGCTCGCTTGGTTGTCGGCTGGCAGACCGCGGAATACACCGGTTCTCGTCTGATCACCGAAATTAAGCAACGTCGGGCGCGGTCAGTACTTAGATGAGTGACCGCTTGGGAACACCGCGTCATGTTGGCTTTTTGTTTTTTTTTTAAATTTGTTTTTTAATTAGTTTTTTATTTTTCAATTAGTGTGCCAAAGAAGTTACGTCTGACATGTGTACTTTGTACGTACACATTTTTTTGTAATTTCAATTTTAATTAATTCGTTGTTACTAGTAACACAAAAACAGAAACTTTCATTGAAATCGAATGACCGCAGTCAGTAGCAGCCAATGCGATGCGGTGAGCTCGCTGTACAATTTTAAAAACATGACAGAAGAATGCATAATAGCGATTTGCGATCGACTTTTCATAAGAATGACTTTGAAGTACACAAAAAAATGTACAGAATACTATGAACGAACGGTGTCTTAGTTAGTTTAAAAACGCGAATAAACCGAATTAGTCTCTTGTCCTTTATAGGTCGAACTTAATTGGTGGCTTAACGCTGCTTTTCAGAAATAAAAAATTAATTTGGTTCTAAATAAAAATTAGTTCTTTTAGGTCTAACATTTTTCAATTTAATTACTTCTCTTGTATTTATTTTATTTTTGTGAATTACAATTTTATTATCGCTTTATAAAAAAAAAATACGCTGAATAAACTTATGTATACACTGTACCCGCCTTAAGTATGTATGTAGTAAAGTTAATATGTTTATAATCACTGGTGGTCGCCAAGAGGTCGAAATTCGACCAAAATTCAAAATTTTAATTAAACAAAACCAAATAATTATGAAAATAAAGAACCTTTTTTTAATTTTTTTAATTTGACTACAGACTTTGACAATCAACAAAGAATATAATATGCGTGTATGTGTTAAATACACGGTAGTGTGAGTAACGTTTTTTTTTATTGATTTAATGTATTCTTATGCATAATTTGAAAAAATATTCTCTATATAAACTATAAGTGTGCGAAATTTCATACTCCTCCGCCCGCGCAATTTTTGTAAAAAGGGGTACAAAGTTTTTGCTTCACGTATTAATACAAAGATTATTATTAATCACTCTTGCACTACTGTGCCCCGCGGTAACATCAATTCTAACCACCATGGGTAGACTGGTAGAGATCTCCTATAGAGATAAGTTCGCCCTTGCCAGCTTTTTTTGTAAATCTGATTTTTACTTGTTTCTTTTTTAAAGTGCTATAAAGAATATATATATGTACATATTTTAGTATTCTGAAATAAAAATTACACGTTTGCCAGACGATAGTTAAACAGAGTATCCACATTCAACGATTAAGCAGCCAAAGTCTCAGGTACAATTTAAATATTGTATTTAAATAACTTAATATTCGCAATGCATAATCTTCTTATATTTAAGTATTCGACTTCTAAGTAGTGGTAACATTTGTTAACATTTTATACTTATTTTAGTTTTTCATTTATAGTCTATTCGCGTTAAGGAAATAGTGAGTCATCGCTGTTAACTTATCCACGCCTTCGACCAAATTCAGTCAGTCTATTCAACCTATTGCAGTTCACTGCTGGACTTAGGCCTCTCCAAGTTTGCGCCAGACATCCCGGTTTTCCGCAATCCTCATCCAGCCTACACGGCTATTGAATCGTAGTAGCTTGAAAGCCTGACTGAAACGCTTACTTTAACTGGTCAAATTGAACACGATGTTGAGGCACTATTTTCTTAACGCGAATTGACTATAGTAAAAACTAGGATTAACACCTGTGTCGAGGATCTGGAAACACACATGATATATAAGTACAAATGCCTACGTATGGCTAAATACAAATGTTTGCTATGTGCGGGGATCGAACCCGAGATCGCAACAGTCATAAGCCAATGCTATGACGTGCAAGACAGTGTATGATGAAGTTTCTTTTTATACGGTGTATTAAGATATAGGTTACATCTACTAGCTTTTACCGGCGGCTTAGCTCGCATTGTTTTTTTTTAAATAAAAAGTATCCTATGTTACTTTTAATACCTCCAAGAATATGTCTACAAAATTTCATGATGATCGGTTGAGTAGTTTTCGCGTGAAAGAGTAACAAACAAACTTAGATTCACATTTATAATATTAGTAGGCATATTAACAGCATCCACGACCTCTTAGTTGCCCATGCTATTTTACTACAGTACTACATAATATAATTATTTAGTTATCTTGTGTAACTTTAGACAAGCAGTTCTAAAACTGTCTAGTATTGTTAGGATAGTCCAAAACTGACAGCTTTTTGCTGTTTTAATTTTTCTTTTAATTTAATTTATCGACATATATATATTTACACAGGTAGATATCTCAAATATTTGCGTGCACTACATTATTATCATACACACACAGAAGATACCACATTACTATATATACAACTATGCTATTAGATTTAAGTTAGACTTATGGGATCTCAACATTGGATATTGAATCCAGCTACGAGCAGATTTTGTGTCACTTGGAAACCGATATATATAGCAGCCATATTGTTTACACAATAACCAATAATTAGTTTTCCTTAATAAATTTCATGAACAGACACATCGGCTTTTAATATTTTTACTACACAAGAATGAGTGATACAGATATTAACAATAATACAAGAAAAAAGCATGTATCTAAAGTCCCTCCTTCCTTAACTATTTATTAAATTAGTGTTTTTAAAAATGATTTATATATTATGTTATAACTGTATACCATTGTAATTTTACATTTTGATACATATTTTTATGTCCATAAAGTCCTTTGATACCAGCTTAAATAGCTCAGACAAAATGAAATTAAATCCGAGCCTAAGCGGCTACTGCGAGCACTGCAGATAAGCTCCATTTTAAAGCTAAATTAACTAATTCCGGAACAAACGATAGCTACGTTTAATCACAGGTATGTTTCTAAGGATTAAAATTATAATACGTACTCCTTTTTAATATAATACGCATATTAATTATTTATGTTACATTTAAATTATGTAAATCGAAAAGTATTTTATTTATTTAAAAAGATTTATATAATTGTGTTTGCTCGCAAACGAAAAAAACCGACTTCAATTACATCGACAAGTAATGCAACGTAAGCAGACGAAAAAAATTTAAAAACGCTCTAGTCATCACTACGATTTTCGAGGGTTCCCCTCGATTTCTCTGGGATCCCATCATCAGATCCTAGTTTCCTTAGCGTGGTACCGTCCTTGGGATATCATATCTCCTTTCCAACAAAAAAAGAATTATCAAAATCTGTGCATAAACGACGAACTTATCCGCGAACATACATAAAAAGCTCCTCCTTTTTTGAAGTCGGTTTTATAACCGAATTCAAAAAAGTGGGTAAAGGTAGGTAGGGTACATAAAACTATTTTTTATATGATTGAAATATTAACTGTTCGTGTATTCATTATCATATAAAACAAAAATTATTTAAATTCATCTTTATGACTCTGTGGCTAGAACATTCATATGATACCCGACGGACCCTGAGATAAAACACATACGTTAGGAGTCTGTTGTAAACCATTTAGTTATAAAAATACTTAAAAAAGTGTGTGTGTACTTATGTACGCACATAAGAAGTTATACTTCATTGGCTAGCTAACTTCACGTTGCTAACTTCTTCTTCGTTGACTAGCTAACTTCGGCGTGTCGGTTTCTTGTGACGGTGTGCGCGCGCATCGTATAAATTTACTCTCACCATTTTTCCCTAACACGCCTAAAGAAGTATAACTTCAATAGAAACATCTAATTTTGTTGCAAACCTTCAATAGAAACACTTAATTTCGTTTTAATTAGGGTTGATTTCAAAAAAAAATATACACTTATTTTATGTTGTACGTGCATATGCGTGATAAGAGGTATAGTAAATTCTATTTATAATTTTAAAATGCGTGTAGATTATGTAAACTTTTTATTTCGTGTGTTTTTAATATTACAAAGATGGTGAAGTGGGTTCCGTAGCCTATGGACACCTGGAACAGCAGGAGTATCGCAAGCTCGTTGCCAACAATTCTCCTAACTTTCCCTAGGATTTCTGGCTACCTTACTCAGTTACTTCCGCGGTCCCGCCGGTGTTCGCTTAAATTAGCGTAGGTCTCAATAAGCAACTCCGGTCTCACTGTGCCTTATTTCACTTGTTTTCTAACCATATACAATATATAATATATAAAATAACCACTGTTATAAATTTACAATTAGTAATAGGTAAATATTTATAAACAATAAAAATAAAAACCGCTCTGGTGTAGAGGTGCGAATGGTCGCCTAAAGCACCGACGGTTTGCGGTTTCGATTCCCGCTCGGGATGGATATTTGTATTTGTACAAATATTTCTTTCGGGTTTGGATGTCTGTCCTTCTGGGTCTCCCCACAGTGCTTCGGAGATCACGTTAAGCTGTCGGTCGGTGTCGGTGTTATCACAAATACCCGATAGCGATCGTTACTTATAGTAGGGAACATATCCGCCATCCGGCAGTGGAGCAGCGTGCTGGATTAAGCTCCAATTCTTCTCTTATTTGGAAAAAGATGCCTATGCCAAAGAGTAATAATTAAAAAAACAGACAAAAAAAACAAAAACATTGTATATATGAGATAAAAATATTTTATGGTAATCGATACGTCATAAAAAGTAGGACTATGATTAAAATATTGCCGAATATCAAAATTTACTACGCAATAAATATGAAAATAGTACTAAATCACGAGTCGTTAAGCACGATCGCTTGATAATAACGGTTTTAAAAATGGAATATGACGTAGAACAATTGGATAATACAAGAGTAAAAAAAAAAAAACGAAAAAATTGTAATGAATTTACTACGTACAGTGTCATAATGTGTATAAAATGTAATAAATGTAATGTATATATTGTCCTCTTTTTTTCTGTCCATATCTTAAGAAAAAATGAACTAAGAAATGTCTTTGTTATCTAACAAATGAAAAACGACCTTAATTTAAATCAACTAATATAAATAACAAAATTGCTGATATTTAAATTTTCCAGTCTTTATATTAACGGACTCTTTTCTTCTGTCGTCGTCAGTTTCAGCAATTTAATTTTCGATTGGTAAAATATCAATATAGATTGAGATATTGTCGATTGCAAATCGGTTTTTTCAAAAGCTTAAGATTAGAAAAACTCTCCACCCCACTAGCATCCGTTACATGTATAGCTAATAATATTCACAACTTAATACATACATTTGGATACAGTTCTACTTGTAAGTTGCAATATTTTATAAAAAATAAATTGATTGAGTTAAAAAATCAGATAGACTGTGGCGCCGTTTTATATCCAGCGCCCTGGGCGGTCGCTCCACTCTCTCTACCCTAACACCGCTACTGTGCGTGGGAGCCCAAAAATTAAAAAATCAGATAGACTGTGGCGCCGTTTTATATCCAGCGCCCTGGGCGGTCGCTCCACTCTCTCTACCCTAACACCGCTACTGTGCGTGGGAGCCCAAAAATTAAAAAATCAGATAGACTGTGGCGCCGTTTTATATCCAGCGCCCTGGGCGGTCGCTCCACTCTCTCTACCCTAACACCGCTACTGTGCGTGGGAGCCCAAAAATTAAAGTAAATTATTTTCTTAACATTTAATTCTATATTCGATCATATTCATTTGAATATATAATGAACGAGTAATATGAATCGAAATATTTGTTTTCTAGTATTGCCATGATGATGAAGTGATCTGGTACCTTTCATAGTGTTTAGTTAATGTTTCCTTTTTCGAATATTATCTTACGATCTTAGTCATAGTGGTTACGAAATATCTTTTATTTTTCTGATGTCGTGAAATAGACTTAACTTCCAAGACTTACCTGATAAGACTACTTCCAAGACTACTTACCTTTGAAATGTCAATGGCACCCTCAAAAAATTAATAATGTTTTGGTTACAGGTAAAGTAAACTCACTTTTTGGACTGGCTGAAGCCATGATGCCATTAGTCTACGGGCCACTATACTCCAGGGTGTATATGGCCACACTGAATGTTCTACCGGGAGCAGTTTTTCTATTGGGTGCGGGAATGACAGTTCCTGCCGTGGCGATATTTGGGTAAGTTAGTTTTTAAAAGTTACTAACTTTTAGATTGAGCCCACGATATTGGGTTAATTCGTAATGAGCAAGACCATAAAATCCATTCTTCTTAATCTGTATGTAAAGAAGAACCCGGTTCATTGACTGACTGGTTCATCATCGTCAAGAGTAAACTGTTGAAGTTTAGACACTTGAACTTTGGTTAGTAAGGTCACACTATTGATTAGACACTCATTAAGGAAGAGTTTTTAGAAGGTAATGAAGTAGGAATTGAAATTTTGTACGGAAAGTCTGATATTTGACGTACGAAACCTTTTAAAAAAATAATTAACTGGTACGCGAACTGCAGGAAGCTTGTATATGTATAAATGAGAGATGTAATCACAAATTGGTTTGATATAGTTTGTGAAAACCAGTTCACACTTGACGGACACAATAAACACATCGTCTTTTTTTTACTCATAATAAAAGTACCAAATTAGCAGATATTACATTCTGATGTTAAATGGCATCTGTCGTCTATGAATATCTGTAATATCAAGATTAGTAGTGGGTAAGCGTTATAAGAGGAACACGTGAACAAGATTCTCTGTAGGCTCTAATAACAATATGTCTTATCATATTATTATATATTCTTACTTAGGTACGTTAGGAAAGTGGCGACGCAGGTCTGAATCATCATTAATAAATGGCGGGAAAATGAAACAAAAGACAGTAAACAACGAACGATTATTCATTTCTGAACGTCGTTGACGGTTATTTTTATGTATATTTGTTATGTATTATACAAGTAAGGAAATGTGTGTCATGCAACATAACTACGTTTAGGTAAAAGTATAGTTTTATATGCTATCGTAATCTAACTATGATAATTATATACAGAAGACACTACAATTGTGTTTGCTAGCAAATGAAAAAAACGACTTCAATTACATCGACGAAAGACGAAAAAATAGTCAAGTCAATACGCATTATCAAAGACTACTCCAAAAGTTGTAATCAGATCTCGATAAAATTTAAATGTGACCACATCATAAACATCGGCTTTCGATTAAATTAAAAATCATCAAAATCGGTACACCCAGTAAAAAGTTATGTGGATTTTTAAGGGCTTCCCCATTTCCTTAGACCGGAAAGAAATATTTGGACAAATACAAATATCTATCCCGAGTGGGAATCAGACCCATAATCGGCAGTGTGTAAACGCGTACAAGGTACACGCACCACTACACCAGTGCGATGTCTCACATAGCAAAACACAGCAACATCATTATATTAATTCAATATGCCTCCAAATATCTTCTCTCTACCACTTGTATGCAGATGATCTTCAAATTTACTGCCATTCTAAATTGAGTGATCTGCCTATATGTATAAATAAGATAAACAGTGACTTGGACAAAATCTATAGTTACCTCATTTGGACTAATGGTTAATCCTGAAAAATGTCAAGTAATTGTAATTGGCAGTCCAAAACTAGCTTGTCGAATAGATTGGTCACTTGTTCCACCTGTCATCTTTAACAAAACTGCCATTAACTTCTGTGACAAAGTAAAAAATCTCGGTGTCATTTTTGATAACTGTCTCTCCTGGACACCTCAGGCGAACGAGTTGAGTTCCTTCCACTGCCCACCAAAATTGCGTTAGCACAGTCACTCCTTCTACCAATTCTTGACTATGCTGATACTTGCTTTCTCGACCTTAAGGAGGAGCAATTAAATAAACTTGAGCGCCTCCAAAATCTCTGTATACGGTTCATATTTGGTCTTCGCAAATATGACCATGTCTCCAATTTCCGCAATCAACTCAAGTGGCTCCCAATCCGCTTCCGCAGGAATACTCATATCCTCTCACTGCTATATTGCGTTTTGTTTCGTCCTGATTCACCTTCTTACCTCAAGGAACGCTTTGAGTTTCTTTGCGACACCCATGATCGTTCCCTTCGATCTGACACCAATTTAATCCTTAAAATTCCGTCTCATACCACTTCTTATTACTCTAACTCCTTCTCCGTTAAAGCTGTCCAACTTTGGAACTCTCTTCCTCTTCCTATCAGACAAGCTCAATCTCTCTTCTCCTTCAAAAAATACCTTAAACTACATTATTTGTCACTAAGCACGTCATGATCGCCTATATCGTCTTTGTATGATATAATATATATTTACTATGTGTATATATATATATATATATATATATATAATATGTGTATTTTACATATGTATGTGTTATGTATGTTTATTATTATTATATATTGTCTATTAGTACTTTGTTCGAGTATTCTAATTGCACACCAATCGTTTGTTTACTTCCTAACTGCAGTTTCTATTTCGTGTCCTATACCCAAAGGTTGTCTGGAAGAGATCGCTCTTTCAGCGATAAGACCGCCTTTGTACATCTTTCGTTTTATGTTTTTTTTTCTCTGTTGTTTCTTTTAATGGTGTACAATAAAGAGTATTATTATTATTATTATTATTATTATATTCATCCATAAACGACTGGATTAAATACATTTTATTGTACACATGCGAATCAATTACTCGATATTTCAATACAAATAGAATACGTTATATTTTGAATATTATATGTTTTATAGGTCGCACATGTTAAACATTTTATTTACATAGATGTCAGGTCTAATATACTGAGAATAAAATATATTTTAAATGAATAAACATTTTTTTTTAAATTTTGATTGACTTACTTGTGTCTGGAGCAAAGCTCTGTAAACTTGTATGTATGAAATAAATAAATAAATATTATTACTACTAGCCCTTTGGCGCAGGTTGTAGTGGCCCTGCTTTCTGCTCCGCGGGTTGCGGGTTTGATTCCCGCCTGAGTCTGGGTGTAAATATATGTATTTATAAATTTATATATGTACTATTTATATGTATATTTATATTAAAAAAACTATTTAGCTATAGCAGTCGGTTGTTACCTATATTACAGGTATTCTTTTGTTTAACGTAGAAACAGACGGTTGTGTGTGTATGTTATGTAATATTTATTTATTTATTATTATTCCGCGCTCGTCTGACACGGGTGGTTAAATTGAATACAGCCAGTAATTACTTCCCTTTATTGATAATTGAATATGTTTGAAATATTTTGGTTTGGTTTTCTGTTCAACAAACAAAACTACTTAAATCAATTACAACATGATTTATAGATAGACAGTTAATTAAATTGCTGTTCTTAACAATATCTATCTATTTCTATCTATTTATAAGTACAACTGAAATAACTCACATATGTTTTGCAAAAATTGTGTTTTCTAATATTGACGTGAATTTCACCCATTACAATTATTAAGTTTTATAGATGTCCTCCCGTTACCATGGTTGCTGTAAAGTATCCGTAACATCGGGCATCTAAAAAACTTATTAAAATTCAAAAAAGTTGTTTTATTTATATCTAGTTTAAAAAAAATGTATATGAATATAAATAAACCAAACAAGAATAAAAAAGACAAGAACAAAATAAAAGAAGTCAAGAATGGCTGACTGAACGGCTACTAATTCGCTTTTCAAGTCTAATAATTTGTAGAATATTTATACAGTATAAAAAATAATAGAGTTATGCTGGAAATCGGAAAATTCTCCAAAAAGTTATTTAAGCTTTATGTTATTGAAAGATAGCAATACTGGTAGAATAAAACGCGGTGTTTCTGGTACTTAATTAAACAAATAATAATAATAAATAAATAATATATAATAATAAATAAATATCTTCACAATACACGGTTATATGTTAAGGTAAGCAACTTTATGCTTGTGTTATAGGTAACAGCCGAATGGTATAGCTACATATTTTTTTTCAATAAACTTAATTATAAATAATACATATATAAATATATAAATAAATATTTATATTACAACCAGACTTGGGGTGGGAATCGAATCCACAACCCTCTGAGCAGAAAGCAGTGTTACTACAAACTGCGTCGGTTTTGTATGTCTGTATATTAAAAGAAATACATTATTATAAATAAAATGTTGTTTTGTAAGAAACTACTACTGTCCTTAATACACTTTTGGCCTACTATATTTTGTTAATAAGACTAAAATATGTAGTCTGTTTTATAAATATTTGTCGAGGAAACCGCTCACTCGTTTTTAATTTAATATGAAAGTTTGAGTAAGGACAGTGAGACTTTTTTTATTTAGTAGCAAGGGAAAAATTAGATTATGCTTTACAATCTTTTTTGTGTATTTTTTGTACATACTAGCTTTTACCCGCAGCTTCGCACGCATAGATTTTTTTTTAAAGTATCCTATGCTACTTCTAATACCTCCAAAAATATGTGTACAAAGTTTCATGATGATCGGTTCAGCAGTTTTCGCATGAAAGCGTAAAAAACAAACATATTTTCACATTTATAATATTAGTAGGGGTTGTATGTTATGGTAATACCATGTATAAAAATTATATTTGTACTATTATTAGATCTAGGATACACAGAATTTTTTACTTTTCTTTACAATTCATAAAAAGGTCAATTTCGTTTTTTTTCAAATTACATACATCATAACCTACAGTGTTCTTATAAAACGAAACTGACTGTGGGTACATAATGGGTCATCTTCAGTCGGCGTACTTTTATCATATGACAATAATAGAAAATCAGGAATGAAGTCACGTATACAGCAAGTTACACTCAAATTATCCTCAGTTATTGTTTATGATGTTAGCTATCTACCTCCAGTCTAATGTCTGCGAAAATAAGTTCAATCGTGCAAGTAAATGAGATAGATTTAATCAAAGGCTGTAGTGTATGTAGCGCCCGGGTGCAATTACAATAGTACCGTGGCGCCCGATTGACAAAGAAAAAGGTCAATCGTGAAAGTGCAGCTTAAATTGGTACATTTATATATCGATACTCTGCGCCCTTGCTTACGGATTTTGGCGTCCTCTTACACTGCGCACCCGGATGCACTGCAAGCCCTGCACTTTACGTATAATAAAGCTGCTCCTAGATTCGACCATTTCACTTTTATAGCATAATTCATTAAGACACATTAAGCATACATATAGTATAGGTACCATGTAAACTAATCTATTTAATCATATTAAATACACATAATACTTTTACGATTGAAATTACAAATAGAAACGTCAATTATATTTGTTTTAATAGATTGTTTGTCTATACGTAAACTAAAGTAACCTTACTATTGTTATTTCTGTAAATAAATAGATAATGACATCTTATCGAAGGTTTGTCTGTGAGTGTATTGTTATTAAGGTCTTTGAACTATTTGAGAATGAGGCGGAAATTACCAGAACGATAGTGCTAGATATTCGTAAAAAAACCGTATTTGTGCGAGTTTACTCATTAGAGGAGAGTTTCGTACGTCATAAAAAAAATGTATGTTTGCATTAATTCGCTTAGTCCGAAAATTATAATGTCATCACAGGTCTTGTAAAGGGTAATTGTACCCTGTCTCTGAGATCTGTATATTTTAAATGACCTGTTATGATTTGAGACCTCTACAGTTTCAAATTGACCTGTACTCTATCGACCTTGAGACCTGTGCCAGTTGTCAATGTCATGCTTCTAATTGTTAACAGTCTTACCAAAATGCATAGCTAAAAAGGAACAGTTGTGACAATACTTAGCATTAAATATTTTTTCTATAAATACTTTAACGAATTAGAGGTTCAAAGATGTACAATATATTATGATAGTAAGTAACTGGAATCTTTGGAAGCGGAACCATAAAATTTTTAAGGGTAGATATATGTAAGTATGTATTTAGATAATAAGCTTTTGTTTCGGATTATATTTATGTATTAACAAAACTACATACCTATGCTAAAAAAATGTTTGGGGCAGTTGGTAGAGAATGTTTTTGGAGTGCTAGTAATAATGAGAGAAGAATGGTAGGGAAAATAGATACAAAGGTGGAAAATATTTAGAAAATAATATGTAGTAGATAAAATGAAAAAAAGGTTATACACTAAAACTGGATTACCCACTGGTTCGATATTAGGTTTGAAAAGCCATCAGTCTACTATATTAGTTCAATTATTGAACTGTTGAACTTTCCGTTTATTTGTAAAAGAAGCATGTAATATATAGGAGCCTTATGATTATAAAGGCACTTATAAAAATTATAGTAAGCATTTCGAACATATGTCAGGAACGCCGAAGGCAGAAATTAGTGTACCTAATAAAACTTGAATAAACTCTTTGATTAAACCCCTTTATGACTCTAATCAGTCAAAGATCAGACAATAACTGATAACGAAATAAGCTGAATTGCCTTTGAACTAATTTATTTAGATATTTGCTATAATAGACAAAAAATTGATTTAAGGTTTTTTTTAATTAACTTGTGTATATGTGTTTATATAATTATTATATTTATATGTATATGTATGTAGAGACAAGTAATAAATAATTTTATAAACTAATATTATATATATTTATAAACTTAAGAAATTGTAAAAAAAGAAGAAAAACAATATAACGTCATAATTTTTTTTTCATGTACATGCTGGCTAGAATAGTCCTTAGTTTTTTCCAAAGCGCTATAGTTTTAAGGTTTTAGAGGGTGTAGTGTACTAACACCTTTTTTAAAACCAAATAACAAAATTAATAACGGTTAATAACATAATTAATGGTATGTATTATGCATCCATGTATAAATTATATTAGATCAAAAGATCTAACGGTGATCAAAAAATCTAAAAAATACTCGTTTCTTGTTAAAATGCTCAGGTATATTTTTAATACATTTTTTATATGCACAATATCAATTAGATAGGAATTAGTAAGCTTTCAAACAAATGCCATAACAATCATTTGTTTCTATGAACTGTAGCTTTAAGATAAACTTATAATGAATACAACACACAGTTTTACTTTAGCTAATATTTGTTTGCAGTTGGATGTACTTCGAACAGCAAAAGGACAACAAGCAGGGCGAAGAAATAGACGACGTTAACAAAGATATTTAATTTGGACCCATAATATAGGTTGTCGATTTAAAAATTAATAAATAATAATTTTTTAAAGAAAAATGTGTCTTTTATTTTCAAGAATATTTTTTTTAATCAGTCAAGGGATATTTGTTTGAAATTTATACGAAAAGTATTTGAAGTGTTTGTAGATGATTTTAAAACTGATATGACGAATATAAGGATGTTTGTTTATCCCGCGTCGAACAATCGAACACTTGGTGCCCTCAAGCGTCGACGCCGACTGCATCTTGCATCGAGTGCTCTATTCGCGACGATATGCATCACTATAAAGTGATTTATTATCTCATAAACGGATAATCTAGACCTATTTTATTTATTCGATTTTTATATACATTTTTATGTTGTGTTATGAATGTGAATTTCTGTTTAATTTGTTGACATAACGTATTTGTTGCGTGAACAATATGGAGAACGATACTCGCAAAAATCTCGAAGAGGAGCCTTTGAAAAACGAAACAAAAATCGACATAAATAACCTGAGTTTTTGGGATAAATTGAAATATGTTAAATCGAACATAACAGTCGAGCCTGTTCTGGCGTTATTCGTAATGCCAAGTGTTCTAGCGATGTTGGCCACACAGAATCTGAATTTGGACAAGGCTTGTCGAGTTAATTTGGAATTCGAGGACATCATTTGTACAGATTTGAGACTTAGAAAACGAGCTAATCACACATACGAAGAGTACGAAGTACAGAAATTAATAGCTTCCGTTCAGGCCTGGAGAAGTGTGATACTGACAGCGGTACCCACAACCCTAATGCTGTTTATAGGTGCTTGGAGCGACAAAACGGGACGACGCAAAATCTGTATGACGTTGCCGATCATCGGGGAAATCATAACGTGTCTCATGAATATAACGAACACGTATTTCTTCTATCAGGTCCCGGTGGAGCTAACTGTGTTTATGGAGGTCATATTCCCATCACTCACGGGCGGCTGGTACACAATGCTGTTAGGAACTTACAGCTACTTGGGAGATATTACCTCAAAGGAAACGCGAACATTCCGCTTGGGAATATTGAGTTTGTGCATGACTGTAGGATTTCCCATAGGAATGGGTATGAGTGGTGTGCTGTTGAAGTACACTGGATATTATGGCGTTTTTTCTCTGTCCGCGTTCTTCCAAACTATGAACTTATTGTATGTTATATTTTTCATCGACGATCATAGATGGTTAGAGCATAAGGATAAGGTACGTATTTTACTTTTTTCTTTAAAACGTACTTGAAATTGTTTTTTTTTTATGTACTTTAGACACATTTGGTGTAAAGTTTGTATCTATTAAGATTAGTAAATAATAATCGATATCTTAATTATAGGTAAAGACTAATAATATAAAAAAAAAACTATATCACATATATACTTTACATTTTATATGTATTTGTTTCTTTAGAAAAAACCAATAGGATGCAGTGGACATATTTTAGAATTCTTCGACTGCCATAGTCTAAAAGAGACATTGCATATAGCATTTAAAAAGGGTCCCAATAATAGGAGGCTGAAGATATGTCTGATCATGACAGTTGTTTGTCTGAGTTTTGGACCTTTATGGGGTACGTATAACGTATTTTGCTATTGAAATATCACATCACATTACAAAGAAGACGACAAACTACAAAGAAATTATGAAGAAATTTATTACTATGAGATATATACTAAATTAAAAAAAAAAACTACAGAAAGTACAAGTATTAACTTCTTTTGCCAGATAATCGGCATCATTTTTACAAAAACGGCTTTTAACACGTTCGCCGGGGGAATTATTAGCTGTGTCATTAAAAACTTTTTCGAGCTGCAAAAAACGCTTAGTGATAATTTAGCTTAGATTGACATCAAAGAAAAAAAAAACATCATATATTATATCCTTAGTTACAAATATATTTCAAAGTATGAATAGTTCGTTTGTATTATTTTTGTTAAAAGGAGATAATGTTTTGAAGTAGTACTTTAATAAAATATCCTGGTTTATTACGTATCTGAAGTTTTTGTTGTACTTCGTACTACGAAATAAGGATATAATGACAAGTGATGTTCTGATAATACTTCAAAATAATTTAGATTGAGTAAATCTCTACTAATACAAACTGGTTCAGTAGTTCGGTCTCTACGTACATTTGTGTTTACTATAAACGGCGATAGAATCAGAAACAACCATGTAACAAAGACTATATAAATTTTTTATATTAAAATAGCAAACGTTTAATATTTTATACTACCACAAATGTTTTTATTTTTTTATTTTTATGTCACTAGGTCGGCAAACAAGCGTACGGCTCACCTGATGGTAAGAGATTAATTACCGTAGCTTATAGCAATACCAGAAGCATCGCAAGCGCGTTGCCGAGCCAATCCCCAATCCCCCCCAGGAGCTCTGGTCACCTTACTCACCAACAGGAACACAATACTGCTTGAAAACAGTATTATTTAGCTGTGGTCTTCCGTAAGGTCGAGGTACTATCCTAGTTGGGCTGCTTCATATTTTGAGCAGGAAATTCCTGCTGTGCCCTACCTCATTTATCAAATTTTATATCTAGAAAACTACAATCCCTTAATAACTCTTATATCATGTCTCGTGTGATGTGTTATTTTTTATTTATTTAAGATGGCTATGGAAATGGAAGGTGGATGTCCATGAAATATATATATATATATATATATATATATATATATATATATATATATATATATATAAATTTCGTGTCACAATGTATGTTAGCGATAAACTCCGAAACTACTGAACCAATTTTCATCAAATTTTGTAAGCATCTCAAGTTGCACGGATATGTGGTAGATGGCGCCGTAGCTCTATTTCTAGATTACAGATGGCGCGTTTGAATATCATCACCATCATAAGCATAATTATATAATTGAATATAGAATTTACATATTGTTTTAAAAATATAATTATTGAGCCACAGTAACGTGTGGCTGGGTCAGCTAGTTATATATAAGTAATAAAATTTAAAGTATAAATAATAATTAAAAATAACAATAAACATGAAATAATTTTTGAACAAAACAACATCATTTATGCATTACAATAAATGACTGCTAATCAATACCGCCATTTACTATACAAACGACTGATAATACATTAGTTACTAGATCTGTGAACCTCATTTACTAAACATTATCCGTATTTACTATTGTTAAACGGATATTTTATTTATAAAATATGCAGCGCTCATTTCGATTTGAAATGAATAGTAGAAGAATGAATGGCTTTCATTTTGTAACGCAATATCGAACATATAGACAGTTTGAATATTTAACGTACCAGTTTTGTTGAAATTATTTACAATATAATGTGTATATTTGATAAATTTGTCTGTTTTAATACAGTGATTTGTTTGCAATAAATATTGGAGGAGAGTTATAAAACAAAATTTCATTTTTTTTCAAACAATTTAAGGTAGTATTTTTGACGAATTTGTGTCAAAAATAGTAAAATATTAATTAGAATCAAAAAGGTGTTTAACTAGGTGCTGTCCTGTGTTTTCAAAATACAGAATTCAATTCTTCCAAAGAATGTGAATTGAAGTGAAGTGAGAACTGTGGTTAATATATAAAATATATTTTATTAATATGAAATGGAGTAATTATCGATTTTTTCTTTCTTTTCGATATTACATGTGATTACTAAATATCAAGTTATATTTCTTGGGGCCTAACTTCCAAACGATTAAACCAAATCAGATAATTATTTTTTTTTGTTTTCGTTATTGACAGGACTGTAGTAAAAGATTATAAAAATTGGTATACATGAAAACCTAGATAATAATATCTATATAGCTAGCTAGTCAACTATTTTATTAGTCTACATAATAATAAGCGAGATATGTACTGATATTGCAACTAATATTTACAAAACGATGCAATATTGTAACGAGATCTTTTGTTTTATTGTAAGCATATAAACTAGAAGTGGTCGCTTGAATGACTTCCAGTAGTATTTTTATTGTTGATATCAGTTATACGCAAGGCCGGCGGAGTACAGTATGTTGAGAAATATTTTATATATATATATACTCTGACTGACTCGGCAAACGTTGTCTTGCCGCTAAACGCTATTTAAAAATAGGGGTTGGTGGTAGAAGGGTGACAATTTAGGGTTGTATGTATTTTTCAACGCCAAATCATAATAAAATAAAATATGAATAATTTATCTAATAATTAAAAAAAATTTAGGGGTGGACTACCCTTAACATTTAGGGGGATGAAAATTAGATGTTGTTCGATTCTCAGACCTACCCAATATGCACACAAAATTTCATGAGAATTGGTCAAGTCGTTTCGGAGGAGTTTAACTGCAAACACCGCGACACGAGAATTTTATATATTAGATATACCTATCATGTTGCATTGTATACTTACAGAATAATACAGTAGAAAATTTTGACGAAATAAGAAAAGTGCAAAACGAGGTTGCCTTACAGTTGCGATTTCTAACAGTTAAACATTGGGTTTGAGAATAAAGAAGAAGAAATAAGGTGTATAAGAGGTACATGAATGTATAGTGTACAGTAGACTAATAAATCCTACTAATATAGTAAATTCGAAAGTTTCTAAGGATAGATGGATGGATGTTTGTTTCTCTTTCACGCAAAACTACTGAAGTGATTATAATAAGACTTGGTACTACATAGCTAGACATCCAGGATGGCACAGAAGCTAGCTTTTATTCCGATGTTCCTATGAGATCGGAAATTATGTGGGTGAAACCACAAGACGCCGCTTGCTTATTGTACTGCTCTGTTTGTAGTGCGAACATTCTAGAAAGCCAACCTCTCATATTTACTAGATACTTTAGATATTTCCAAAGTGCATTCGTTTGTTATTACATATCTAAAAGAGTAAACACTTAACAAATAAATTATTGTTTCGAATATTATTTAATGATCAATTTAGATAAATTCAAAACTTCTTATCACTTAATATATCCGCCAACATATAAACCGAAACTAAAAGCATCATATCAAAAATTTCGATCTAGCGGGTACATCGTTCCATAGCTTAATTGGCTAGAGCGTCGACACGGTCAGTCGGAGACGCAGGTTCGATCCTCGCTGGAACGGTCAATTTTTGATATGATATTCAAAAATGTTTATCTAAACTAATATTATAAAGAGAAAATATTTGATAGTTTGTTTGTTTGCATTGATTAGGCTCCGAAGCTACTGAACCGATTTGAAAAATTCTTTCACTCTTGGGAAGCTACTATATTTTCAACAAGAAAATAATTGTGAAAAAAAGTATTTTGAAATTTTTGTTGAATACCTGTGCGAAACCGGGACGGGATGCTAGTTGTTAACAAAATTTCAACTCCATTTAGCGGCGTTATCAATGTATTTCTAAATTTAGTCAAACATTATTTGCATTTCTCTGTCTTAATCATAAAAGATAATTATTTAATAAGAATTAAACAGATTATAGATATATTATTTTTCCTATAAAAATGCATAGCTTTATTGCATATTTATTATCTTCATATAAAAGGATTACGTTACCATCGGTTGAGCAAACTATTAATATGCAACAGAAAGATGTTGAGGTCATCGATCGGAGTGCTCTACAATGGATATACTACATTGAATATGACATAAACTTAGAACTATATATGTATTTGAAAGTAACTCAATACTTTGTAGAAAACCAAACCTAAAAAATATTGCTCTTAAATGTATTGTTTCTGATGTAAATGAAAGGTAATCAGAGCTTCTGTTGAGGGTCAGAGTAAGGATCAACAACACACTTGCGACGCTCATGGTACTGCAAACGTCCACGGGTTACAATCCCTAGTTTTCGTCAGGCATGCCGTACGCATGTTTGCCAATTTTGCTCTATAAAAAATAAATAAAAAATTGCATTAATACTGAAACGGCCAGAAGTTATTTAAATATTAAGCAATTAATATAAAACCCAATCGCGTTCAATCAATTTCATTAAATAACGAATTGTAGAAGAGGTTAAAACGATTTTATTTTTTTTTATATTTTGTTTATAACAGAACGACACAGCAATATTCATTAATTTGTATGCATTTTAAGTTTTATTTGCAAATATTTTAGCCCCATTACAGCGAAATAAATATGATACTGTAAAAGCACTTTTGTAGATTTAACTTTGACGGATGGACGGTTTTTAATGGAGTCCTCGACTGTTTCAGGTGAAATAAGTATAATGTATATTTTTGCACGCTACCGTTTCAATTGGGACGAAGTGAAGTACAGCATTTATTCAACTTACAATCTTGTTACGCATTCTATAGGTAAGTTCGATCATTTTATCGACATAAATAGGGGTGTAAAAAAGAGTTGATTTTTATAATAATCGGCTATTAAAATATGAATCGATATAATTTAGAAAGAAAATAATCGATTATGTATTAATTGATTTTTGCTACATGTCACATACCTACTTAGGTACTAGTTAGTAGGCACATTCTATAGGTAAATTTGATTATTATATTATTAATCGTCCTCCAGTATCATTATACAGTAGCCCTTTGGAGTTTTCTTATAGTTGCTTTCAGTCAGATCACTTTTTATTAATTAAAAATATCATTAAATATAAAAAGTATCATCTACATTTCATTTTACCGACAATTATAGCTATTTTTAACAGAATGGATATATTGTTATGTCCATATTGTTATAAAAATGATTGCTCATTCTGATAATACCAAAATTTATTAATTTCAGGTACAATGTTTTGTATCACTGTGTTTAGTAAGAAAATGGGTGTAGATGATGCAGTTTTAGGAATGATATCGACGACTAGCAAAATAGCCGGATCTCTAGTTTTGGCTTTTGCTAGAAACAATGTTGAAGTCTATATGGGTAACTAAATACATATTATTTTAATTACATGACTATATTCATTACATTGTAAAATTTGAGTATTATTGTAGAATATATAAATATAACATATTACAATTTTAATAAAAAAAATTGTAAAAAAATTATTGTAACATTAAAATATAAGTTTTTCTAAAGGATTTCTAAAAATATGATTTAAATTCTAATAACGATATTTGTAAAAGTAAATAATATAGTGTCAAAAAGATATTTAAAAAAAGAATATAATAATACATCGAGCTCATTATTGTGTAGAAACTTAAAAAATAAATATATTTATTTCTTCAGCACCACTCGTTGAAATATTGAACGGGACGACGACAATAGCACTTCGTTCGATCGCATCTAAATTGGTTTCTCACCAAGAGCTAGGTATGTGTGGGTTTATATTCTAAAGTATAGGACATTTATAACGCTGTGGGTTAATTTTGAAGTTGAGTTAATGCTACGTTATTCTACCTAAGATTAAGATATAAAAGTAATCAATATGTTTTAAGCATTAAAAAGGATGGTGTGGAATATTTGAAAAAAAAAAAATGTAAGTATCGCGTATAAAGAAAGCATGATTTTTTTTTGTCTTTCTTGGCTCTGAATAGATTTTTTAAATGTTACAGTTGTATAAAAATCATTTTTGTTTGACAAATCCGTTTGCGAAACAAAAATTTTTAAAGTTATTTTTTATAGTCGTGTATTTTTGCTTGCTAGAAAAATGATAAATTTAATTTAATTCATTAGGATTTTTTCTGAATAGATGTATTGTGACAAAGCCACGCAACTCTCCACAGTGTAGAACCATGAACTTGATTGATACTTGTTTAAAAATAGCAAAAGAAAAATATTTTTTAGTAGATCACAACATATAAGAAATTTACTGTACTTTTTATGTGTATACAGGCAAAGTGTTTTCTCTCTTCGGGGTTGCTGAAACCATGATGCCGCTCATATTCGCACCGCTGTATTCCCGCGTGTATATCTTGACTCTACACGTCCTTCCCGGTGCTGCTTTCCTACTCAGTGTTTTAGCTACTATACCAGCATTAGGGATATTTACGTGAGTCTTTAATAAATATATTTCAATAAGTTCTTTAATACTATGTAGTTTTTTAACCGACTTCCAAAAAAGGAGGAGGTCCTCAATTCGACTGTATTTTTTTTTTAATTTATGTATGTTACATCAGAACTTTTTACCGTGTGGACCGATTTCGACAAATTTTCTTTTAATCGAAAGGTGGTGTGTGCCAATTGGTTAAATTTATTTGAGATCTAACAACTACTTTTCGAGTTATATCTAATAATGCGTTTTTACTTGACGCTTTTTTCGCCGACCTACGTTGTATTATACCGCATAACTTTCTACTGGATGTACCGATTTTGATAATTCTTTTTTTGTTGGAAAGGGGATACCCTTAGTTTGGTACCATGATAACGAAACTAGGATCTGATGATGGGATCCCAGAGAAATCGAGGGAAACTCTCGAAAATTCGCAATAACTTTCTACTGGATGTACCGATTTTGATAATTCTTTTTTTGTTGGAAAGGGGATATCCGTAGTTTGGTACCATGATAAAGAAACTAGGCACTGATGATGGAATCCCAGAGAAATCGAAGGAAACTCTCGAAAATCCGCAATAACTTTTTACTGGGTGTACCGATTTTGAAAATTTTTAATTTATTCAAAAGCTGATATTTATCATGTGGTCACATATAAATTTTATCGAGATCTGATAACTACTTTTTGAGTAATCTTTGATAACGCGTAGTTACTTGACAATTTTTTCGTCGATCTACGTTGTATATTACTCATCGATGTAATTGAAGTCAGTTTTTTTTTTCGTTTGCGAGCAAACACAATTATTATATTTCGTCATTTGTTATCACAGAATTTTTCTTTCAAAATAGTTTAAATGTAAACATTCTATAAGTATATTCATTCATATAAAGGTATCAGATATAGGCTAGGCCTTTTAACATGTGATATTGTTGGACAACTTTTCTTCTAGATTCTATGAATGTCTAAAATCTTTTTTACTCGTATTATTAGTTTTTTCTTATATCTGTTCCGTAGTTGCTACTAAGCTCAATTGCTGCCTTAACTAAAGAAGCATTTGAGAATTCCGCTGTTAGTACTTAAGTGTTAGTATTTAATTCATCTTGTGCTCAGTGAATGAGAACGTGAGGCTTTGCGTGTTTCAAGAGGAATTTTAAGGCATGGAGTATTTGTCTTTTGTTCTTAAGTAGTGTGTTTAAATTTTCAACATTTTGATATAAATCTTATTTCAATTTTTAATGACATTATTTTTTGAGTATATAGAACGTAAATAATCTAATATTATTTCGATGAAATTTAATATTTGAATGATATATTACGAAATTGTAATCATAGTTATAAATGATAAAATAGGAATTTATTTGTTTTCTATCTCTGATCTTCATTATATTTTGCACGATAACGCAAAAACAAAATTAATATAATATTTTGAAATCAATGTTAAGTTCTAAGTTTAAATATTTATTTTATTAAATTGTTTGCATTTTTTGAATAAATCAATTTTATACCTTCATTTTTTTTTATAGATGGTTCTACAGACAACACAAAAAAGATGCTAGAAAGAAAAGGTTGGAGTTACCTTTGATGCAGACCTCATCAACGGAAACACCATCCACAATGGATATATAAATACAAATTATAATAAGCAAATAAAAAGCTATGATTTAATAATTCAGTGTACAAAACTCAATAAATAATATTAATAATTATTATTATTACAAAAATAGAATAAATAGATCATTAGACTCTGTTCAGTCTAATATTCTCAAGAAAAAGAAAAATAAATATTTTACATAATCTGTTTTGATATAAGCAGTGTAAATACTTTATTAGAATTTTCTTAAAAAAAAAAATGAATTCGTTATTAATGATAAAGAAAAATGGTTTATTTTTTACATAGCTAGATAATTTATTTTTATGTAATACTCTACCATTTTAGTATTAATATTTAATTTTTTAAAGAGATTTAATATATATGAGTAAATGTTGTTTTTGCATTTTGTTTTTTTTATTACAACATTTTAACAATACTTTTATCTTTAATAAAAAAATTGTTAGATTTTATTACAAATATGAGTTCTTTCATTTTGGATGTTTTAGTTGTCACTTATTACTTTATACAGTAATTATAATTTGTAATAATATACTATCAGTAGAAACTATTACAATACCTCATAATATTTTTATTTGAAACTAGCTGTGCCCGCGGCTTCGCCCGCATTGAAATCAGTGTGTCACAAAGTTTTCCCGGCGAACTTCCAGTGAAACTCTCATCAAAATCGGCCTAACCGTTCCGTAAATCTTCCTCTTGAAGCCCTCTCTTCATTGGTGAAACCGCATGAAAATCCGTTCAGTAGATTTTGAGGGAATCGATCACCTACACTTTTGGGGACTTTGTTTTATAATACATAGCGGACCCACCTAACGGGTCCAATTGACATAAAAATTTACATATCTTCCAAGTTAGACCCAATTACAGATGCTTGTAAAATTTGATAAAAGTTGATTCAGTGGTTTCAGAGCTACATACCGATAGCAGCGCCGCCTACCAAGTCCAATTGGGATAAAAACTACCATATCTTCCAAGTCAGACAAAATTACAGATGCTTATAAAATTTGATAAAAATTGGTTCAGCAGTTTCGGAGTTACATACCAATAACAGCGCCACCTATCGGGTCCAATAAGATAAAAACTACCCTATCTCCCAAATTGGACCAAATTACAAATGCTTACAAAATTTGATAAAAATTGGTTTAGGAGTTTCGGAGTTATATACATTTAAAATTTTCATTGTTAACGCCCACCCCCGTAATCCTTATTGGGCATGAGTTATCCTAAAATCCGCTCATCGATCATTTCTACATCACATATAGGAGATTCGTACCAAATATGGAGTCGATAGTTTAAAAACGGGAATTTTCCATTGTTAACGCCCCCGCAACCATATAATAGGTAATCTGAAATAGCTAGGTAAAATACGGTCTACGAATAAGATCAAATTAATCATTAATAACTTACGTAAAATGAGCCCTAATATATTGTTTAACATGAACTTTATTGAATAGCAATAAAGTTCAAATTGACTCTACATTTTAGTTAGAAAACGTTTGTATGGGAAACAGAAAAGGGCTGTTTTTAGGGTCTAGGGTCTCACGGAAATTATTCGAATTTTTCTCGCCGTAAAAACCATCCTTGGACTTCAACGGACATTTAAAAAAAAGAATTGGTAAAATTGGTCCAGATTTATTTATTTATGTTTTTGATTAACGATTTTTTACATTCAAAATAAACGAATATTTTCAATTTTTTTTAAATAGATACAAAGAATAGATTATTAAATGTTAATAAGGTTGTTGTCTTCTATTTACTAAACTAGAGCTATTGCAAAATTGAAATCAAAGAGAAAAGACAACAAGAGGAGAAGTATCTGGATATTTGTATAAATACAATCATCTACCTTAATGTGGAATCCGTAGAATTCGTAACCGCTTGCGTTTAGATGACTGCACGTACAACTACAACGTAACGCTTGTCCACCTTTCGTAATAATTATTACCGTGTTATTTTAACTCAAAGAAAAATGCTTTTAAATTTTTTTTTGTCAATTATTTAATATATAGTAATTTTTTAAATAGGTATTACATTAAAAAATACAACAACACACATCTTCGATTACATTATATATATTAATACGCTAAGGTTAAGATGTTTGCCTCCCTTTTCAGAAAAAATCTCACAATTGCTCCACATAAATTATATATTATTTTCTAGATAATTGCTTGAAAATATTTAAAAAGGAAGGTTAGGTATGCTTTAAGAAGAAGGAAGGCCTTTTTTTCCTCAAATCAACGCGGGCGATGGTTGCTGATGCTGTAAAGTATTCGAAACGTCAGGCATCAAAAAAATTTAATAAACCGCGATAAAATTCGAAAAAGTTTTTTCATTATAATAAGTGAAATTAATAAATATATATATGTTTGTAATAATATTGACAAGGTTTTTTACAAAATTCACCTATCTTGCAGTTAATATTTTTTATACTAAGGCGAACAAGCGGACAGTTAACTGGAGATGGTAAGGGTATGGATTACTACAAGTCCAAGAGCATTGGAAGCGCGTTGCTGACTTTCGAGACAAACGCCCAAATTACGAAAAACTTTGCATAGCCTAAAATCAAACCCGCTACCACAAGCGTAGCACCCACCACTGTTACCAATATGCCAATACATACTCGTATTTTGTAGAATAAAAAAGTAAACGCCTCACACTCAACGATACGTACCAGGATTTATGGTCGGAAACAAAAACACAAGTACTAGCCCAGTACACGACAAACACCAGAATGGCCTGTACAAATGTGTGCCATGTGCGGAGATCGAACGCGCTATTGTCAGCGCAACAGACCGTGCTATAATCGCAGCACCAACTCATCGTCATAATAAAAAAATTAAATAAAGAGAACGATTAAATTTTTCAACAGCAGTGTATTCTTTGACAAACGATATAACAGGTTCACAAAGTGTCGACTGTCAAACAAGTCTATTTCATTTAAGTTTTAATTAAAATTCTGATCTCTGTAAAGAAATTTCAATACTTTTTCTTTTTTGATTAAGCGTGGCTGATTGAATGGGTCTTATGGAATGGTGCAGATATATTGTATCTGATATTTAAGCATTATTATTGTTTTATTCTGCTACCTTTTGATACGTCCATATTTTTACACACAAGGTGGTACTGTTATAGAACACCTCCTTTAATTGTGAATTATAGCCGTGCTTATACTCTCATTGGACGGATTATGTAACTACCTTACCTAAGTAGGCCGTATATTAAGACAGTGTAAAATTTAAAATGGGCCAGGATTTTCTTTTACGTGGAAAGTTATCCATAACATCTACAGGACCTCCCGTTTGAAGGACCTCAATAAATAGTCGAATATTTTATATCGTCAAACATCATGTGGGCGAACAGAGAGTGCGATTAAAGAAATACAGTGTAATTGTAAATCTTTGTTTTGATAATTTTTACAAATATCTTCTAAATCGGACGACGCGTCGTCTACTCGCCATCTTGAATTGCCCGACAGTGCTGCCAACCTGAATATAACGCGTCTTAACTCCGTTTTTAAACCGACATCAAAAAAGAGGAGGTTACTCAATTCGACCATATATATCGACGATATATATATATATATATATATATATATATATATATATATATATAATGTATGTTGGGGGATAATTTCGTCGCTTATAAACCGATTTCGATAATTCTTTTTTTGATGGAAAGGAAATATCCATCCAATATGTACTATGATAAGAAAACCAGGATTTGATGATGATCCTAGAGAAATCGAGGGAAATCCTCGAGAATCGTAGTGACGACTAGTGAGTTTGTTTTTTTTTTTTGTCAATTTACGTTGTATTACTTGTCTATGTAATTTAAGTCGGTTATTTACGTTTACGAGCAAACAAAATTATCGACTGTATTAATAACTGTCTACGTATATATAAGATCAGATACTTTATATAGAAATTCAAGGTAAAATTAATTTTTCATCAGATCAAAATTTATTTAAATATTTTATAATATATATATGTAGCATTTTGTTCGATAGTTTGCCGCTATTTCGTAGGTAGTGACAGGATTCCGTTGCTGTAGAAAGTTTGGGACTTTCTCATTGGAAAACCGTGACAATTAGTTTTAATAGTCTTCTCTTGATGGTAACTTTACACCGTAACAGATGGAAATCTGAGGGTGCAAGATTGGGACTATATAGTGGCTAAAGACTTATGTAGTCGGTCGTTGTTGTCGTGATGAAAGGCCATAGCTTTTCTGTTAATCAATTCTGGCCGCTTGTTCTTAATTTCTTTTTTTAAATCTCAGTTCAGTCTTCACTCTCATCAGCTAGAAATTTAAATCGATGGTTTTGCCCGGTGGCTAAAAAGCTCATAATGAATGATGCCTTTCCAATCCCACCATACACCCAACATCACCTTATTGCGTGTCAACCCGGATTTAGCGATAGTCTGTGAAGCTTGACCGAACTTTGACTACGATATTTATCGTAGGTTCTTATAGATATTATTATTTATTTTATATGATTATAGTGGATAGATAATCCACTTTTCGTCATCAGTGATAACTCTTTTCAAAAATAGTTCGATAATATTACGTCTTAAGAGAGAATCGTAAATGAGTATACGGTCTAATAGGTTTCTTTCAGTGAGTTCAAGTGGCACTCATATATCCAGCTTTATATATACAGCAGTTATATATACTACTTAAATGTCGATCTAGCTCCACATTTTCAAAAACGTCTTTACGTTTATTCGTAACTGGGCGACTAGAGTGAAATGCATCTTTGACATCAAAATTTCCTGAGTGAAAGCGTTTAAAACAATTTTGTTCTACTCTTACTGACACTGCATTACGTCCAAAACGACATAAATTTTTTTCGTGGCTTGAGTCGCATTATTTGCTTTCTACAGTAAAAAATCAAAATGGATGTACCGAATTTCTTCGTTGTATTCACCTATTTTGGTGGACAGAAAATCAAATGAAAAGTGGTGGAAAACTCTTCAATTCGATTATATATTTTTTATTTTTCTATTTCAATTTTAAAATGTCACCTTTTCATGGTATCCAAATCAGCCAGTTACAAACAATACAACAAAAGAGGATTTTATTGCACCTTTTTACTAGAAAATACGAAGACCGTTTCCCCGACCTTATTATTTCCTTCTTCAGAATTAAAGGCTAACAAACAGATTCAAAGGCAACCTTTACAAATCTAACTGCTAAAGTCTGAAATCCATTTCATTGCTATGTTGAAAAATATATATTTGTAAACAATTTACATTTGTGTACAGACTTGAATAAAAGAATTTTTGAAATAATAAAACATGTGTATAAATTATTGCCTGTTTTAATGGGATTATCGAGGAAACGGATGAAGAGGCGTCCGACTGGAAGTTCTTAATAAGATGCGGAAATATGCTTTAGCGCTTGTCCACTTTACACATATAATGAGATTTTTATTGTGCAGACGTTATTGTCTGTTGAAATTAACTTTTTAGCACTTCGATGTTGGAACACTTATGAAATATTGAATGGAATATTTTGTGCTACGTTTCAGTAGGTATGTATGGTTTAGCGCTTCGGCTACATGTGCTCAATTAAAATATAGTTCATTATATCATTATTCGTTATATCATTCGGCAAATACAGGGGTCTAGGCTCCGAATATGATTTTGTCCCATTCGGTGTCGAGACCCTTGGTCCGTGGGGTCCTAGCGACTTTTGACCTCCTGAACCCTGCCTAAAGGGACTCCTTTTAATAATATTTTTTAGTTATTATATATATATATATATATATATATATAAGGTTTTTTAGTTTAATGTAATTTAACTTATTTTTATAGTAATAATTGTATATATTATGTGCTATGTGCTCTATTTTAATTTAAATTATTATCTACATATTTTATTAACAGATATCGAAATATAGTTAATATTTGTATATAAAAAGCAATGACTGCACTAATGTATTAAGGTCCAGCCAAAACAACTTATGAATAGTTTGAAATTTAGAGGGTCAGTATTTTATACTGTAAGAGTCATTAAAGAAAAGATTTTTCAAAATTCATTCTCTAAAAAACTTAAGTAGATACGCAAGTTTTTGTAGAACTCTATAATTTTTTTATTGAAATTAATGAAATTTGATATTTAACCTGGTAATAAAAACAACACAATGAAAAAAAAATGGTAAAGACTTCCTTCCTAAATCTCTTAGTGGAGTAAAAATGTTGTAAATGTTTGAATGAAAAATATCTTGTTTAATATTATAAATACAATACTGGAATGCTGTGTGCTGTGTGGCTACGGCACCAAATAATATAGCCACTCCCTCTCTTCCCGTGAGTGTTGTAAGAGGCGACTGAGGGATAACAAGGTTCCACTACCACCTTGGAGCTTAAGAAGCCGACCGATGGTGGGATAACCATCTAACCGCTGGCTTTAAAATACACAGGCCAAAGACGGGCAGCAGCGTCTTAGGTGCGACAAAGCCAGCCCTGCGATCACCAACCCGCCTGCCCAGCGTGGTGACTATGGGCAACAAACATGAGTTCACGAATTTTTGGCGCGAACTTGACCTATGTCCAGCAGTGGACTGCAATAGGCTGGAATGATGAATGATGATAAAATACTGGAATTTTTGTTATTAGATTAAAGAAACAAAGTTTATTGATTTTTAATTATTGGTGGAATTAAGGGAGCCTCTGTATAGTCTAATAAAGAAATTTGGTACAATATTTTTATTACTAATATAATGTAGTCCGATTTTGATCCGATCGAAAATTGTGCATTTCATAAGGAAAAGTATCAATTTACAATTATTAATTTTCCATGCGAACGAACTCGAGGACTATAGTTAGTAATAAAATAAAACTTTACATGTTCGTATTAAAAAAGTACATAATAACACATCTACATATTTTTTTTACGATAATAATTTTGTTAAAAGTACATAATAACACATCTACATATTTTTTTTACGATAATAATTTTCAGTATATACTTTTCAACAAATTCATCTCATATCAAGCTTAAATTCTCTTAAACAAATACGCTCTTCTTCATTACAATAAAACATTTTGATGAGAAATGTCGTCGGTTTCTAGTTCTCATACAATCTAGACGTCTTAATAAAACAGATAGGGCCCGGCTACTTCTCAGCGAATTCACTTATAATAAACTCTATTCCAACTCAAACGGAATTAATTTCAAAGACGTCGTTAATCAGTAATAATGTGGAATGTGAGTTAATTAATTCTCGCATGGAGTATGGAAAATAATTACTTCAACAGTAAAGTATATTATTCATTGGTAATACTGTAATATCTCATGCTATAAATTAAAATAAAATAATAAATATAATAATTATTTTTGCTATCAATAAAACCGATTACAAATAAATTGACAAGTAGTACAATGAAGTTAGTCGAAAAAATTGTCAATTAAAATGCATTATTCAGGATCTCAAAAAATACTCGTCAGATATCGATCAAATTTAAATAGGAACGCATGACAAGCACCAGTTCTGACAAAAATAGACTTATTGCAATCACTACTAAACACAGTAAAAAGTTATGAGGTACGCATAAAAAATGCAGTCGGATGAAGAATCTCTTCCTTCTTCAGTCGAATTGAGAAGGCAAAAAATGTAATTATTTATGTTTTTAAACGACATCCAAAAAAGGAGGAGGTTCTCAAATCGACTGTATTTTTTTTAAATGTATGTTACCTCAGAACTTCTTACAGGTTAGACTGATTTCGATGATTCTTTTCTTAATCGAAAGGTGATGAGTGTCATGTAACCCTATTTAAATTTAATTGAAATTTAACAGGTACTTTTCAAGTTATAATAATACTTATTTTGCTTGACTCTTTTTACGTCGACCTTATACTGTGTTTTAATATATTTATATTTTTTCTGGGTATGCGAATTTTGATGATATTTGTTTTAATGGAAAGACGATATTTGTCTTGTAGTCCCATCTAAATTTGATTGCGATCTGATAGCTGCTTTTTGATTTATTTAATACCCATATTATATGAGTGCATTAAAAATAAGAAGTCGGCCATCTTGGATATTCCACCATGTTGAATTTAGATTGACATCACACACCTTACCACGCACTATCATCCAAAGTAAACGTGTATAAAAAAATTGAGCTCAATCGGTTGAGGATATACGCTCCAAAATTGAGTTGCAAGATTCCACCCTGATAAACATATATACATACATACTTTCATATTTTGCAAGTATAATAAAAACTTATATAATATAATTATAGCGGATAATTCGACTACGACAACGTCCTAATAATACTTCCAAAAACTCTAAGACAAACGGGTGTGAGTGTAAGTGAAAAGCAATGTTTTGCGCGCGCTGATTTGCCTAAATCTAAATAATGGCCCTTTCAATTACAAATTCGACCGATGTTTTGCGGAATTGCTTTTAACATCACAAAGTTTTATCTTCCTTCTAAGCCGCAATAGTAAGAAATGAGTGTAATAAAATGAGGTACAGAGCATTTTTTTACTGGAAATATGTATAATTATAATAATATTCTTTATTGTACGCCATTAAAAGATACAAACAAAAATAGTACAGTTAAAGGGAGATGTATAAAGGCGACCTTGTCGCTAGAAGAGCGATTTCTTCCAGACAACCTTTGGGTATAGGACAAGGCATAGAATAATTTGGGAAGTATAAATTTTTTCATACATTAATTAGTATAATACGTATATACCTTCATATACATACACATTTATATTATCTAATTTATATTGTGCAGTTCTTGTGGGTCTCTCCATCGTTCGGTCCCAGTTGTTGTCATGTACACCTGATAGCAATCGTTACTCATAGTAGAAAACATATCCGCCAATCCGCATTGGAGCAGCGTGGCGGATCAAGCTCTGATCCGTCTCCTACAGGGGGAAAGAGGCCTATGCCCAGCAGTGGGATAATACAGGCATGCAAATCATCCAAAGATGAAAAGACAATCATGATAGATTTAGTGACAAATAATGAGCCTTGAGATACTTTTTAAAGCTAAAGAGTGATTGATGTATGCTTGATTCAAAGTTTATGCATACAGATAAACGTATAAGACTTGTCTCAAGATATAAATTAAAATGGATTACCAAAATGTCTGTAAGCGCATAACTTCCTAACGACTGCATCAAATTGGTAAATGCTTTTTTAAACTATTGCCATGAAAAGATTTGTATAAAAAATATGAAAAAAAACGACGCAGAATTGAATAAAACATTTGGTGATACAAAGTTGTTACTTTTTCTACTAGATAGTATACAATTTATTTATTGCTTTTATAATATTATTTTGTTTAATTTCTCCTTGCCACCAACAAACCTTCTTAATTGTACGTCCTAAGGGTGAAAAGAATACTTTAATAAAAGAAAGGATTAGTACCCACCCTTTGAACCTTAAAGTTCATGAATGTTTCGTAGTATAATGTATGAGAATGCTTTTCTATGATATCATTTAGGAAATTAATATATATATTCTGGACACAGCATTTTTACACTATGAAAAATTATGAGTTGATGAGAATTCGTTATATTGTTTCAATGTAGCTGTCTGGTACATTTGTCACAAAGTTGCCCGATATACATAATTGAATTTTGCGTTTGACTTTATTTTTTTATTAGCTGTGTCCGCGAAATTGTCCGCGTGGAATTTAACAAAATCATTATTGTTAATTTCGCAGTAATAAAATAAAATAAAAAATCTAAAATAAAAGTGGCCTTATCTACTCCTTATTACATCAGCTATCTGCTAGTGAAAGTCCCGTCAAAATCGGTCCAGCGGTTTCAGAGATTGGCCGGAACAAACAGACAGACAGACAGACAAAAATTATAAATAATGTTATTATGGTATATGTACCGTATACATCTATATAGTTAAAAGGGGTTATTACAATATTACAAGCAGACACTACAATTTTATTTATTTGTATAGATAACATTTGCTCATTTTCATTGATTTGTCAGTTGGTTGCTTTGATGTCTATACAATATTCTAGGATATCTTTCTAGGAGATCTTTCGGATTTATAAGAATACGAACAGGCGAATAATGCGTTAGCTCTAACCCTTTCCCCTTTTATATAGAAATTTTCCCTAAACAAAAGCATTTATTTTTTGTAGTACTACTTTAAGCTTAGTTAAATAATTAATTTATAATGTGGTTTTATTATTTTAGAGTGAAATAGCTAGGACGAGAATTCAGTTTTTATTATAAAAAATAAAATAATAAAATAAAAAAATAAAAAAAACAATGAAACTTTACCGCATTTATGTCTATAAACAGAGATTTTAATCTTCGATAGTAAATTTATATGAAACTCCAAACTAATTTAGACTGCAATATAATTTATATACTTAAGTAATCGCAATAAAAAAGTTTTAATTGCCTAATGTTATCGCAATTTCTAACTCATTAAGAGTTAAATAACACTTATAAATGTTTTATAGCTTTGCTTGAGGTTATTAACTAAATCATAGCTCAGACATCCCCAATTGCCTACTAAGAGTAACAATCCCTATCAAGTATCTATGATAATAACCGGGATCGACTGTTTTTCGTACTCTTCGAGGCATGGTGGGGAGACTCACAAGGAAAAACTGCCAATATTGAGATTTTTTTTTAATAATTGAGTCTGAATTAAGCAATAAAATAAGCTCGTGAAAATAAATTTAAATTACAATAATTAATTTAATCCTTCCTGCATTTCTTCCAACGTAAAATATTTAGTTAATTGAAAGTGGGCAACTTAGAGAAATAATTTTGTTAGAGTCAATAAAGCGGGAATAACATAATTTAATAACACTCCTACATAATTTAAATCCGTTATAATAACGTAATAATATTTGAAGTGCAATTTTCAAGCTCTTTAGAGTCAGATTAAGAACTTAATAATTAATTAAATAGAACACAATGATGAAGATTTGAAATATAAAATCTATTTATATATGAAAGCGAAATACACGAAATTAAACACGAAATCTCAGAAACTATAACACCTACAAACTTGAAATTTGGCAAGTAGGTTTCTTATAGGGTGGTATACATTCGCCGAGAACGAATTTTACGAAACTCTACCCCTAAGTGGGTAAAACCCGGGTTTGAAGTTTGTATGAAAGTCCTATGTTTTTTTTAATTTCAAATGTATTATCTGAGTGGTGTGGAGTCTTTTTATCTTATTATTGAGATTTTTCGAATATAATTAAAAATATTGTGCAAAATAACCAACTCCACTCGTACGAAGTCGCGGGTGGCCGCTAGTCTTTCATAAACCTATTCATTGTTGTCATACAACTGTAATGACGTTGAAACTACATTTTAGAAAATGTCAATTTTGTTTTTGCTAACCGATTTCAAAAAAAGGAGGTTCTCATTTCGGCTTTAAGCTCATAACTTTTGCTGGGTGTATCGATTTTGATGATTATTATTTCAATCGAAAGCTGATACTCATCATGTATTCCTATGTAATCGATCGAAATCTTACGAGCACTTCTCGAAGTATCTCTAATAATGGAAAAATTTTCGTCTTAATACGTTATATCACTTGTCAATGTAATTGAAGTCGGTTTTATTTCGTTTGCATGAAAACACAACAATTAATACCGTTTAACATTTAATTTCTCTTTTTTATGATTTTAACAAGTTGAGTCGATTAAACAAAGACTATTTCGCCAATGTCACGTGGTACGAATAAGACATAGAAGGCTGTTATGCTGCTTCAAATAAGATCTTGTATGAAACATAAATATATCCTAAAATGTATGATACAAATTTATATAATACTACACACTTTTAAAATAGATGCCATCTGAATTTTCAATGACATGTATCAAAAACAACGACTGTTTAAACGAATAAAATTCGATTTTATGATATGTATAATATAATGAATTTTAATTTTTAAGAATTAAATAAATATTCCAGAGAACATATTTTCAGGATACATTCGCTTTTTCTATCGGGATCGTCTCAGTTCTATTCCTTAATCGTGTAATCGGCATTTAGCCTTGCTGATGTATCCAAGCGGTGTAATGCTGCAGCGCTGAATTAACGTCACCGTTATTCAACATCTCGCATCACTCAACCAACTCATTAATTATTTTCAAAACCAGCTTTTAATTTCAAAAACCTCATTAGGACGCACCTCGCCGTAAATAAAGAGCTTTCGTAATAAAACAATAGGTAATTTTCGCTTATTCACTAAACGTAATTAAAAGGGGAGCGATGATGATGACGCTTAGAAATTAATAACTTAAAATAATGTCAGGTCGGTGTCGTGTGTCGGCGCCCGGTGTGAGCTCGTTACACTTTGAAAGGAAAATTGTTTCGTGTTACTTTTAGCTTCAAAATGAACTGTAAGCATTTTTTGAAGGAACACATGTAATAGAATTTGCAGCTAACGAAATATTAGAATAGGCTTCCGTTTTCATCATTTACGAACAGAGTCTTCAATAACGTATACTTGGGACATTTATAAGAGCAATACTATGTTGTTTTTTGTTTATTACTTATCACAAAACGAAGATGGCTATTAGTAACGCCCGCTATCAGATGTCTATGTTAACAACCAGGACTAACAGCTTTTATGCTCCCCAAGTCATGGCGGGGAGATTCACAAGGAGAGAAACCCAGACCAGTAAAAATTAGCACCATCCACCCCAATTGGGAATTGAATTCGTGGCTGCCAGTAATGAATCGCATACACGAACTATTTCACCGGCGTGGTTGTCCAAAATGGATATAATATTTATTTGAAAAAGGGATTACGTTTGACGTTTGACTGTGTATTACATGTTATCAAAATTAATTTTGATTTAGTGCGAAAAATTGCAACAATCGTAAAAAGGTCAATATAAAAAATAAAAAAGGATTTGGATTAAAATCTACGTAACGAGAACCAAAAGCCAAGTCTAGTATTTCATAATCCTAAGATTATGAATCCTTAGCTGCCAGTAGCAGACGCGTTAATGAGCGTCTAGAGTTTCACACTTAGAAACTCAGATGCAAATCCTTTGGATGTCTTTTAGTGTATAATTCAGATTGCAACATGAGACATCCACTGAAAACTACTTGCAATCACGTTTGTTCAAAACGTTGATTCTGCAGGAAATTAGCGTTAAGTTATATGACATAATACTTATATACCATTGTTGAGTTTTGTATTTATACTATTTCGTACACATATTGACAAGCGTGATTTCTATTATTTTAAATGTGTTCTGTGTGTATATCAATTATTATGAATTTTGGTGCTATATCTAAATATAACAAGGGAAAGAGGCCATATATACCATATATACCATGGCCTACTATCCAGCAGAGCGATATTATAGGCTGAAGCGTTATAAGAGATTACCTATTTGGTTTCGAGTTTTAAAGAAATATTTTATGTTATTTTTGCTGGATCTTAAGCAATATTTTAATCTTTAAATAATGAATGTGAAAGCTATTTATTTATTTATTTATACTTTATTGTACAGCACAACTTAATTTTACACATTAAAAATATTTTTAAGATTGTTATAGACAGTGAAGTACAATGGGCGGACTTATGGTTATTTAGCCATTTCTTACAGATAATACAAAAAAAAGTTGTTGCAGATAGTGTGTTCCGTGTACGGTTTCGACATACACTTACTCGGTTTTAATTATTTCTTTGTAAGTTGCTTCTTCGCGTTAGTTATTGTTACAAATATACACTAGTTAGTGTAAAACACTAGTTCTACCTTCCGTTTTTAAATAGAAGTAGTTCGCATTCAGCCTTGAGGTGCGGGACACCACAGTTGCAGTCCGCCGCCTCCGTGCAAAATTTATGGCTATGGCCGTAGGCGAGGCACCTCGAACATTGGACCAGCGGGGACTAGTCCTCGCCCTTTACCTTCTGGATTATATTTTTGCGTCTAGTGAGTTAAAAGCATACAACAGTAAATAAAATTGTATAAATAAGTATTGACATGCTGGATCCATAACTATTGCTACTAATAATATGTATCTTCAGAATAAATTGCGAATAAGCCACACGCACAGTTTGTGAGAGTACGTAATTAAGTATTGCGTATATCGTAAGATGAATTATGCTGTATTTTACGACATACATTATTAGCAGATATATCAATAAGCCTCTCTTTACTCAAAGTTCACACAAAAGGCTAAATTAACTTATTTTAGTTTTGACAATATTATTACTGATATACCTATAATTACTACCACTACTATTAGCTAAACATAGTACATATTACAATTAGCTTTGATAATATCACTGATATGATAATATTATCTGACGTATTATAAAAGCATTTTTATTAAATACTAGCCGTGCCTGCGACTGCGTCCGCGTTTTGGGTATTTACATGTTCAACGTGATTCTTTACATTGGCATAACATTTTTATTTATGAACCGATTGACATGAAACAAACACTAAATGTTAAGTGAAGCTTATCATAATATATGAATGAAAATCACATCTAAATCAAATAAGCCGTTTCTGAGATTAGCGTACACAAACACACAGACAATGAGACAAAAAGACAAAATTTTTAACAAACATTGTTTTCGGTGCTATTTGGGTTGATAAAGTTTCGAATAATATTTTTTCTCATATATCTTCCATGTACAGACAGCGATCCGTTACATTTTTTATTATATGTATTGATTGATTTAGTATTTAACACAGTTGAAATAAGAATGGCAAGAGCTTGTTGAATTTTATTTTGATAGTTTCTATTGATGTAGGACAAAAAACGAAATATCTTGGTAAAGAAGAATCTAAAAAATCGTTTAAAACATTTGAATTTGATGATGACTATTTTGGAAACTATCATATGAATTTGATCTATATATCTTTATTAGTCATTATTTTTCTTTAAAAATGTATAATTATGAATGAAAAATACACAGCTAGTACGTAACACAACTGTGTATAGCATTTATCGGCACACCCGATCGTATTCAAATGTCAATATAATTAACTCAATAATCAGACGAAGTAATTAAGCGTTTCTTTAAATATTTGTACAAGCAACAGTAATTACTGACGCGGTAAAATAAAACGCATGGATTTGTAATTAAGCCCGTTATTGATTTATTCGCAAGATATTCGTATGGTCAAATTGGACTTTCGAATTTCATGTTACGTCATATTAAGTAATTAAGTAATAATACCATTTACGGCTGCTGCGTGGTTATGGCATCAAAGAATATAGCCAGCCCCTCTCTTCCCGTGGGTATCGTAACAGGCGACTAAGGGATAACAGCGTCTTCGGTGCGACAAAGCCAGCTACTACACAGATGATACATGGGCACAACATACAGACTATGGGCAACAAACATTAGTTCACGCCATTTTTGGTGCAACCATTATCTAGCAGTGGACTGCGATAGGCTGAAGTAATAATGATGTGATGATCAACATATGTAAACAACAAAAAAAAAAGTTGTCTATTAAGCACACATAACATAGTCATAACTCTAATAGTACTTATTACATCTCGCTCAAATTTAAATGGGACCGTATAACAAACATCTTCCAGCCTTAAAATAAAACCTAGTATAAAGTTACGAGGTAAAAAAACACATAAAAAATATATATTTTACATTTATACACGTATATTATACTATCTTGATTATTTATGTATGGATATTTGTATATGTGTATTTGTATTAATTATTGAATCTATCATACACTATTTTTATTCATCCTTAAGAATATTGTACACTTCCTATCCTTCACTACTATATCGTGTCCTGTGCCCAAAGGTTATCTGGAAGAAATCGCTCTTCAGCAATAAGATCGCCTTTGTACATCTTTTTTTAGTCACTACTATTTGTTTATATTTTGGTGTACAATAAAGATTATATTATTATTATTATTATAAAAAAATAATAAACCCGAATTGTGGACATCCTTCTTTTTTGAAGTTAGCTCAAAATGTCATAACCAATTATTGACTCAAGCTTTAAACAATTCTTAACAATCGCTCTAGTTGAGACTTTATTTACATTAAAAACTTTTCTTTAAATATTATAGTGTTAGGTAGTCACCTTTTTACAACGCTATTACATTTTACTCAATTAAGTAACCTCTATTTGAACAGGTTTCTTTGTGTGAGTTAGCGTGAGTGTAGATGGGTAAATAATGTTCGAGATTATTTATTTTCTAAGTTTACATACGAGATAATTGATATAAAAATATGTTGTTACATACAGGTGTATGCGTGATGTCATGAACACTAATAACAACTGTTCTCGTACTTAATGCGTAATGTTCTTTTGTTATTTATTTATTTTAACACAATTAGGTCGTCAAATAGGAGAAGGATTGTAGCTTAACTCACGCTGCTCCACTGCGGGTTGGCGGATCCTTCTCTTATTTGGAGAAAGAGGCCTATGCCCAACAGTGGAATGTTACAGGGCGAATGCGAGTTCGGCAAACAAATGTTCGGCTCACCATAACCTATAGACGACTGCAACACCAAAAGCATCTCTAGCGTGTTGCCAACTCTACCGACAATCTCCACCAGTAACTCTGGTCACCTTACTCACCGTAGAAATACAAAACTGCTTTAAAGCAGTACTATTTAGCTGTGATCTTCTGTATGGTCAAGGTATTTTCCCAGTCGGGCTGTTACAGATTTTTAGCACGAAATTTCCTGCTGTGGCCTACCTCAGTTACTCATTAACACAATAAAATATTTTTTTTTTATTTATTTATTTTATTTATTTAGAAAACCAACAGCTTTAAACAATGTATCTTACAGCTAGGTATATGCTATAGAAAATAGCCAATAACAGGTTTCCCTTAGAATATTTAAATTATGGAATGTCCGCTTGCAACATCAAAACAACCGCCCCCAACCAAATGCGTAAAGATGCACATCACACATATACCAAAATAACATCCCCTACAACCAGAGGCGAAGTTGATACAAGATTGTGGCTGATAAAAATTTATGAGTAACCGACTACAAAAAAAAAAGAAAGGAGGAGGAGGCAACTCAACTCGACCGTAAATACATATATACATACACATACACATATACACATTAAAAACACATGTGCACACACTCACTCACACACACACACACACACACACACACTCACACTCATATACATACTAGCTTTTACCCGCGTCTTAGCTCGCACTGAATGATTATACCAAAAAGTATCCCATGTTACTTCTATTACCTCCAAGAATATGTGTAAAAAGTTTCATGATAATCGGTTAAGTAGTCTTTATTATGATATATTAACAAAATACTTCTAAAATTACTCTTGTACAGATTTCATTCGCTTGGAGGTGAGGTAAGAAATGAGTTTTAAGATTATGATAATAGAAACATTAACATAAAATGAAAATTATACCATTGTAAAGATTGTGAACCTTATTAAAATATTTGTTATCTGATAATTACTGTGCAAATCGTGTCAGCGAGCATTAATAGCAATAGTTCTAGCATCATTTCCGCTTTGAAACGCAATTTTAATTTTCAGAACTAAAATCAATAAGAAATAAATATTATTTACATATACACAACAACATACATAGACGTTCGTCTAGTCCTAAGCCAAATTAGTACTTCTGTTTTAGGTAACATCTGGTTGATTTAGATTTTTTTTTGTAGTAAATACATATTATTTATTGCACCCAAATCGGGGAACGTGGCGGGAATCGTTATCATAGCACCTGGAGCAAAAAGCAGGGTGAATAATGTTCAAAGACAATAAAATATATTAACTCAGAGCATGAAATGTGTAGAATTTGAAAATGAAAATAAAATATGGTATATTGTTCAGCTTTATTCGTTATAAAATTTAAAAACTGAGATTTCTTTGGAAAAGATTTACACAAATCAATTATTTTGTAATAACCTATTTTAATTACACTTACTTTATAATAACCTATATTAATAATAATATAATATTTAATTATACTTAGTAAAAATTTAAGTCGACTATTTTATAACTTCTCGCAAGCTCGCTCGCTTCAGCTTATCGCAGTCCACTGCTAGACGTAAGCCTCCCCAAGTTTGCGCCAAATTTCCCGGTTCTCCGTAGTCATCACCCAGTCCGCACCGGCGATCTTACGTAGAACATCAGTCCAGTGAGCCGGAGAGCATGGCACACTTGTCAACACTCGGTCTCCGCTCCAGGACACGTTTGCTCCAACAGCCATCTGTCCTACTACAGAGATGACAAGTCCACTGGCACTTTAAGTTGCTTATTTTACAGGTTATGTCGGTTACTTTTATTTTCTCACTGGTAGTCTCATTTCTGATCCAATATTTGTGAGAGACCCGAAGCATAGCCCTTTCTATTGCACGTTGAATGACTTTGAACTTGTGGACTAATCACTTCTTCAGCGTTTACGTTTCTGTACTGTATGTCAAAACAGGCTGGACGCATTGTTTGAAGACTTTTGTCTTCAAGCATTGCGGAATTTTCGAAGTGAAGACTTGGTGAAAGCTGGCAAACGTCGTCCAGTCCAGCCGAATCCTCCTATCGGTTTACTTCTCGAAGTTGTTTCACCTTCTTTGAATTGTGTGGCCTAGGTAGACATAATCCTGAACAACTTCGAGAAAAGTGCCATCGAGCGGTCTCGGTATAACTTGTTTGTAACTTTCATTTTATGCAAGTTCATATCGAGATCACCTCGTCGGAAGGATACATTTAGGTCGCCACTACTACACTAGGCCGACTAAATAGTCTAGCTCCTCCAACGTCTCTGCAATAATGACGATATCGGCAAAACGAAGGTGAGGGATGTATTCTCCGTTGGTGTTGATGTTTTGTCTCCCCATTTCAAGGCCCTCAAGACGTCCTCCAGCGCAGTGGTAAAGAGTTTTGTTGACATCACATCTCCCTGTCTTACCCCGCGACGAAGGAAAATGGGTCTTGTATGCTGGTATTGGATATGGACGATCATTGTCGCTGTATCGTACATATATATCTCAATATATCGCTAGTCGATATGACATCTTTGAAGATAATCTAGGACAGTCCAGGTCTCGATAGAGTCAAACGCTTTCTCGTAGTTTACAAATGCCACACACAGTGGCTAATTATTACTTCTATTTACATAATATATTTAAATATATGATTTTTTTTCAAAAACTAATTATAATATAACTAGTATTTTCAGCATTTTTCACTGTCATTTGTGCTTTTTTCTTTAAGCATTCTATCTTTTTTATGCTCGAAGTACAGCCACCTGAAACAATAATTAATTTTTTATTTTATTTTCATTTTATTTTACCTACATTACATTTTTTTTAAAAACAGGTCCTATATTTTTTTTTAAATGGAATTAAAAAAAATTATACTATTTATTCAAGTCAGTCACTTCAGCCTATCATAGTCCACTGCTGGACCTAGTCGTACTAGGTCTTCTCAAGTTCGCGTGAGATATCAAGGTTTCAGAAGAATCTTATGTAGATCATCGGTCTAGTGAGCTGGAGGATTTCCCACACTGCGTTTGCCAATACGTGGTCTCCACTCCTGGATACCTCTGCTCTAGTGGCCATAGGTCTTGCGACAGGTCAGTCAACTACCCTTTTAACTTGCTATTTATGTAGGCAGGGTTATTTTCGTTTTCTTGCGGATAGTCTCATTTCTGATCCTATCTTTGAGAGAGGCCACAAGTATAGCCCGTTTCATTGCACGGTTAACGACTTGAAACTTTTTGACTAGTCCCTTCATCAGTGTCTACGTCTTGGCAAGTTGTATTACTCGTCGAGTCCATATAGTTGAAATGGATTTTATCGTTTGCGAGTAAACGATTATTTTAATTTCTCTTTTTGTTTGATTTCCTTATTGACTTTTGTTGTTAATGATATTTCATTTTAAGTCTTACCGGTCAGGTGTTGTTTGTTGTGAGTGAATTTGGACATGACATTTTAAGTTATCTTACCCGAAGATAATTACAGCTGGAAAGGTAAGTAGTGCGCCGAGGAGGAACACAGCGCCGGGTAATATGCTCAAAGTAGCGATATAGACTCTTGAATATAGGGGACCGTATATTAATGGTGTCATAGCTTCCGCCAAACCGAAAAGTGAATTCACCTTACCTGTAAAATACTGAACGTTTACGATATTGTATACATCAGGATGTGGTAACAATGTGGTTTAAATAGTTTTGGATTACATAAATTTTCGTAAAACACAAAATTGAAATACAGTGTTTGATTGTGTTTTCGTTCAAGTGAATTTTAATTCTTTTAACAGGACCAATTTCTAAGTTTTTTGATGCTTTTACTATCCTTGTTAATACATAAATTTTTTTATAAAATTTGGTCGGCAAACAAGCGACTCACGGCTCACCTGATGGTAAGCGATTACCGCATAGCCTAAGCCATAAGCTTGCAACACTACAAGCGTTGCAAGTGCGTTGTCAACTCTACCTTCAAACCCCCTCAGGAGCTCTGGCGACCTTACTCACCATAGGAACACAACATTGATTGAGAGCAGTATAGTTTAGCTGTGATTTACTGTAAGGTCGAGGTACTTCCCCAGTCGGGCTTTTCTAGATTTTGAGTAGGATATCTCTTGCTGTGCTCTACCTCAGTTGTATCCTAATTCAGTAAAACATTTATTTAAATGAACTTGCATACGCCATGATCACAGCACAACACATGGCGTATTCTATTGAATAATACCATTATACTATTGTTATATTAGGGATCCCAAAATGACCAATCACTATAACTTTTGCTCGACTAAAGAAGAAGATAAATGTAAAGAAAACTTTGCATGTTGTGTTTGCTTATAAATAAAATAATATAATAAAAAAAAATATTGAGAAATTAGGTTATTAAAAAGTTAATATAAACTATATCATGAAATGTAGCAACGGCTACCAAACTTTGTAAACAAAATATATTATCGATTGATTAATAGTATTCTGTGTGTGTGAACACGTGTTTATATTGTGAATGATAAGGTGTACACAGACGGCGTACGCGTGATTGTTCGTACGACCATACATATTCCGGTGCATCTTAATCTAAATAATTCCTAAATAAATAATTTTCTTTTACTGTATTATAATTATATGTTTTATTATTTTATGTAATTTAAAATAATGTAGTGTACTTTGTAAGCGATAATATTACATAACTATACGATATACGCTGCACAAAATTTTGACGTATTGTTATTGTATTATATTATAGCTTTATGTACCTTTCGAATTAAAGATACTAATAAAAAAAATTATAGACTCTAGTTTTGTTGATATAGAATAAATATACCGACGACAACGTGTTACCATCCCCGCACATGCCATACATTTGCATTGGTCATACAGACATTTTCCGTGGTCTGGGTGTTTGTGCTTGTGTATTGTGTGTTTCCGGACTCCTGACATAGATGAAAATTATAGTAGTTGAGTGTGAGGCGTTTATTTGTAATTATTTATACCTAGATAGAAGGCCAATTGAACATGAACGTCTATCGAAACATAGTTTAAGAGACAAGTTTAATAAAGTTGGAAAAGGCTAAACTAAATTTAATAACTATATAATTATTAGCGACATCATCTAAAAAGTAATATACATAGTAAATGATATTGAGTAATGATGTTGAGTAACAGTGCATGTTACTCAACATCGCGAAGAGTCATTAAGACAACATTGACGAGGGGCGTATAGTACTCTATAGTTACGTGAAAATATATGGTTAACATTATTTGGGTTTCTATCACGAGGTTTAAGTAGGTTAATGTAAAGTCATATCAGGTTAGAAAATACTATGGTTCTAATTTTTTTTGAGTTTATTTATTAAAAAAAGCTATAAGGCTCGTGGTATGAAAAAATATGGGAAGTGAAATCGTGTGAAACAGTAACGTTGAGCATTGACGCAGATTGACGTTAAATACCCGGTTGATCATTGGTATGGTCATAGAAGGGAGCATTATGTTACATAATTAATAATAATAATAATAATAATAATCTCTTAGTGACAGCATCCTGTTGCTTTAGAAATGTTATGACTTCTCATTAAAAAATCGCGATAAGTAGTTTTGACAGTTGAGAGTCCTCTCTTGATGTTAACTTTACACTACCAAACTAATTTTGAAGAGACCAAAACAAATCTGAAACAAATCTGATCGCAAGATCGGGGCTATATGGTGGATGCATTGAGACTTCCCGGTCAAACTTTCTCAGTTTTTGTTGTGTGGCTAAAGATGTATGTGATCGATATATTAGAAAAAAGGGTATATTATTAGGTTATATATTATTTATTTATTAAAAATAAAAGTTACCATGTATAAAAATCAAAATTCAATAAATTAAATAATAATTAATTAAAATCAATTTTAAATTCTCTCCACTACATCTAGTATCACTACACATTAACTAGACACCGATTGTTGGAATAAAGTTTGGGTCGCTTAACTTCGTTATATTATTTTCTATAACACTGAACAGGTTTGTAGAGGACTAGTGAATAGTCAATGAATATTAAAATGGTTTAGGTATTCTGTTCGCTTCGCTAGTTTTAAGCAGCTTTCCTATTATTCGATTTGTATAAAATCTTGCTTGTTGAGAATATTTATAAATTAAAAACTTTTAAATACATACCAAATTCTTCACCGCTGACAAGCTTTGTTGCTATTGAACGCATAGCAATGAATGACGTTCCGTTAAGAATTTCCAAAAGTGGCGCTGAAAAGAAACATTACATTTAGTGAAAAAACAATAGAAAAGAAATACAGTTAAAACAGAAACAGTATCTTATAATTAAAATATCAAAAATACAATACACAAAAATTCATAATATTTTTTGCAACATATAATATAATAATAAAAAAAAAATAGATTTTAGAATTTTCTTTAAAGGAGTAAAGCATTAGTATTCGCAATAATTGTTCAATAAGCGAATAGCTAAGCATTACTTATAACGATATATCAATAATCGATAGTGTATTTAGATAAGAAATTTTTGTATGGCTTACGTTAGTTATATTACGATATTAACTTGCGTTTGTTTCTGAAGCCATAATATGAGGTTTACGAGTTATAAAATACGGCTCGATATAAAACTATGAGTGAGCCTTTATTTAACGAATCATAGAGTCGCATTTTTATTAGCAAATTTTGTTTCCGTACTACGAAAATAAAGAGAGGCCCCTATTTCATGTATAACTAAGTAAATAAAGGGTTTTATATAAATATTTATTTCTATTTCTATTATGAAACTTAAAGACCAGGACCCTCAATATGTAAATTCCTATATATATTCGGATTATAAGTAAATATATATTTTGTTTGTATTCGCGAGGTATTCGCTTTAGTTAGGTAATTACTTGCTGTTGTACGTAACTTCCTTCACATGGAAATTTTGATGTTAATCCGTACGTTATGATATCTCATTGTATTGCATATGGGCTGTTTTTCTTACATGTACCTAATTCGAGTTTAAAGAGTATTTACGTCGTTAAGGATTAAAGAAATCTTTAGATACGCATTTCTCGAGTTTTATTGAAGAGTTTGTTTACGTTATTTTAAATTAATTGTAAATAATTTTCTCTTAAAATATTAATTTTGTAAGGTATAAATAGTAATTTTATAATTTGTACAAATAAATAAAATTAGTGTCTGTTTGTAATATTAAAGTAACCGCTTTTTATTTATTGGTAGATAGCTGATGTAATAAGAAGTAACTTAGGCTACTTTTATTTTGGAAATTTATTTATTCTGTAACTCTGCGAATTAAACAATATTTTTTTTTTAATTTAACGCCACCGAAGTCGCGGGTACAGCAAGTTTTATATATAATTATTTAATGTTATCTACAAACTTTACGACGATGACCGTTCATATGTCCAGGACCAGAGAACAGGACCTATTTCCCTGCGGTGTGGGGTAAGACAGGAGGATGTAATATCACCGAAACTGTTTACCACTGCGCTGGAGGATGTCTTTAAGACCTTAGGTTGGGGAGAACGAGGCATTAACGTCAACGGTGAATTCATCTCTCACCTTCGTTTCACCGACGATATTGTCATCTTTGCGGAGATGTTGGATGAGTTAGGCTACATGCTGGCCGGCCTAAACGAGTCCTCCCAGCGTGTCGGTTTCTGTATGAACTTGGACAAAACGAAAGTTATGTTTAACAACCAAGTCATACCGAGACCGGTATCGGTCGATGGTACCCTTCTCGAAGTTGTTCAGGATTATATTTACTTAGGCTATACTATCCAACTAGGTCGCAACAACTTCGAGAAGGAGGCCGACATGAGGATTCGGTTGGGCTGGGCGGCGTTTGGTAGGCTTCGTCGAGTCTTCACATCGAAGATTCCGCAACGCTTGAAGACAAAAGTGTTGGATCAATGCGTTCTGCCTGTGTTAACATACGGAGTCGAGACGTGGACACTGACAAAGGGACTGCTCCACAAATTTAAAGTCGCTCAACGTGCAATGGAACGGGCTATGCTTGGGGTTTCTCTCAAAGATAGGATTGGAAATGAGACTATCCGCGAGAAAACAAAAGTAACCGACATAGCTCACAGAATTAGCAAATTGAAGTGGCAGTGGGCTGGTCATCTGTGTCGCAGGACCGATGGCCGTTGGAGTAGACGGGTCCTGGAGTGGAGGCCGCGTCTTGGCAAACGCAGTGTGGGACGTCCTCCGGCCCGTTGGACCGACGATCTACGTAAGATTGCCGGTGTAGGCTGGATGAAGTTTGCGGAAAACCGGGATGTCTGGCGCGAACTTGGGGAGGCCTATGTCCAGCAGTGGACTGCCATAGACTGAAGTGACGTGACAAACTTTAACACTGCTTTAACCTCTTTTTAAGCATGGAATTCATGTCTTATTTAGCAGTCTCCATTGCAATAGCAAATAGATCTAAAGAGTGGCCCATATCAACAGTCATTTACCAAATTGCTTAAAATGTAGTTGTAATGTACAATAAAGTATAAATAAATAAATAAATAATAAATAAATATCCATGACATTATTTTTGGAGATAGTAATTAATATAAGGATTAATTAAATAATCTTTTATTTTTTTATAAGGGTTCGCTATTTGCTATCTGTGTCGCAAGCTGATAGCGTATCTTATCACATAACAATCTAATAGCCATCGACCTACTTAGTGTATTTTTATATGTGTATACATATACTTTGATATCTTACTTTTGTTATGCTACAGAAATCATGGGTTATTTTCGTTTAAAATTTAATGAAGTCATTTAATAAATTAAAATCGGCGTTTATAAATTTTCTATTTAAAGCGTAAAATAAAATAACTGAGCTTGTTTAATCGGAATTACACGAATTCTTATCTATACATATAATAAAATGGTAAGAAAGTCAAAACTGTACATTGAATATTTAAAAAAAAAATACTTGGGGTGTGATCTAAAATCGATACCGAAGCCAAAAATTACTTTTTAAAACTTTTGTCTATTTGTCTGTTTGTCTGTATGTATTTCCGGGATAAACTCAAAAAGTACCGCATGGATTTACTTCAAATTTGGCACGAATATTATTAAGAAGTCGGGTCAACATATAGGCTAAATATTATCATGCTATCACCTACCGAGAACGAGCAGTGAACCTTTATTTCCTCAACGCATTCTGTAACAACGTGTAATCTAACGACGCATATTTGAGTGTTGTTGTTATTATGTTAATAACTCTGCTATATAAGCTAGCTTCACACTATAAAAATCACGCAATATAAGTAACAAAGCTAATTTTAAAGCAGCACCATCTATGAGATTTTTCTGTAGATATGAAATGTAAAAAGAAACGGGTAAATGAATGTTATTTTAAAAGATATAATCGTAGGTATTTTTGCTGCTGTATAGCGTTCACGCAGACGACTTCGCGGGCAGCAGCTAGTTTACAATATGACAAGAGTGGCAAAAAAGTGTACGGTCCACCAGTAAGCGGCTACCGTAGCCTAAAGAAGCCTGCAACAGCAGAAGTATCGCAAGCGTGTTGCCAACTCTGACCCACTCTTACCCTCCTCAAGACCTCTGGTACAATATTTTATAAAAATTGAGACACTTTAGGTCCAACATAGTATACTACGTAAAATATAGAAACCTGGTATAATATTTATTTTTCTGTTAAAATTACTCCTACTATGTTATTATATATATTCATAATTTCAACTCAGGTAACTTTATTATTACCGGCCTGTTTTACGGAATATTTATTCATTTATCTACGTATTAATATTTACACGAGTAAAGTAAATAATGTTAAAAACGGCCTTGGTATAATGGTACGAGAAGTCAGTGGTCACAGCTTCGATTCACGCCCAGTCAAAATAATATTTGTGTTTGAACAAAAAATTTCCACTAGTCTGAGCGAATGTCTAAGTCTAAATGAATAAGTCCAGCAAACCACAAAGAGCACTTCAAGTAGTTGGTGCCGGTTGTTATCAGTGATCGTTACTTCTGATAAGAAAATAACCCGCCAACTCGCATTAGCGAAGCATGGTGGAAAATTCCTACCTTTCTTGAACGAGGAGCAGAGGTCTTTGCTCAAAAGTACCATCATCTTTCGAAACTGTGCGAAGTAAACAATAATAAATTCGTATTAATTTCAGATAAATTGATGATAACTGCTACATGGATAAAATTTCGTATGCAAAGCGTGGGTAAATGCTTAACACGTATCGGCTTTTCTTAATAAAAGAGGTTTCAAAAAAAAATTTTATAAATAATAATTTCCTATTTATATAAAAAAAAAATATATAAATAGGAAAACAACCTACAAACGAATTATTGATGTTTACAATCCATTAAGCAGAAGTTACTCACTTTGCTTGTGAGAACTTTTTACTTTTAAAAAACATTTTTTTAAACTTTTTACCAACTCGTTAACTGACCGCAAAGTTAACTAATAAGTTAGTTAATTACTTCAATATAACTGAACTGCATAGCGACCTGCACAGTTACCAACTATAGTTACCGTTCTAAGTTTCGTTCCATTACTTAAGTCAACTGTGCTCAACTTAGTTTCGATTCGAGTTATTATTGCATCTAATGGGTGTATATATTTTTAGGAATACATTAGACTATTTTTTATCATTATTTATATTATATAATAATTAAATTATATAATAAATATTAATATAATATGACTATAAATATTATGTATAAAAATTTTAAAATAGTTATTTAATGTAGTAGTTATGTACATCTAAACTTACCCATGTATATTTCCAAATCATTTCTAGCGAAGGCGTAGGCGAACGATGCGATAATTTTGCTCATACATGATATTATTCCCAGTAATGTGTCGTCTAATTTAAGATGCTTGCTAAATAGGCTTATCGAAAAAGCAGTACCTGAACAAAAACAAAACAAAAACACGAATATTATAAAGAAGAGTCGAATTAACCGAACGAAGGATTTAATATCAAAAAATTTTGGTATTACAAAAGGCTTACCAAAGCCTTACGGCCTAGTATTAAAAATATGTATACATAAAGAATACATTGGAACATTTTTGAATATCATATCAAAAATTGACCGTTCCAGCGGGGATCGAACGTGCGTCTCCGTCTGACCGTGTCGGCGCTTTAGCCAATTAAGCTATGCTGCTGCTGGAATGGTCAATTTTTGATATTATATTCAAAAATGTTTAGAATACCTAATGTGTGGGTAACACAAAAATAAAATCGTACATAGAATACATTGGATTTTTAACTTTTTATAGCGTTACAGTTTCTTTCATTGTAGTACTTACCAATCAAATTAGTGACGATACTATACGTTGACCAAATACTATATTTAACTTCGTCCCAGTTGAATCTAAATCTGGTAAATAGATATAAAACAGAGAATTCTCCTGAAAAAAATAATAGTTAATTATTCACCACATATCAAGCGAAAAAAACATACATTACTTAAAAGAGTTGATAATAAAACTTGCCTTGTAAAGGTCCGAAGACAACGCATACTACTATAAGAAGGAGGCAAACTCGCAGACGTCTGTTACCAGTGCCTTTCTGAAAGGCTACTCGAAAAGTTTCAATCACGAGAGCAAAATCAAAAAACTCTCTTATAAAACCAAAACATCCAGTATGTTTCTGAAAATATTTAAGAAAATGTTTGGACATAGTAATTATGACAAAAATATAATAACTAATACATGCTTTTGGTTAAAGTTAAAAATATTTTTAAAGTGCAAACATAATGAAAGTATAGGTAAAATGTAATTTGAAATGGAAATAAATTTATAGGTATAAAGTTTTATACGAAAAATGCTATAAATCCAAATATTTACTCACTTTTTCAATATTCTTCCTTTTTGGGTCTTCTAAGTAGAGACAGCCATAAACAAGACTAAATAAATATAGACTAGCTGAGAAAGAAAAGATTCCGTAGTAGCCTATCCAAGTAAGCAAAATTCCGCTTAGTGCACTACCTATTGGGTATCCAAGTGACATTAATAAGTTTACAATGCCCAATCTATACGTTCTATCCTCAACAGTAGTAATATCACCCATATAACTAAATACTCCTATAAAGTTTGTAAACCAACCACCGGTAATAGCTGGAAAAATACTTTCCGTCAAAGCAGTTACTTCAGCTGGAAGTTCTAGGAAAAAGTAGGTGTTAATGATGAAACCGATGCAAGAAAGGAATTCTCCTACAATTGGAATCAGGATACAGGCCTTTCTACAACCAGTTTTATCGCTCCACGCTCCAACAAACAATATTATTAAGACTGGAATTGCTGTTTGAACTACGTTTTTCCAAGCTTGGATTTCAGCTGTATAGGTTTGAACGTTTTCTTCATATTTTGTATAGTTTTCCGTTTGTCTTGATTTTAAGGCGTCACAAATTTCAACACTATAATTTAGATTTACAAGGCAAACCTTTTCTAAATTTAGGTTTTGAGTAGCTAATGATGCTAAAACACTCGGCATAATGTAACAAATCATTATTGGTTCAACCGTTATGTTATTTTTAATAATTTTAAGTCTTTCTTTAAACGATATGTTTATACTCTTATGTTCCTTTTCAGTATTGCTGTTATTTTCACATTTTAACGGAGATTCTTCAGTAGCTTCATCTTTGTTTTCTTCTTCTTCAATTTCTTGGTTGTTTTGGACAATCGATTTAGTTGTTTCCATTTTAGACATTTTGTATAATACTATTAAAAATTTATGAAATAGATTTCAACTTATACAAAATTTATATTCATTAGCATTGCGAGTTGTGTTTTTTGATGTACTAGCAACCTCTGAAAACTAAACTAAATGGTAAAATTAACTGCATTACTTTATTTGTACAACTATTATTTATAACACAGTTAAATTAAATATTTGCAATATCATTAAACGCTATTGATAAGAATTCTCTTTAATGCTATCAAGACTATTTATTTTAAGATATTGTTTTTGAAATAATAGATTTATTTTTGTACAAAATGTTTAATAAATATTTACATTATCATTCTCAGGTAATTACAAGACAGTATAGACTGTTGCATTTATTGTAATTTAATTGCCATCGTGGGTGTCAATGTTATCCTTTCGTGTAGTGAACTCATCTTGATTAGCTAATTCGATACAGTAAACTTTCTTCTGTTTGTTTTGCATAACTTTATACTCCCAATACAGCCAACTGAAAATCATATGTAAAGAATGACAAGTATGTAGAATTTGAATTTATAGAATTAAACATAATATTTTTGCGTACGACTTACACAAATAAAACGACAGCAGGCAATGTAAGGGAGGATCCTATAAGGAATACGGCTCCCGGTAATACTTCCATCGTCGCTACGTAAACTTTCGTGTATAGTGTTGTATACAGAAGTGGTGTAAAGTTCTCAACCAAAGCAAATATGGAGTTCATTTTTCCTGAAAATAATTCAAATAGTGTAAATAATTTTTCATTACTATAGTCTATCCCTGCTGTCTACTGCTATTTATCGTATCTAAATGGTATTTATTAAAGTTTAAAAAAATTTAAACATTCAACTCAAAAATAAGATGATTATGAAGCATCATATAAAGAAATACACAACGTATTTTAAATGCAAATACTTTAAACTATGCGGATTTTAATAATAAACGATTTATTTTTAATTTTTATAAATTATTATTTTTAGAACTCATTACAATTATATATATATATATATATATATATATATATATATATATATATATATATATATACATACATACATATTTTTTTAAATGTACGTATTCGTCGTATTTTAATCGCAAAGAGGATTTGTGCACTTAGATCATGTTTTTTCGAAAATTAAAAAGTAAGTGAGATTGAAATCACTTACCAAACTCTTCTGGTGAGACCAACTTTGAGGAATGTGACCTGAGAGCCAAAAGTGCTGTTCCATTTAACATGTCAAATATAGGAGCTAAAATCGAAATAAATATTAAATATCATGCATAAATTCTAATAAAATTCATTATATTAAAAATTAATACAATACCTATAAAGAAGATTTTTTCATTGGGAGCGAAGCAGTATACAAAAGAGCCAGCTATTTTGCTAAATGTTGACAAAAGTCCCATAACGGAATCCTGCCATTTCAATATTTTACTGAACACAGTGATAGAAAAGATTGTTCCTACAACAATAACTATCATATAAATTTAGTCATAATTTCATTGGTTCAATAATATGATTAGTATGACTGTTACTGTTACTGTGGGGTAATGCTGCAAATATTGAGACTATATTTATCTCGCAAAAAAGGGCTATTCGCGGCATTTACGATCTTGGAGCTCGAGTCTCCCTACAGGATGTTTTCCAAAAGGTGGACATATTAACGATTGCGTCGCAGTATATTTATAACAATATTATGTATATCCACCAAAATATTCATTGTTTTGAAATAAATAATAATAATCGCATTGTAAACACGAGAAGGAATAACAAAATTGTAACTCCAAGTTTCCGACTGCGCAAAGTAAACGTTTCTTTTCTGGGTCATGGTATTCGCATGTATAATAAAACACCACAAACAATTTTGGAATTGTCTTAACATAAATTTAAAGTTTTTATTATAAAAATTTTTATAGATAAAGCTTATTACTCGGTGCAGGATTACATAGTTGATAAAGATGTGTGAACTTAGTGACGCTGTATTTCATGCAATATGTTTTGAATTTTGTACTAAAACACAGTTTATATATTATTTTCAAAAGAGTAACTGCAGAGTTTCTTGCCGATTCTTCTCTGCAGAATCTACATTCCGAATCGGTGGTAGCTTCACTTTTCCAAAAATAATAATTTGTTTTTAAAGTTTTAATTCGTAAAATGACGATTCGAAAGTGCTCTTGTTATTTTTGATTTTGATTTTGATTAATTTTGATGTAGTCAATGAATAGGGAAGGTGGTTAGCCGAGTTATATTATCAGCTTTCTGCTTTTCCTATATCCAAAGTTAGATCCCTGTCGACCACATTATATTGATCTGATAATGGACTTAATTATTAATTAATAATTTTGTAAGGTCGTTGTCACTACAAACAAAGTTGATAAATGTGGTACGGTCTTTCTTATAAAAAAAAAGTTGTCTTACTCAACATAACATCCATGTTAGATATTATATTTATATACGCCATCGCTTATCCACGTAAAATTTTCATCACATTTGAATCATTTGGCTTCTTTTGAAAAACTTGAAAGATTCAACGGTATAGCTACTGAGACAAACGTGTTCTAAAACTCGTCAAAATCATTCATGTGAAATTCTTTGCGTCAATATACTAACATTGTGCCTCATCCAGACATAATCATTGGTCACGGGAACAGCTATCATTCGTGCAGAACATACATAAAGACGTGATTGTGGTGGCTGTCTTTTTACTGAAATAGGGCACAGCAGGATATATCATGCTCAAAATCTGGAGCAACCCGTCTGGGAAAGTGCCCCAACCTTGCAGAAGATTCACTTCAGCCTATCGCAGTCCACTGCTGGACATAGGCCTCCCCAAGTCCGCGCCAGACATCCCGGTCTTCCGCAATCCTCATCCAGCCGACACCGGCAATCTTACGTATATCGTCGGTCCAACGGGCCGGAGGACGTCCCACACTGCGTTTGCCAAGACGCGGTCTCCACTCTAGGACCCGTCTACTCCAACGGCCATCGGTCCTGCGACACAAATGACCAGCCCACTGCCACTTCAATTTGCTAATTCTGTAGGCTACGTCGGTTACTTTCGTTCTCTCGCGGATAGTCTCATTTCTAATCCTATCTTTAAGAGAAACCCCAAGCATAGCCCGTTCCATTGCACGTTGAGCGACCCTAAACTTGTGGACCAGTCCCTTCGTCAGTGTCCACGTCTCGGCTGCGTATGTTAACACAGGCAGGACGCATTGTTCGAAGACTTTTGTTTTCAAGCATTGCGGAATCTTCGAAGTGAAGACTCGACGAAGCCTGCAAACGCCGCCCAGCCCAACCGAATCCTCCTGTCGGCCTCCCTCTCGAAGGTGTTGCGGCCCAGTTGGATAGTATGGCCTAGGTAAATATAATCCTGAACAACTTCGAGAAGGGTACCATCGACCGAAACCGGTATCGGTATGACTTGGTTGTTAAACATGACTTTCGTCTTATCCAAGTTCATACAGAGACCGACACGTCGGGAGGACTCGTTTAGGCCGGCCAGCATTTGGCCTAACTCATCCAGCGTCTCCGCAAAGATGACAATATCGTCGGCGAAACGAAGGTGAGAGATGAATTCACCGTTGACGTTGATGCCTCGTTCCCCCCAATCTAAGGTCTTAAAAACATCCTCTAGCGCAGTGGTAAACAGTTTCGGTGATATTACATCCCCCTGTCTTACCCCGCGCCGGAGGGAAATAGGTCTTGTTCTTTGGTCATTGACATGAACGGTCATCGTCGCCGCGTCGTACATAGATTTCAGTACATCGATATATCGCCAGTCGATATGACATCTCTGCAGAGAGTCCAGGACAGCCCAGGTCTCGACAGATTCGAAGGCTTTCTCGTAGTACACAAATGCCATACACAGCGGTTGATTATATTCTTCCGTCTTTTGAATAATCTGCCGAACAGTATGGATGTGGTCCACGGTGCTGTAGCCATTTCGAAACCCAGCCTGCTCCGGTGGTTGGAATTCGTCGAATCTTCTACTGAAGAACTTGCAGAACTTGCTGAACTTGCAGAAGATTACAGCATAGTAATACTGCTCTCAAATAGTGATGTGTAGCTGTTGTGAGGAAAGAAGCCAGGACTCCTGGGGAGGATCAGGGGTTAGATCGGCAACGTGCTTGTGATGTTGCGGGTGTTACAGGCGTTTATAGGCTGTGGTAACTGTCAGGAGGGCCGTGTGCTTGTTTGCCGGTCTACTCGTATGAAAAAAGGGAGGAATTACTGTTTTTGTTTGGATTGGAAAAACATGTAAAATGAAACTAAATTCCACTTTTTAAGAATTGTAGAATAACCTCAAAGAAAATAATAAATCTAACATATGCATGTTAGATTTAGAAGTTGGCAGTTACTTCGACCAATGGATAAATTAGTAATCCATTCGAGGAAATACAGAAACTATTTGATAAGGTTTGATAAGGTTACATATTGGTATTTTGATAAAATGTCACAAGATGAAAACTGTTTTACACTTACCAATTGTGTGAGCAACCATATTGTAAGATTGAAAGATACTGAATTGTAGTTCGTCCCAGTTAAATCTGTATCTTGTGGAAATGTACATTATAGAAAGTTCACCTGTAAACAAAATAGTAATTTTAATAATAAATTGGGTACTTTTATTTATATAAATGCTCTTTACTTAATTTTTTTAAAGTGGGCTAAGCACAAAGATATCCGTTACAAATTTATGGAATAACTGTAGCACGTTACGCTTCAGCCTGTAATATCCCACTACTGGGCATAGGCCTCTTTCCCCTCGTAGGAGAAGGATCCGAGCTTAATCCACCACGCTGCTTTAATGCGGGTTGGCGGATATATTCCCTACTATGAGTAACGATCGCTATCAGGTGTACATGACAACAACCACGTACGCAATGTATTTTTCTTTATGTGTATTTAATTTCGTTATTTAACTCTATAAAAAAAAATTGACAAATATTAATAAACTTTTATTATACCGATTAAAAACACGAAAACTGATTAAATTTCTGTTACACATACATCTGTTAAAAAATCAAGCGTAAACCGGAAGGATCTATGCACATATATTTTATTCTAGACCAAGCACTCTGTAAGTAATAGCCTTGATCAGGAGTTCCCAAACTTTTTTACTCGTACTATTCAAATTATTCAACATCTTCTCCGGCAAAATGTTTTAAAATCCATTCAGTAAGCTTAGTGAGGTATTCTATTACAAGGGTATTAAGTAAGTCAATAAGTTCATTGAAGGTTGCATACTTTAACATACAAAAGGCATAAAATTAATTTTAGTCCTTAATGATGCTCATTGTCTTGTAGTTTATATATAGACAGTTGAGTACATTAGAAAATTTTTCATCTGTCGTATATAATAATAATTGTGCTAGCAAATGAAAAAAACCGACTTCAATTACATCGACATTACACTTCAATTACAAGTAAATAAACGTAAGTAAACGAAAAAAATTAACAAACGATTTCTCTGGGATTTCATCATCAGATCCTGGTTTTCTTATCATGGTGCGGTATCATGCATGCGATATCTCCTTTCCAACAAAAAAATAATTATCAAAATCGGTTCATAAACGACGAAGTTATACATTAAAAAATATATATACAGCCGGATTGAGTAACCTCATCCTTTTTTAAAGTCGGTTAAAAATTAAATCATAAACTAAAACGTAAGACAAACTAATAATTTTTTTTATACTTTCTTCCTATTACTTTAAAGGTCAAAATTTAGAATAGACACATATAACAATATTCTTCAACATACTTCGTAGGATAGTAATAACTTACCATACATAGGTCCAAATATTGTACTGGTAACAAAAAGCATCGTGGATATTTTAACTCTTCTGTTATTTGCGCTTTTTTTAAACACAGTCGTAAAGGTTTCTTTGACATTATTAAAATCAAAGAACGTTCGAAGGAAGTATAGTAAACCTTTTCCATCATGCTGCAAAAAAAAAAATGTGAAATTATAAATATGTATTCATGTTTATATATTTCATTTTTCACTACTCCAAAAAACCTCCTTTCTAAAGATTAATATATCGTGACGATATATATATATATATATATATATATATATATATACACTACCGTCCAAAAGTTTGGAAGCACACCTGATTTCAAACAAAACAAAAGATTGCCGACTCCCTGCGGTAAATAATAGCAATAAAATAAAGTTTTATGACCTTTTGTGATTTTTTAACACAAAACAAAAGGACTACTAGTGCATATTCCTTGAGTTTTAACAAATTCCTGGATTTTGACGAAACACGTGTTTTATTACTTCATCCGCCGGGGACTTTCTTTCATGCATTGATGCGGTTTTATTGAAAATATTTTGTAGTTTATATCTTTTTTGGACCTTATTTAGTCACACTTGAGCATTAGAACGCGAAGGTTGTGATATTAACATCGTCTGTATTCAAAAGATTTCGACTACTTCCTTGACCGTCTTTTTTTTTTATTGAAAATGGCAAAACGCAAGCAAATCACACTTGAACAGCGAAGCGCTATTTGTACTCTGCGTGAGGAAGGCTACAGTGAACGCCAAATCGCAAAAAAACTCGGAATTTCTTGTAAAGGTGTCCACTACACCCTCGCTAGAAAAAAAGAAACTGGCAAAAATGAAGATAGAAAAAGGTCTGGTAGGCCCAAATCCACTACAAGTCAAGAGGATAACTTCATCAGAGTTCTTTCTAAACGGAATCGTCGCTTAACTGCACCACAAATTACCGCATCTCTGAATGAAACGCGAGGAACACCCGTGTCAATAACAACAGTTAAAAGACGACTACTGTCTGCGGGGCTAAGAGGTTGTGTTGCAGTTAAAAAACCAAAACTAACAATTCGGCATAAGAAAAACAGACTAGAATGGGCAAAGGAACATAAAAACTGGACAATAAACCAATGGAAAAAAGTTCTTTGGAGTGACGAATCGAAGTTTCAGATTTTCGGGTCCAATAGACGTGTTTTTGTGCGCCGATCTAAAGGAGAGAGAGCTTCAGAAGCTTGTACAGTGCCTACTATCAAACATGGTGGTGGTAATGTCATGGTTTGGGGGTGTTTCGGCAACAATAAACCCGGAAGTCTTGTGAGGATAACCGAAAAACTAAACAAGGAACGCTATTTGAAAATTCTTAAGGATTTCGCCATACCCGGTGGACTGAATCTTATTGGTCCTGGGTTCGTTTTTCAGCAAGATAACGACCCGAAACATTCGTCCAAACTGTGCCAGAACTTTTTAAGGAAGAAAAAAGATGTGAAAATCATGCAGTGGCCGTCTCAATCACCTGACCTTTCTCCCATTGAACTTGTTTGGGATGAACTAGATAGAAGGGTGAAAAATCAATCTCCTACGAGCTCAGAACATTTGTGGCAACTATTACAGAGCGAATGGAAGAAGTTAGATGAACAGTATTTTATGAAATTAATTAGTAGGATGCCTAGAATATGCGAGAAGGTAATTAAAGAGAGGGGTGGACACTTCGATGAAGCTAAAATTTAATTTAATTTTTATATTACTTATTTAATTTCATTGTTGTAGAAGTGTGTTTTGTCTATTTTTTTAATTCTGTATCAATAAAAAAAATTTAAGATGGCTTACTTTTATTTTATTTGATTTTATCTTGTTGCTTCCAAACTTTTGGACGGTAGTGTATATATATATATATATATATATATGTATATATTTCTGAAAATATAATTTTCAGTTCCACCCGGAAAATAAAACCATTAAAAACTAACTATTACTTTCATTCAATGCTAAATTATGATTGTAGTTAGACGTTATTATACTAAAAACGGTTTTTTTAACTGCGGAGTTTCTTGCCAGTTCTACTCTGCAAATTCTACATTCTCAATCAGTGGTACTAGCAGCTTCTCTTCTAACTATAATATATTAATTTTTTTGGTGACTTGATTGAGGTTGGGACTTGAATTGAGTAATTTTTTGTTAATAAATAATAAACCGTTTTTTACGAGAAGAAACAATTAACGAAAAAAGGTTATCTTACGTACTGCGGTAAAGTACTGTTTACGGCAGAGTGTAAAAATCAAATGAAAAAAAAACTTATATAAAAAAAACTAGTCATCGCAAACTTAACGAATTTTTCAGCTGATATAAAACCAATGATGTTGTAAGAATCAAATGGAAAAAAACCTATATCAAAATAATCCTAGTCATCGTGAACTTAACAAATATTTCAGCTGTAATAAAACCAATGTTGTTTTTTAAAGAAATATTATCAATATATTTTACATTATCATATCTCGTTCCATTGCACTTTGAGTGACTTTAAACTTTCCAAAAGTCCCTTTGTTAGTATCCACCTCTTAGCTACGTATGTAACAGGCAGGATGCATTGATCGAAGATTTTTGTCTTCAAGCATTGTGGTATCTTCGAAGTGAAGACTAACGAAGTCTTTTGTTTAACACTGGGAAATGCATTTACGCACTGGCCCCACCGCCCGAAGGTGACGGGAGAATGGGGCTCTCGCCACGGTTAGAATGCACACAGACCACCCACTAAAACCCAGTGGTGCCTTCATAGTCGTAGTACCAAGGGATCGCGTTTGCATTCAACCACGATGCCCCGACGGTTGGCCACACGTGCTACGGCCAACTTTGTTTTAAAAGCGCCCACGGGTGCCGAGAACACTCTATTTCCTTGGAATAGAGAGGAAATAGATTGCAGTGACATGGCCGCAGCCTACTCCACAGCTTGACGGTTACTGGAGTCGTTTGAGTTATACAGTTTTTACTATTATTGAGACGAGAATCTCGCCCCTCCCCCTTTTGTACGCCGCCGGTTTGCCAGCGCTGGTGCAGACTCCACAATACAGCGTACCGTTACAGGTGCCAGCAATGTGTCTCTCTTTCCCGAACTGGAAGCACAGCCTGCTTCGGTCAACCGCAAACGGAAAAGTCAGGCGGGTTTGTCCGACCTCCAAGTACTTGAAACAGCGCAATGAGAACTGCTCTAAGACTCTGACTCTGGCAGAGATCCAGCTGAAAAGGAGCCTGTCAGCTTTGGCCAGAGCCTTCACGGCTGGGGATCGGGCAACGCAGCACTATAGATCCTATTTCTCCCGGACCGACAACAATCTCGCTAGCCCTAACAGACTCGGCGACGCATCCAGTTGCTTTGGCTACCTCCTCCGCTATCATCTCGCAGTCAAACGTGACTCCGTTTAGACGACCAGTATAGAAACGTGAAGACTCGCGAGTTTCATGGGCTGGACGACCCTCGCCCATGATCCCGAGGCCCCTACCCAACTCCTTCGCTAGACACTGTGCCACTTCTGCAGTCTGGCACTTTGGCAGCTCCAACAACCTGGCCCCGGTTAATGCCCAAGTCAGCCAAATTGACTGTACCTGTAGCACGTTGTAAAATATAGCTGTAAGTGACCCCCTTTTTTTCCGCCTACGGCTCCAGTGTTATAAGCACTACGGGCCTTCGGGGAGCCACTAACCTGAGCTTTTAGGCTTTTTACTTGTTTCTTCCGGTGCTATCACAGTACGACTGTAGCAGCAGTGGCGGCGTCCGACACAGGAGATTTACATATTTTCTTCTTTGGCTTCTTTTTGGCGACGGTGACCAATTCATCATCGCCAGCTGTAGGACTCGATGAAGCCTGCCAAACGCCGCCCAACTCAACCGAATTCTCCTATTGGCCTCCTTCTCGAAATTGTTGCGGCCTAGTTGGATGATATGACCTAGGTAAATATAATCCTGAACAACTACAGAAACAGGTCGAGGCCCAAAAGGCTGAGTTAAGCAATCGGACAAAAGCCACACCGAAACCGAGCCTGATGTCGATGGCGAAGTTTATCCAATCGACGATCTCCCCAAAACGAGGCAAAAAACCGCCCCACTTGTCCCCCAATCAGGTCGATACAAGAAAGCGGCAAATTAAGGCGTTGAAAAGGTTCACCGAGGACGAAAGTTCGAAGCACCCGGAGGCGCCACCAACTCTTCGAACAAGGGCCGATATGGGGCAAGTAACACCACCAAAACTTCGACCAGCGTCCACACCGTCTGAACACGCGCAAAATGCCCTTACCGAGTTCTTGGCCATAACAAAGGCAAACCGAGAGGTGAACCTGGCCACATGCAATAAGATCATGCAGACCTAACAGTACAACAACCTAAAGTTACTGGAGGTGGAACTCGAAGAAGCCGAAGCAGCCATTTACAACAACGACACTCGACAGATACTCAAAGGAAATATGTCGGGGAGGTATATGGCTGCATATAACATCACAGCAGGCTTCGTGAGCGCGGTCGAGTCTGAGGGGCAGGAACAAGAGCCTCAGATCTTCAATACACCACCAGGGGACCCGGTGGTGGTAGTGGCCAGATGCACGAGAGTAATGCTGGATGATCGGATACTCCGGATGGCTCAAACCATCACGGGGGACCGTGACGCCGATGATTCTTCCGTGGTCTGGGGGCTACCATCACTGGAATGGATAAATGGGGTTCCAGGATGTGGCAAGACAACTCGCATAGTCGGGGAATTCGATGAGGACGAGGAAGTCGTCATCACGACCACAGTCGAGGCTGCCAAAGAACTTAAGGAGAAGCTGGCACACCGCTATGGCGTTAAAGCCAAATCTAAGGTGCGCACTATGGCCTCCGTACTGGTCAATGGTTTTCGAGGGAGCGCAAAAATCAGCCATCTTACGGTAGATGAAGCCCTCATGAATCACTTCGGGGCCATAGTGATGGCAGCCCGACTATCAGGGGCCAAGAAGGTGGTCCTCATCGGAGATATTAACCAGCTGCCGTACATCGACAGGGAAAACCTGTTCAAGATGCGGTACAGCAGACCAACCCTGATAACAGGCATATCGTGGGAGCTGTCTTGTACGCACCGAAACCCCAAGGATGTCGCCTTCGCCATCAGCGAGGTCTACAAAGATATTTATAGCTCAAGCCCAATAATCCGTTCCCTGCGCGTGGAAAGCTTCACGGGCGCGCAAATCTCTGCAAGACAGAACTGGACCCTATACCTGGTCTTCACGCAGGAAGAGAAGAAATTACTGGTGGACCGGGGATACGGGAAAGGGGAGGGGTCGCGTGTCTTGACTATCCACGAGGCGCAGGGCCAGACGAGTGAGAGTGTCATCGTCATCCAGACGAGGAGTGGGAGGCTGCGAATACATGACAGCGTTTCGCACGCGATAGTCGCGGTGACTAGACACACCAAGGCCTGTGTCTACTACACCGACTACAGAGATGACGCGATCTGTCGTTTCGTCGGGAGGGCGGCGGAGGCTACGGAAAAAGACATCCTCGAGCATAGTCTCAAGATGGCGATTCATAATAGAGACACCGCCGTCGTTGAGAGTATTCTCGAGATGTCAAAATAAAATTCGAATAGGTTGCTTTGCTTGGGATGAGTAAGTTGGTAGTAATATAGACAATATTAAAAAATATATTTCTAAGAAAACGATTATTACACATGTAAATAATATAAGATTTAGCTAGATATAAGTATAGTATTATAAGGAAATAATAATAATACAAAAAAAAAAAAAAAAAGTTGACCATACATTAGATTAAGAACCGGTCGGTGGACTCACGGCCTACCTTGAAATAAAAAAAAAAATAAAAATAAAAATTTGCATGTATTTAGAGTAAAAAAGGACATGGGTTCATAAGCCCGTGGATGTATATGACTTGTAAATAAAAAAAAAAAAAAAAATCCTGAACAACTTTTAGACGGGTACCATTGACCGATACCGGTTTCCGCACGACTTGGTTGTGAAACATAACTTTCGTTTTGTCCAAGTTCAGAACGAGACCGAGTCGTCGGGAGGACTAGTTTAGGCCGCCCAACATTTGGACTAGCTTATCCAACGTCTCCGCAAAGATGACAATATCGTCAGTTTCGGTTTTAGGGAGTAAAAAAACATGTATAATATAAGTAATAATTAAAAAAAAATAGTATTGTACGGTATTCGATCTCTAATTTTAATATTATAAAAGAAAATAAGGTATTAAATTATACAAGTATATTAAAATAATAATAATAATAATAATATTGCTTAATTTTTAGCTTTTGATGAGATAAATAAAATCCCTATGTAACATTATAATATATATTGTTAGCATAATCTTGATTATTTTAATACGTTTCGTGACGTCGTGCAACAGTGTTAATAAAAATAGTTCTCTACCCTCTAATACGTATTGTAACGTCATGCAACAACGTCAATAAAAGCAGTCCCTACCCGTTCAGAGGGCTCTTTTGCTTCTCGGCTTTCGGAACGATAGGTCGTTATTTCATGACGAGTGCGTTGATCATTTTTATATTCAAAGTGACGGTTGTTTGCTTGGTTATTTTAAATTGTAATTCTCGGTCATTATTTTCGATTAAGTTAGTGGTTAAGGTTAATTTCGTGATAATTGTTGTATTTGTAAAAATTAGTAATAAATATAAGTTAAGTGTTCGGTTTTCTGTCTTTTTTTTAAATAAATAAGTTTGTTTCTCCTAAAAATATTTTTTACAACAGTAGCATTGTCAGAACGTTGTGGACTAACTTCTAAAAAGCAGTGTTGTTTAGCTATCATATTCTATAAGGTTAAGGTGCTTCCCTGTCGGCTTGTTCTAAATTATAAGCAAGATTTTTCTGCTGTGTCCTACCCTAATAACAATTTCAAAGAGGACCTAGTAACGGTTTTTAGTTTAAAATATATGTACAACGGGTTATTAAACTGGTGTCCTTTCATTTAACTGCGATATTAGAATCAATATTTTAACGTAAATATGCAACCTACATGCCTAACGCTTTAATAAAAATTATAAAATTGATTATTACATATTTATGATTTTTAAAACTACCAACGTGTGTTCCTTTGTGTCGTGTCAGTCACCTGAGTCTTACAGTTAAGTCTGTTATTTATATGTGTTTGTTGTGTATGTTGTTTTTCCCAAAATCCCCACTCGGGCAGGACATTTATATGTGTTTAAAAGAATTTTCCGGTCTGGGTCTTTGTTCCTTTCACTGTGCCTTGAAGATATCGTTCAGCTGTGGATCCCGGTTGTTATGATGACACTTAACAGCGGTCGTTATTCCCAGTAGGAAATATATCCGATAACTCGCAGTGAAGCAGCGTGATGGAGTAAGATTTCGACCCTTCTCTTACATGTGGAGAAAGAGACCTGTATGCAAAAGTGGTATGTTACAGGCTGAATCAATGGAAACAATCTAACCTGTTACAGTATTGCTTCGTTATTTATTATTTATTTATTTTACACTTTATTGTACACTAAACAAATAATATAAGCAAGCAACATTTGCAATAATTTGTAGAAAAAAAATGTACAAAAGGCGGCCTTATTGCTTAAGAGCAATCTCTTCCAGGCAACCTTAGGGCAAAGGAGATGATATATTTATTGACTGTGTAGATGTAGAGTATATCGTTACATGAGATTAATACTAAAAATGTACATAACATTCCTTGTAAAACCGCATGATTTTACTACTTTGACAAGCCTGTTGGCACAGTTTGTAGTGACCCGGCTTTCTGCTCCGGGGGTTGTGGGTGCGATTCCCACTCCGAGTCTGGGTGTTATATATTTATATTTATTTATATATGTATTATTTATAATTTATATGTATGTTTATCGAAAAAAAAAACATGTAGCTATACCAGTCGACTGTTACCTATAACACAAGCATTAAGTTGCGTACTTAAGGAACAGATGACCGTGTGTGTATGTTGTAGGTATTTAACATTACTTAATAATAATAACGCTTAGTCTTGAGGTTAATAAATAAATTGTGTATTTAACTGATAAATGATATTAGACGGGATTACAAATACTTGATCGTCATCGTGTTTGAAGGTAATCTAGCGATAAAACAATGACGATTTTCATTTAACCAATTGCAATGTCGTGGATTAACTGACGTTTAATTAATTATTACTCTTTTACAATATTAATATAATTTGATATTTATGTATATCGTTCTAATAATGAACTATTTCTTGGGAATAGAATATAATATGGTCCCATATTGATAGCATAACATCAAAATTTCGACTATTCGTTAATACTGTGAATTTGAAATTTGGTTAAAAGAAGGAGAAAAGGCATTAATGTAATAAGTGAAAGAATTTTCAAATCGGTTTAATAGTTCCGGTGATTATTAGCCCTTGCAAACCTGTTGAGTAACTCACAAATTTACCTTTTCATTTATTTTATTGTAGGTAATAATTACCAATTATTTTATGAATTATCATGCCTTTTTATTATATATATTTATTGTTTCTTTATACATTATTATATTAGATAAAAGTATAAAACTTACCATCATCTGCTCTGGTGAACGTTTCGGATCTTGTAATATAAAAGTAGTGTACGAAAGATTAATTATATTCACACTAGCAACTACGATGTAACATCCATAGTAACTAATACTTTTCAATAATATTCCACTGACACCTGTACCGAGAGGAAAGCCTACAGTCAAAGAGAAATGTGTGAGTCCCATTCTAAAAGTTCTGTTCTCGTTAGTTGTTATGTCACTTATATACGAGTACATTGTCAGAAGAGCAATACACCATGAGCCACACAGGCCTTCAAATACTGCTTCCGGGTACACAAGCGCCTCCAATGGAAGCTGTTTAAAAAAATATGTATTTATAAGTCCATTAACAGCTATAAGAAATTGACCCGTAAGGGGCGTTAGTAGAAAAATTTTTCTACGCCCTGTTTTATCAGACCATGAACCAACAAACAGTGCCATTATACAGGGTATCGATGCCGCTATTAGGGTTTTCCTTGCCAGAGCCACAGCTACTAGCTTTTGAACATCTCTTTCATATACATTTTGTTGTCCCATAGTTTGCTGTTTAAGAGCATCACAAACATCATTTGTGTAATTTAAATTAACACGACACGCTTTTTCCAAAATAAGATTCTGAGACACAAGTAAGCTTAAAACCGTCGCGGATACAAATAGGAGCATTGTCGGTTCGACTGTCATGTTTTTAATTGCATAGCAGCAGGTTTCTTTGATAGTTCGCTTTTTTTCTTCATTCTGTTCTCCTGTATTTTCTTTCAATGGATCAGTTTCTTTGAATTCATCACTGACGTTTTCCTTTACAGGATTTTCGTTTACTTTTTCGAAAGTCATTTTAAATTTGACACTTTTATTCATACAGTTTTTTAAAATTAATTTTATAAATTAAAAAAATATGAATGGACTGTATATGTGAATACTTGATTAATACTATTTTCAATACAACTATAACTATATTAAAAAGGATTTTAAAGTATAGTATAAATATCATAAAATACTAATAAAACATTAAATGATAACATATCTTTTTTCGATAGGGACATTAATCTTTAATTATTATTAGGTGATAGACTTCTGGTATGATATAAAAAAGCCAGCAAGGGGGGCAGTCGGCAGGGATGGTTATCCCGCCATCGGTCGGCTTTATAAGTTCCAAGGTGGTAGTGGAACTGTGTTATCCCTTAGTCACCTATTACGGGACAACAGGGTGTGGCTATATTCTTTACTTCCGTAACCACACAACAATTAAATTTCCTAATATAAAAATGAATAATTTTATTGGTAATTAGATCCCATCTTTCTATGCTTTGGTAGTAAGGAATATAATTATTGCTCCATCTGACACTAATCAAGGAAACAGGAAAACTACGACTGTTTTAATAATAGACATAGATAATAGAGATGATCGTAAAGTAGTCTCATTCGTGTAATGTTAGATGTAAGATGATGGAATAAATAAATAAAATAAAATAAAATATTTTTTGGGATTTTTTCTTAACAAAATACACTCTAATATCGATTCTATATTATCTATTACAAAAGCAAATGTAACAAAATAATTTAATGTTGAATAAGATTTAAATATTTTTTATGTTTGGGATAATTTTTAATAACATCCGAATAATAGAGGTTCTATAACTTTACCGCCTCTGGATGACTGTCGCTGTCTGGAACTGTGACATAGTAGCTCCTAACTGGCTAGAATTGAGGTTTTGTTTAAATATTGATGAAATGTCTTTAAAAAAAATGATTCGATTTAAAGAAATTATTATCGATATTAACCGTTTAAGCTTATGTAAAGAAATATTAATAAAATAACTAAAACTAAATGATTCAGTATATCTTTATTCGGATTTATGCCCGTGAAATTGACACGTTTAATTTTTTAAGATTATTTTTTTTAATTCTTGATTCGGAATCCAATAGAATATATAAAAATTTAGAATATGATTCTAAATTTTTGTGAATGTTGTCTAATGTTTGTGATACGATGAATATGGACGGATTTACAGAAGGTTGCATGACAACCAGATATAATTATTAATCATTAATGAGTTAATTTTTATTAATCGAATAATTATCATTGATTTATATCTTATAAACGTATATCTAAATTATCGATTATTAATTAAAACGTATATCTTTTTTTTATGTCACTAGGTCGGCAAACAAGCGTACGGTTCACCTGATGGTAAGAGATTACCGTAGCTTATAGACGCCTGCAACACCAGAAACATCGCAAGCGCGTTGCCGACCCAATCCCCAATGGAGCCCAGGAGCTCTGGTCACCTTACTCACCAACACGAACACAATACTGCTTGAAAACATTATTATTTAGCTGTGATCTTCTGTAAGGTCGAGGTACTACCCCAGTCGGGCTGCTCCAGATTTTGAGCAGGAAATTCCTGCTGTGCCCTACCTCAGTTTCTATCTAGTTATATCTATCTTATAAACGTATATTTCCTCATACCTTTTTTTGTAAATGAACGAAATCGATCGTTACATTTAGGTAATATACTTTTTTACAAGGGTCAAAAAGACGAAATCTATATTTTCTTCACTCTTTATAATAATTTCTACTTTTATAAGTATTTAGGAGAAATGATTTAATGTAATGAATTAAAAACACAAAAAAAAACATATTAAAGAATCATTTTTATGTCTGAAAATCTTTTTTACAGGTGTAATTTTTTTTACTCTTATCGCCCTCAGACTCAACTTAAAGTAAATAATAATTAATATCACATTTTTAAATTTAAAATTGTGATTTTAATATATATTTTTGTAAATTACTTTTCGGTTTCTTTTGCGTTGTTTGAATCAGTATAATAGTTCATCGATTTTAATGTGTACGATTTTATTTTTGTGTTACCCACACATTAGGAATTCTAAACATTTTTGAATATCATATCAAAAACCGACCGATCGATTTTAATCAAACAGATGTTGACGCAAATTACAGAGATACATTGTAGAATTTAATTCTTTATACAGAAATGTAATAATTGTAAGTTTTTGTTGACTTAATTTTTTAAGGTTTTTTCATTATATTTGTGTAAATTATTTCTATCACTCAAATTAAAAATCAATTATAATAAAATACCATAAATACACTTCTTCTGTTTAAAACTGGGTTGAAATAAAAGATTGCTTTTTGTTTAAATATTTAATAATGATATAAAATAGGTGTCGTAAATTATCAAAACGATTTTACTTATTCATTAATTGGGTTAAAGCAAGACGTGAAGGCTTGGTCTCGTCTACACTTTCACGATTCTTTTGAAGTAATTTGTTCCACGTCGGTGGGATCTCTGTAATCATTTTGGGTATTTATATAATATTAAATTTCTACTGTTCTTTAGCTGCTAACTCGACATTTAGTTTGGTTTGTTTCCTTTGGATCTTTCTGTGCTCCACAAACAGCCATCTGAAATATTATAAATTAATATTATGAAAAAGGTTTATTTAAAAATTACTGAATAATATTATTAACTAAAATACTTTGTCTGGGTTGTTTTTGAAATAAACCTCGTACCGGGTATTTAAAAACGTCATGACTATATACATTGTGTTTATATTAAAAAAAAAAACAACATGTATAGACCTCTGTATACGTATATTTCTTCAAATAGTTTTGTAGGTAGTCTAAGCATTCTATTGTACAATAAAAATACTGTCTCGTAACGATCGCTATCAGGCGCTTATGATAACAACTGGGACCGTCATCTCAACGTGCTCTCTGTTTCACGGAAAGGACAGACACAGACACTCAGACCAGACGTTATATTTGTGCAAATACAAATACCCACTCCGAGTGGGAATCAAGCTCGCAACCGTCGGCCTTACGCACCTAGACGGCACATGGGCAAGTTTACCAGAGGGGTATTATTTTTATGTTATTTTTATATATATGAGGCCGTGTTAGCGCAGCGGTCATAGCTATGGATTGTGCCTGTTGCGTTGGTGGTTTTGGGTTTGATCCACGCACATGACAAACATTTGTATTGGCCATACAGGTGTTTGCCGTGGTCTGGGTGTTTGTGCAGTCCCTGTGGGTCTCCCCACCGTGCTTCGGAGAGCACGTTAAGCCGTCGGTCGCGGTTGTTATCATGTACACCTGATAGCGATCGTTACTCATAGTAGGGAATATATCCGCCAACCCGCATTGGAGCAGCGTGGTGGATTAAATTAATTAAGAGGCCAATGCCCAGTAGTGGCATATTACAGGCTGAAGCCTGAAGCGTATATATATGAGGGGTATATTTGTATATATTTTAATGCCATTACTTCATAATTACAGAATGAATATCAGTCTATATATAATTATAATTGTGTTTGCTGGCAAATGAAAAAAAAAACGACAACAATTACATCGACAGGTAATACAACGTAGGTAGAAGAAAAAATAGTCAAGTAAATACGCATTATCAAAGATTACTCCAAAAGTTGTAATCAGATCCTGATGAAATTTAAATGTGACCACATGATAGACATCAGCTTTTGATTAAATTAAAAATCATCAAAATCAGTGCACAGAGTAAAAAGTTATGCGGATTTTCGAGGGTTTCCCTCGGATTCTTTGAGATCCCATCATCAGATCATGCATGGTATCCTTATCATGGTACCACACTTATGATATCTCCTCTCCAATAAAAAATAATTATCAAAATCCGTATCAAAAAAGAAAAAAATATATATATACGGTCGAATTGAGTAACTTCCTCCTTTTTTGATGTCGGTTAAAAAATAGACAATTACTACTTTTACATAATATTTATAGGTTCTTTAGAAACAACGTAAAATAATTACTTATGTAGTATATAGTATACACTTGTTATTTTTTTATAAATATCAAGTAAAAACTTGACATATTATGATAAAGCAACTTACATGAAAACGGCAAGAGCTGGTAGAGTCATGGAGGATCCAACTAGGAACAAAGCTCCTGGTAAAGTCTCCATTGTAGCCACATACACTTTTGTATACAACGGTACATATAGTAACGGCGTGATGTTTTCAGCTAACGCAAATATTGAGTTTATTTTCCCTGAAATAATAAATATTATAGTTCTAATATCTTTTCTTCTAGAGGTCCTTAAGAATAAAAACAGAATCTCTGCATGAGCACCTTAAAATAATGAAATTGTTTTCTTAAGGTTGGAATATTTTAACATGTAATTTACAAAGAATAAGCAGACATCGTAATATGTATACAATTACATTTATATGATGCCTGATATAATAAGAATATATATTATATAATAGGAAAATCAAATATTAAATACCAATGATTAAGTTTTTTATTATTAACTCTTTTTTGTAATTTAGAATTCATATTTTTTCTTTATATACTCGTAATTTTACCTGTATAAAATTTGCCTTCTTCATTCACAAATAAGTTTACCCAAAACTACTCTTGCATATTATGCCCACTCAAGGGTACAAATATGCTATTTCAAACAATTCCAAATATTTTGTGAAGTTTAATAATATTCATGAAGGGACGTGCTCGGGTACCTCACTCATATGTTACCTGATCTAATCTTTTTTTAATAATTATATTATGTAGTTATTTTTATTTACGTAAAATGACCGATGAGTCAGAATTGGGTAGATTAAAACCAAGATAATTGAAAGTCCTTACACACTTTAGAGAAACCTTCTTTTATTGCTTAATTTAGTAAAAAGTTCATATCACGTTACGGCAGGGGCAGGGACGGGTGCTTATTTGGAAACATATTCAAATTCAGTGTTAACTTTTTTTAAGAGCTGGACTCTAAATGTACAACTGGTCACATTTCAGCGCGCCATTTGTAATATGTTTTCAGTAAGTATTATTATCTGTCCGTTTCGTTATTATCTCACATGACACAACTACAAAATAACTAAGCCGTGGATGTCATCTAGCAGTAAGCTTTTTTAAATGTAATTTTGTGTCGTCTTTATTTTCAAGTTAAACAGAAAACTAATAATAATAATATACTAATACTAATAATAATCCAGCATTCTTGGCACCATTCCACGCAGATATGATTTTTACCATAACTATCTGTAAATATTTAGTTCTTAAATTGTGAATTGTAAATATAGATAATAATTACAAATAAAGTAATCTAATTATTATATAAAATATCAAGAATTAACTCAACCTTCAAATCTATTATCGAATTTAGCTCTTTAGGGCTAATAACAAGATTATTTTTATTAGTTTGTGCTGTTTTCAATTCATTCAAAATTAAAACACGTTTTGTATCTTAAGACCAATATAGATGACGATTGAAATTTAAAAGTAGATATAGGCAACAGTCAAATCACAGATGTGTGTCAAAAATTCAAAACTCAAACTGTTCCTAATTTTCATAAAACATCCGCGGGCTCTTAGTTGCCCGTACCTTTTTTGTACAGCAAAATTTGTTTCCTATCGGCGTGCGTTTTATGATAATGTGCTTCAGACAAGACTAAGAAAAGCTAGGACATGGCCCAACACTGTAGGCTTTTTTTTTTGTTATAAGTATATATTTGTTGTCTTTTAAAATATTTTGGAAACTTTACCGTTTTTAATAGCCTGACACTCGCCAAGTTAATTATGTTTGATATGACCATTGGGTCAGATAGGAGCACTCATTTTTTCAATATATCTACATTAAGTAGAACGGATGTTAATATAAGAAATATTTAACGTAAAAAAACAACGGTAAGGCTCTATATTATTCAATCAAATTTTGTACATTGTAACGGCGTATTTTGAATTTCAGCGCCCGGGCTAATTAAGTTATACAAAAGCAGCGCATGTATCTCAATTTATTTTAAACTGGACCACATGATCCGCATCACCTTTTGATTTACAAATAAAATCATCAAAATGAGTCCACCCAGTTAAAAGTCTTGAGGTAACATATATAAAAAAAAACATTCTAATTGAGAACTTCTTTCTTTTTTGAAGGTGGTTAAAAAGAAAACGAGAGTTTTATCTTGTATATTTAATTATTACGCCGTTGTTCTTTTTCTGTCCATCTTGATTAAATTAATTTAAACTAAAAATACACATACATGTATTTATTCTTAAAATGTTGACATAAGAGATTGTATTCTGGAGTTGATTTACATAGCATTTGAGAACACACTTATAACTAAGTGGTTCCGTATATTAACTGAGGAGTTCGATGGACTCAATACTACCGCTGAAACTAGAATGCTTAAAGTGGAACGCGTAATTCGCGCGTGGCTTTGTAAATATTTAACAAACTCAAAAAGTATTTTACTGGAGTAGGTTAAGAAGTAACTACAAAAAAAAACTTGATTAAATACAAGTAGAGTTACCTACGTGTCTTCTGAGGAGTTAAATATACCTTGCTAATTATAGTAAAAGTTATTTTACGTATGCTTAAAATCTTAAATATGATCATCTGCATAATTAAATAATATTATTCTCGTTTTGTAACCTTGCTAATTATAGTAAAACTTATTTTACGTATGCTTAAAATCTTAAGTATGATCATCTGCATAATTAAATAATATTATTCTAGTTTTGTAGTTTCTAAGATAACCTTTAAACATCTCTTTATTTAATACTATCAACAAGGTGATATTAAAGATAAATGCACGTGATGCAATAAAACGCCATTACTTACGTTAAGCTCTTATACTACATTAGTTGTTATTATCTCCAATACCAGTTAATTTTATTGCCAGCTATACAACTTGCTACAAATTAGAGCCTGAGTTAGTTTCATCTACATGTTATCACATACTATCACGTGCTATCGCACAATTGTAAAAGTATTTTTAACAATAAATACTTACTCAATACCAAAAGCTATAATAACACTACTAGAACAGGGTCAAAGTCTATGGATTCTTAATTTTTTTTTGCCGCAAGACATTACAAAAAAGTTTTTACATTGAAAATATTTTTATCCGTTAAATTCTTTTACACAAAATAAATATCCTAGTAATACAATGTTACAAATACCGTTTATTACACAAGTCATTAATATATATATAAGAAAAAAAATTTGAACGAAAAATGATCCCTGTGAAACACCCATTTACGTCGTAGGTTCAGAATATTTTAATGCGTAAACATCTTATGTTAAATTCTCTTTGCTAAAATTCATATATCTACTATTGTAATATTTTACGAGCCCCATTCTAAACACAATAGTATTTACAACTATTTCATATGTTTAACAGAACTAAATCTGTAGGATATTCGAAAAATCGATTAGTAGATTCCCATACAAATATGAATTCCGCATTATGCTCTACGAGGCAAGATCAGTATTGTAAATAATTAATCTCTTGAGTAATAAGAGACTATATAAATTATTAGAAGTGGAGTATTAATATTTTATCTGAAACATTACTTACCAAATTCATCAGGTGACACTAATTTGGAGGCTGTCGATCTCAGAGCCAGAAGGGACGTTCCATTTAATATATCAACCACGGGCGCTAGAAATATAATGAAATTTATGTAAACAATATTTTTTTAAATTATATAGTTAAAATTAATATATTTATAGTATATTGACTTCACAGACAAGTTCACTTTAATATTAACTTATTATAAAACTTGATAATTTTTATCATATAATTATAATATCTTTTGATTTGTACTTCATTTTTCAAAGCTTTTGTTTGACTTAGAACGCATGTAATTATGTATCTGTGTATGTTTGTTAAGGTGGAATCCTGGAACTAGATTTTGAAGCATTTATATATTACTAAATCCAATATGGCGGAACACACAAGATGGTATATTAGATCGAGACAAAATCCGTTCATAAACGACGAAGTTATCCCCGAACGTACATAAAAAACATATAAATATATTTTTATAACTATATTTATATAATTACTACATTAATATAATTGAGTATCCTCCTCCTTTTTTGAAGTTAGTTAAAAAATAATCCTAGCTAGAATAAGTTTCTATTAATAACGGGTTAACTTGAATATTGTATACAGAGTACCTTTCTGTTGACGATAGGAGTTTTAGATCTTACAATTAGTGCAATCTGAAGCCTTTATATTTATATTATGATTCGAATGGAATAAGTTTGGAATAAACTACGTATGTATGCTTTGCTTAAATTGTATTCGTGATGAGATAGAGTAAGAACGTTCCACATAATTTAATTAATTTAATATTTTTAGAGTAACATTACAACTACTTAATTCATTAAAAGACAGTGCAATAGTGATATTTTACGGCTTAAACTAATTTTATTTTCTAAATACGTGATTGTAATTCAGAAATGTTTTAGATCCTTGCGCAAACATTTATATCTTTTAAGTAACTAATTGACAACACTTTTATTTTTGTAACGTCATTGTTCTGTGATGTTTGTTTAAATTATCACAGATGTTTATTTCCTCATTCGATTCACATATATAAGTATATTTTGTGGTATTACATGTTAATTATTAATATTATTTAAATTATATTTGTTTTCACTAGCGTCAAGAATCTTTCTGGATTTGTTTATGTCATCCTTTATTAAAAAAAAAGTTTCGTAAACGTAAGTGACGACGCGTTGGCGCAACGGTCACAGCACTGGTTTGTGGCTGTTTGCCCTGGTGGTTGCGGATTCGATCCCCGCACATGACAAACATTTGTATTGGCCATACAGATGTCTGCCGTAGTCTGGGTGTTTGTGCCTTCCTTGTGGGTCTCCCCACCGTGCCTTGGAGAGCACGTTAAGCCATCGGTTCCGGTTGTTATCATGTACACCCGATAGCGATCGTTACTCATAGTAGGCAATATATCCGATAACCGGCATTAGAGCAGCGTGGTGGATTAAGCTCTGATACTTCTCCTACATGGGGAAAGAGACATATGCCTAGCAGTAGTTAGTATGAAGCGAAACGTAAGTAATTCAAATTCAATTTTACTTATTTTTTACTTTTTATAACAATAACAATCAAAGAAATAAATTATTTTTTCGCCTTATCAAATTAGTGTTGATAAAATAACCGAGTTAAATATCAATTGATAAAATAATCTTTTTAAAACCCTGGGTTATAAAAAAAAATCATGTGTAATTCCACCAGCGTGCTGTTTCATAAATGATAACCGTACATATTTTTAGCGATATCGCCTACGTAGATGTCATACCTAAAATTATTTTTATAACAGTTTTTCAAGTGGAATCTTATAAATAGTTGTCTACTTTGTACTTTTATAATAGACTAACATTCCGTCCCGGCTTCGCACGGGTATTTACAAAAAAAAATCCCTTTATTTTTTTGTTTGAAAATATAATACAGCCTATGTCACCCGAGAATAGTGTAGCTTTCCAACAGTGAAAGAATGTTTCAAATCGGTTCAGAAGTTTAGAGTCTATTCACTGCAAACAAACAATCAAATCTTTCCTCTTTATAATATTAGTATAGATAAAAAAATCTGGATTCAACAAAAAATGTTTTATAAATGATTTAGCTGAATCAATCAGCAAAAAGGTTTACTTCAATAGTTTTTAGCAATAATAATAATCTAATAAAAACTTAATATAATATCGGTCTAAATTAATAAATTGACGAATGAAATTAACTCGTATCTATCGTATCAGTCTATTAACGCCGTTAGTCTTTGTCATTCTGCTTTGTAAATTTCACTAAAGCTAAAATAAATATTGTTCGGGTTATTGATGAACAATATCTTTCGTTAACAAGTTATTAAATTTGCAAGTAAATAAATCAATAATTACATCACATTTAACAGTCTCTAGTAATATAGTAATAGATTAAAAAATGTGAAATATATATAAATTAAATTACATGCAAATTCAAACGCTCAATTTACGTCATCATAAGCATGTGTATGTGTGGGCAATATATTTGGCCTGGTTGGACTAGTAAAAATAGAGTATGGTAAAATGTTCATGAAAAATTTTTTTTTTTCTTTAAATACAAACCAATAAAGAAAATCTTTGCGTTCGGCGCGAAGCAGTATATAAATGAGGCTGCAATTTTGCTTATTGTAGATATAATACCCAGAACTGAGTCGTGCCATCCCAAATATTTACTGAACACCGTAATGGAAAATATTGTTCCTGAAACGATAAGAAACGTTATAATGAACTGATGTCACATTTGATAAGATAATATTGATACAATTCTTTGTAATTTTGAAGTAATACTTCTGTGAAATCGTAGTGATTTGCAACTCGGTGAAACGAATATGCGTCACTATAAAGGAACAAACACACCAATGTATAGAATTAAGTCAGTGATAGAATTAGATAGAATTCATTACAAATCTCATGTGGGTTACTTTTCAGAAATTTCACTTCTGCCGTGTGTGAATTTACTCATAAATACTTTTTTAACTTTCGAACTAAATAATAGATGTTGCTACATCTGTTATCAAAAACTTCCAAAAAGTATAAACACAGTAATAAGTTATGAGGTTATAATATAACGTAGGTCGACGAAAGCTGCTTTTTTTACGTCAATATTATTATTACAGCCTATACAGTCCACTGCTGGACATAGGCCTCCACAAGTTTACGTCAAAAATAACGTGAACTCATGTGTGTCATTTTTTACGTCAGTGGCACAGCAATTACAGCGCTTGTGGTCGATGGCGTTGTGGGCCTTTAGTGAACGCGCCCTTTATCTTACAAATTTTCGATCAGGTCACGTGTCTTGCCGCGAGTTTAACGTTTTTAATCCATCACAAAAAAAGTGTACAATACCGCTAAAGAAGTTTTCACTTCAAAAATAGTCAAATAAAAACGCATTATTAGATATAACTCGAAAAGTAATCGTCAAATCTCTTTTATATTTAAATGGGACCACATGACAAACATCAACTTTCGATTGAAAAAAGAATTCATTAAAATTGGTCCGACTCAGTAAAAAGTTCTGAAGTAACATACATAAAATAACACACTAGTGACTATATTTTAAATTGTTACTTATAAATAGTATGACAACGCTTCTTACCAATAGTGTGAGTAACCATATTATACGCTTGAAATAAACTAAAATTTACTTCGTCCCAGTTGAATCTGTATCTTGTAGATATGTACATTACAGAAACCTCGCCTGTAACAAGTTATTTTACAACTATTAAAATTACTAAATTAATTTTTATGTATAAATATGAGCCACAATGTATTGGGATTAAGATTTATAATAAACCGACAAAAGGTCTTTTTTATTTATTTTATTTAATAGAACTCAGTGAAATTCCTGAGAATAATTATTATTTAAGTAGTTTTAATTAAAAGGCTTAGTATGCTCCAATCCAAAAGTGGCCCTGTCGCTAGGATTTTCTTGTAAAAATCCTTATTTAACACATTTATACCACGTCGAAATATGTCTAGAAATAGTAGATGTTTAATTCTACAAAAGTAGAGAAAATGCGACGAACTGAATAAATATTCTTTTGAGGTGTGTAGAGCGAAAATTATCGTGTATGGGAGAGTAACAAGTAGTTGGTGAGTGGAACTCTTCGCCAGTTCAATGTCCTTAAATTCCTCCTGTATTTTTCGTTAATTTTAATAAAATTTTATTTACAATCGAACCTTGCTCATGTAACAATTTATTAGTTAGATAAGTCTGTATGAAATTATACGATCTAATCTCTGTTCTAATTGTTTGAAACTGACACAGAATAGTGTAATGATGGAGAGTTAATAATTTTTGTTTTAAATAATGTAATTTTCATTGAATTAATTAAATACAATTAAATAAAATATCTAGCTTTTCTCTGTGCTTGCATTTAACTGTCTTTGAAAAATTGTCTGGTTCATTCAAATCTAAGTTTCGCTCGCGTATAAATTGGCTATATTTACTAAGAGAAAGCTTTTTAGAATTTTGTAACAGAATTCAAGATGTTCGTTTTTCATTAATGTTAAAATGTAAACGCGCTAAATTTGTTGTTTACAACGGCTCTGAATGTATTTTATACAACATTCCTGACAATATGATGCGTATTGTTAGGCTCAAATCGCCTACAACTCTTGAGGAAGCCTTAAATATAGTTATTAAAAATAAATAAAAAATAAAAATAAAAATGTTTATTACTCAGACAACAAAGAGGTCCATAATTGTTAGTAAAAATAAAAGATGAAAGCTTAATAACTAATGTTAGTACTTAATAACTAAAAGTGAAGTTATTGAAGGAGTTAATTTTAAATCTAAAAGAGATCGGTAACCAGCTTGTAGTTTTAATTAAAAGGTTTATTTCGCTCCAAAGTAAAAGTAGGTTGTACGATACTTGTACAGGTAAAGCCAAAATAATTCCTTAAACCCTTCCTGTAACTACCAGATCCTGATTATTATGTTTAAACTCATTAATATATTTAGTTTAATAAATAAAATGCTTACCATGAATAGGTCCAAACAATAAACATACAACTAGAACCAATATAGACACTCTCCATCTACTGTTGTTTGCGTCCTTCTTAAACATCACTCTAAAGGTGTCTTTGATGTTTTTAAAATCGAAAAACAGTCTAAAGTTGTATATAAAACCTTTGCCATCGTGCTGAAAAAGTAATATAAGTTAAAACATATACTATTAGATATAATTCGTTACCTATTATACGATTCAGCCTGTAATATCCCACTACTGGACATAGTCCTCTTTCCCCATGTAGGAGAAGGATCAGAGCTTAATCCACTACGCTGCTCCAATGCGGGTTGGCGGATATATTCCCTACTATGAGTAACGATCGCTATCAGGTGTACATGATAGCAACCGGAACCGACGGCTTAACGTGCTCTCCGAGGCACGGTGGGGAGACCCACAAGGACTGCACAAACATCGTTACCTATTATGAAAAAGTGCATTTTTAAGAATATTAAATTATTCTGAAGATCGCTGCAACATAATACTGGTTTCAAATAGTATTGTGTTCATGATGTGAGTAAAGTTGCCAAAGATCCTGAAGCGCGCTATATTGATAGTTGAGGTGGGCTCGGCAATGCGCTAGCGATGCTTCTCTTCAGCTATTTAATCTTAACCGCTTACCATCACGCTGACCGTATGCTTGTTTGCCATTCAAGTGGCCAAAGAATTCTTCGTAGTATTTTAAACAAATAACCCGCATTGGAATCCGCCAACCCGTACTGGAGCAGCGCGGTGGATTAAGCTCTGATCCTTCTTCTCCTACACGTGGAAAGAGGCCTATGCCCAGCTGTGGGATATTACAAGCTGAACCGTAATATTAAACAATAATACGCATGGTTGGGTTATTTTCGCGAATACGTATTTAAAATCCTATACTCAAAAAATGTATTCTACATTTTAATTAATTTAAAAGCAGTTATGACCATTCTGGTCTCGGACAGTAAAGAGGCAGAATAAAAGCATCTGGATTGTCCGATTGTTTGTTCTTGTAAGCCTTCCCACTGTACCTTGGAGTACACGTACAGCAGTTTGTTCCAGTTGTTACTATAACAATATGGTAGAATCGTTACGATATCGTTACGTTATGTTACACTTCGTAATATGAAAATTATTTACCTCCTTCTCTAATATGGTAAAGAGTATTTTGCCAATACGTTTATAGGCGGTTACAATTTAGTATATTTATTTATTAATTACCCAGTGTCTTATTAGATGATTGTAATATGATTAATTTTCATTGTTCAATTATAATCTTTTTATATATCTCTACTATACTTTTACTGTTATAAGGAGTGAAGATTTATTTGATTGCTTTTTTGATCTTTAATTTGTGAATTCACTAAATTGATTCCTATAATTCTTTCATAGTTAACAAATTTACATCCATATAGTACATATAGGCTTTAATAAGTCAACAGCTATATGTGAATTTCAAAACGTAAATATTATATTATTAGTATATGGTATTTTAAGGAAAACAATTTAAATTTTGTAGTGATCTAACTATCATTACGTCAGAGCTACAATTGGGTTATTAATTTATCATACCGATAGTCGATAAGAATTATTATTTAATCTTTTTTATCCTCGCATACGAAGGTAACGAAATGATAATATTTTTGACTACAATTTGAAAAATTGCGTCGATACATACTTACTCATTATTTTATTTTTTTTTATTTATAATTATCGATGCACGTTCCTCATTAGTTATTATTTGTGCATCTGTTGAAATCTTAAAAGACTTATCGGATAAAAGAGTTAGTTAAATAGTCGAACTAGATATCTTTAAATATGTAATACTTAAAACAAGCAATTCTTGTTATGTAATCTGAATCTCGGAAACGGTTGTTGGTTTTGGGGGCAATAAATCGATCTAGCTAGCATTCATTTTTAGAAAATGTCATTTTATCCTTGTTTTCAGATAATGAAAAATTGCTACAATATCATTTGAATACGAAGGTAAATTTTGCCACCATCTACAAGGTATAGCTCAGGTGGGAAATCGGGTGGTCCCGAAACCAGAAGGCCCTGGTTCCAGTCCGATTATTTTTCAAGTTCCATATTTTGTGAGAAAACTTTTATTGTGAGCCCCTTATCAACGCATCTAATTCTTATTTAATAATAATAAATAATAAACACGAAAAAATTACTGTGCTTTTAAAAGAAGAAATCGGTAGTAATTACATCAGTAAAGAAACCGACACTGTGAAAACCTTTTTTTTTTAAATTCAATCGGCGATGTTCAAAAAGTTCCCATGTTCAGTCATCCCGGTAAGTCCAAGTCCTAATATCTTAAACGTACATACACGGTCGTCTTTTCTTAAGATAAGCGATTAATGCTTGTGTTATAGGTAACAGTAGACTGATGGAGCCACATTTTTTTGATAAATATACTTATAAATAATACATATACAAATGAATAGTTATGGTAGGCATAGACTCGGGACGGGAATCAAGCTCACAACCCTTGGAGCAGAAAGTAGGCTCACTGAAAGGTAGGCCGATGAGCTAGTCAAAATGAGTAACTATGTGCAGTGCAAATACAAAAATATTTAAAGGTCCTCGACATAAAAAAAAAATTCAATTTTCGAAATGTTTTCTGAGTTTTAAGCGCTGAAAAAGTATTTTAATTTTTATTTAGTGGAATAGTAGTTATGCTGCACCTATCAAGAAAAGTGCATAATCCCTTGTGGATACCGCAAGATGATCACTTCGCTAAAATGTCTTTATGCCAGACCTTATCAGAGGCCTTTACGTTGTATTGGCTGATTGGTATAGCTTCCCCCATATTTTCAATGGTGGTTACCCACACGTCCCACAGGTACACAAGAAAATCCTGCCACCATTACGGAACCCGTATTGTCGGTCACTTTTTATCTGGAAATTTTTTAGGTAAGCAAGGTGCTGAATATAATATAATCGCAATCGGCTCCGATAGTGAGATGGATATGTTTTGACACCCTTCTTGGAAATAGTAAATCAATTTCGGCATGATATATGACTGTGATACCTATACAGGCAAGCGAAGTCACGCACGCTCACAAAATGGACAGATCTCCGACTGACATATTGTCGAGCCGTTGACATCATCTGGTATGTGGTTTATTTTCTTCCAATCTGGCATAGTGATCAGTTAACGGACTTTTTTCGCTGACAGCAGCATAGCCTCTAAGCTGGGATGGCCTGGGTTCAGGTCTTCTACAAACCATCGGATCTGTGTCTGCCAGGGTTGTCATATATAAGAGAAGAGATTAGGGTGGATTTTGGTAAACTGGCTTACATGCCGTCGTACCTAAATACTTTAAAATATATTTTGCGGTTCATATTTGACAGCAAAGTAATCACGAGTTAGGTTGAGGAAAACCTATATTTTGATTCAAACAAATAATAAAAGTATTATGTTTACGCAAACTATATAGAATTATTAATAGTTTGATAAGCTGATAAATTACATACGACGCAATCATGCATCGTGAATCTGCATGTGCTCGACTATTTACCACGTTTACGATTTTAGTATTCGACTGAACTGAATTTTAAATTTTCCAATGCTGGCCAAAATAAATAAGTCTGTATCTCTGGTGAATAGACTAGAAGAAGAAAATGTAAATTGAATCTTGTCATAGATAGAACTATTTCCTCACTACACCGGAACAAAATATATAAACTTTAGACTCAAGAGTGAATAGGCATCTTCTAGGCAAGCGCGCACCACCTTAGGCTGCATCTTCACTTGCCATCAGGTGAGATCGCAGTCAAGGGCTAGTCTAAATATTAAAAAAAAAAAAAAAAAAAAAACTATATACTTCGCCGGTTAACGTAAAACAAACGATTCATGGAATATTTTTATTTATATTCGTATTAGTAGTTATTTATAAGTAGAGTTTTGAACTTACCAATTTTTGTTCAGGTGTACGTTCTGGATCTTTTAGTTTAAAGAAAATATACATGAGATTAATAAAGTGTAAACAAGTAACTAATCCATAACATCCGTAGTAGCCAAAACTTTTCAATAGCGTTCCACTGAGACCCATTCCAATAGGAAAACCTACTGTTAGACTGAAATTTATAAGTCCCATACGAAATGTTCTATTTTCATTTGTGGTAATTGCACTTATGTAGGAAAATATAGATAGGAAAATAACACACCACGAACCGGATAGAGCATCGAGTATAGCTTCACTAAAAACGATTACTTCCAAACTGAGTTCGTAAAAGAAATACGTGTTAATAATACCGTTGACATTTACAAGTATTTGACCTGTAATTGCAGTGATCATGAAAATTTTCCTGTGTCCAGTTTTGTCAGACCATGATCCTATAAAAAGGGCTAACAAACAGGGTATCGTAGCTGTGATGTATGTCCTCCAAGCCATAGCGGCGGCTACAAGATGCTGTACATCTCTTTCGTATACATTTTGTTCTCCTAAAGTCTGTGCTTTCAGAGCATCACAAATTTCAGTTGTAAAATTTAAATTTACACGACACGCCTTCTCCAAATTTAAATTTTGGGTTGTCAATGTTCCTGTAATTACTGCGAATATAAAAAGAAACATCGTCGGCTCCACTGTAACGTTCTTCATGACATAACAACAGCTTTCCTTAAATGTTTTCTTGATTTCTTCATTTTGTCTTTCTCTAGGTTCGTTTTGCTGCCGTAGTGGATCTGTTTCGGAGTATTCTTCCAGTTTTATTCCATTTTCAGAATTATTATTTAGGTTTTGAGTCGCCATGGTAAATTTGATTTCACTAATTCTGACTCAATAATATAAAGTACTATGTTAATATGTTAATTTTGTTTATAAATCATTTTTATTAAATAACTCAATAATATATTTAGGTTTCGAGTACTACTCGTGTGTAAGTTACGATTAAGAATGATGAAATAATATTATTACCATTGTATATCTGATAAAAATCGTTAATCTTTACATATCTGTCTAGCATTTCATTAAATTTAATTTGGTTCAGCTTACTTTAGTTCACAGGTGGACATAGGTATCTCCAAACTCGCAGTAAACATTCTGGTTTTCTATTATTCTAATCCAGTCTTTGCCAACCCTCTACGTAGATCGTCGGTCCAGCTAGCCAGATTCGAAATGCATTCATAATTTCACTCCCAAAAAATAACATATTATGTACAATATACACATTATAATTGCTCGTTGGATTTTTGAAATTACATTTACATAAAAAGTTAGCAATAAAGATCACCGAGGAAGATGATGGTCTATGTAGAATTTTTAGCATCCTTGTATGATTTTGCTCATGATATGGTAAAAATTCGTTGACTGAAGATCTTTATTTCGACGAAAAAAAACTTAACCTAAATTATCATTTCGGTATTGTGAATTTTCTGATAAATAAAAGTAAGTTACTTATTAATATACCAGCTGTGCCTACGTCGCGTGGAATTTTACAAAAAAGTTATTCTTCAGTTCGCAGTTATAAAATAAATAAATTTCTAAGATAAAAGTATCCTAAGCTACTCCTTATTACATCAACTATATGCCAGTGAAAGTCCCGTCAAAATTGGTCCAGCCGCTTCAGAGATTAGCCGGAACAAACAGACAGACAGACATATAGACAGACAAAAATTGTAAAAAATGTTATTTTGGTATACTCGTATTTACCGTGTATATACCAAAATAGCCATGTCTATATGCATTTAGTAAAAAGCGGTTATTTTTAATTGTTCTGAACAAATAGTTCCTTTTAAAACTGAACCGACTGAGAAAGTAGAGGAAAGTTGAGGTACTTGTACAGCCGGGTTGCTCTAAAATTTAAATAAGATATTTTCTACTATGCCTTATCTTGTTAAAATTCTCAATTATCAATAAAATGCTTTTTTATTCACTTTTTCTTAAATACATTATTTAAACTTGTAGTGGATGACACAGATGTTAATATAGTTCCTTCAAATACTAATTCGTATTATTTAATAAAAAAATATTGCACGATTTTGTGTTTCTACCCAAATGTACGTAAAATTATTATCTGTAGTTGACTATTGCTATGTAGCTGTTGTATTAGATCTAATTTTTATTTAGGCTTATCTTGATATACCTTTTATATGTGGGGCTATAAACCGCTTAAATATTAATTGATAATTTGATAATTTACATGCGATGGTATTATGCGCATGCATTTGATAAGGGCAAAATTTTACAACAAGTACAATTTTAGTCGTTGGGTGAGCTGAATCGTCAGAAGTTTATCTTCTGATTTACATATATGCAAGAAGCATAAGTGCTTAATATTACGTTTATTCAACCAGAACCAATGAATATACGTGCTACATGGGCAAAATGGGAAGATCTACAAGGGAAATTCTCCAGATCAGAAACAAACATTTGTTGAAATAAAAATATCTGCTTAGTGAAAATTTAACTTTGGCATACACTGTACTTTAGTCATCACTATACCAGAATGGAATATTTAGAATATATGCCTAAGTCTAACTGAAAGTTTTTGTTTTGCTAATTTTCCTAAAATAATATTATCAATAATTAACAATATTACGCCTCCGCCTGTAATATCTCACTACTGGGCATGGGCTTATTTTTCCATGTAGAAGAAGGGTCAGAGCTTAATCAACTACGCTGCTCCAACATGGGTTGACGGATATATATTTATTATTGGAATTAACGTTATAAGTAATTTTTGAACTTACCAACTTTTGTTCATGTGTACGTTCTGGATCTTTAAGAATAAAGACAGTATATACGAGATTAATAAAATGTAAACTAGAAACTATTCCAAAACATCCGTAATAGCCAAGAATTTTCAATAGAATCCCACTGAGACCCATTCCAATAGGGAAACCTACAGTTACACTAAAGTTTATAAGTCCCATTCGAAATGTTCTATTTTCATTTGTGGTGATTGCACTTATATACGCAAATATAACTAAAAGAGGAATACACCAAGAACCGGATAGAGCATCGAGTATAGCTTCACTAAAAACGACTACCTCCAAACTGAGTTCGTAAAAGAAATACGTGTTAACAATGCCGTTGACACTTATAAGTATTTGACCTGTAATTGCAGTGATTATGAAAAATTTCCTATGGCCAGTTTTATCAGACCACGATCCCACAAAAAGGGCTAGCAAGCAGGGTATCGTAGCTGTGATGTATGTCTTCCAAGTCATAGCCGCAGCTACAAGACGCTGTACATCTCTTTCGTATACATTTTGTTCTCCCAAAGTCTGTGCTTTAAGGGCATCACAAATTGCAGTCGTAAAATTTAAATTTACACGACACGCCTTTTCCAATTGTAAGTTTTGGGTTGTTATTAGTCCTATAATTATTGAAAGTAGAAAAAGAAATATCGTCGGCTCCACTGTAATGTTCTTCAAGACATAAGAACAGTTTTCTTTAAATGTTCTCTTTATTTCTTCATTTTGTTCTTTAGACTCATTTAGCTGCCGTAGGGGATCTGTTTCGGAGTATTCTTCCATTTTTATTTCATTTTCAGAATTATTTTTCTTTGTTTGAGTCGCCATGGTAGATTTTATTTCACTAATACTGACGGAATGATTTAAGAGTATTAGTTAATTTTGTTGACAAATCATTTCTATAAAATAAAACAATAATACATTTAGATTAATATCACCACTGGTGCACGTTACGATTAAGAATAATGAAATAATAAAATTGTCTGATAAGATTCGTTAATCTTTATATGTAGGTATATTTTAGTACATTATAGGTAGGCTTTATAAGTAGGAAAACTGAATTGATAGTTTGCCGTTTATTTACCAAAAAATAATTGTATGCAAAATAGAAGTGCTAATATGTATGTAGGTTAGTAATGGTGAGGGATTTTTCTCATCTTCGTACAGCTTTCCTGTGAAACTATATAAACTATGAATTTAAATTAATATATATTTTTTGATTGTATAATACGTAATTTAGTATGAAATGTTGAATACCCAGTATTGCAGCAGTTTAAAAAACAGGTAGTATGTAAATATTATTTCCAGGTTCATTTACTTATTACTTTCTAGAATTATTTTGACTTTTAACTACTCCATCTACTTTTATTTCATTCACGTCATTAATTATTGATGTTCATTACCACTCCTTCAACTAATGTAGGGCACAGCAAGAAATGTCCTGCTCAAAAGCAAAAGCCCGACTGGGCTAGTACCTCAACCTTACAGAAGATCACAGCTAAGTATTACTGTTTTCAAGCAGTATTGTGTTACTGTTGATGGATAAGGTGACCAGGGATGGAATCGGTGATAGGGTTGGCAACGCCCTTACAATGTATATGGTACAAATATCTATAAGCTACGGTAATCGCTTATCATCAGATGAGCTGTACGCTTCTTTGTCGACCTAGTTATAAAAAAAAAACTTTGTTCGATATAAAATTATAATATTTTTAATTCCTAATAATAAATACGGATATTTTTTTTTTATTTTTTTTATTTTTTTTATTTTTTTTCTTATTTTGTTAGGCAATCTAGCAGCGTTATGGTACAATAGCATTAAACAACATTATTGAGGTATGATTATGGCCAAAATAGGATTACACTGATATGAATAATTTAATTATTGTGGACTTTCCAACTAGTTAATTACCAACTTCTTATATCTTACCGAAAATAAACTTTTAAGCCATCAATAATGATTTGATAGTTTTTTACAATTAAGGTTATTTAGTTATAGCAACTCAGGTCATTCAAAAAAAATACTAATGAGTAAGATTAGTGAGAGTTTTGAAGATGTAGATAGCCTGTGTATTTTTTGTGTTATCATATAATTTGTAAATCTTAAGTACCACCAGACAATAAAATTTTAAAATTTGTGATTAAGAATGATTTTTTTATCACAAATATTCGTCCAAAAATCTAGCCCGAATTATAATTTCATACATCATTTCATAAGTAAAAAACTATTTCTGGACAAATGGCTACTTTTAAAACATATTAGCGACCGGCTTGCGTTACTTTTGTTTCTAAAGCCAAACTTTTATCGTAAGGAACAAAGTTTGTCTTATAAAACACAAAACCTAACGTTGGTCAGGAGTAATGGGGCATCCAAAGTAATACTCTTATCCGTTTCAAATATGTTCGCTGAAACTAAATAAGTAAAAAAGAACCAGTCTTAAATAAAGAAACTATAAAAAAAACACATGGAAGTATTTTATTTTATTTTTAAAATTATTTTTACAATTATTTTGAGAATAATACAAATTAAAACAATATAAATTTCTATATAACTTTATTTACAAATTTCATTTACTCATTTATAAAGTTTGAAAATAGACTTATTTTATAAAATGGTTTAGTTAAGTTTATAACTAATTCAGAACGGTTAAAATGTCTAATAGATAATATTAAGAGAAATATTCAGATTTTATAACGTAACTCGTTTGTAATAAAAACACTGCTTCTTAAATATTAATAATAATTTTCTATGCGTTTATTCATTAAACAAGAAACGGGAAGAAATGTTGTATACATAATTAATTTTTGATAATTTGTTCTATCCAATATGTCGTCTTGATTTGATAATACATCAAACAAAAATGTTATGTAACAGGAATAGATACAAATAAACATACACATGTACATATCATACTCATATACATACATATATACATATATACAAATATACACAATACATATATATCCATAAATTACTTGATAGATTTTAAATGAAAGACAAAACATCATAGCATAAAGTACTGATACTAAAATTGCTTGACATACATTAAGGCGATAAATACATTTTTTAGTGAGTTTTTCAAATGTCTCTAATTAGATACTTCTCTTAGGCGCACTCTTAATAGACAGTGATAATGAGTTCCAACGATGACAAGCTTACATAGTAAAATATTTAGAATAAAAGGATGAAGAATAACATATTTCATTAAGTAGTCCGACTAAATTATACTGTCCTAAATTTTAATTTACTATCAACACGATATGATTGATTATTTTATGATAGAATAATATTATATCGAAGAAACAAATTGAGAACGAGGTCACAATTATTTTTATTTGATATAAATATGTATACTTTTAATTATATTTATAATATAACTCCCCCACCCACCCGATCTTCAAAAAAATAGTACTCAATCCTATTTCGGATTGTCTGGAGGAAATGGCTAACTAGCCATAAGACCGCCTCTTGTACTACACATTCTTTAGTTGTCTGTATTATTATTATTTTGTATTTGCATATTGTGGTGTACAATAAGGGGTAAATAAATAAAAGTAGTGGGATATTACAGGCTGAAGCGTAAATAAAATAAATAAATAAATATTTTATTAGAATTTGTGTTTGCTCGCAAACGAAAACAAACTGACTTCAATTTATCGCTTCAGCCTGTTATGCCCCACATCTGCGCATAGGCCTTTTTCCCCATGCATTTCCATCGGGTTAGCGGATATATTCCCTACTATGAGTAATGATCGCTATCTGGTGTATATGATAACAACTGGGACCGACGGCTTAAGGTGCTCTCCGAGGCACGGTGGGGAGACCCATAAGGACTGCATAAACACCCAGACCACGGTTAACATTTGTATGGCCAAAACAAATGTTTTGTCATACGCGGGGATCGAACCCGCAATCGCCAGTGCAACAGCCACATACCAGTGCTGTGACTGTTGCACCAACAGGTCGTCACTTACTTCAATTCATATCGACAAGTAATTATTTATTTATTTATTAATCACACAACAATATTTTACATATCAGTTTTATGTTTGAGGGTTTAAACATAGACTCAAAAGAATTTTTCCGTACACCCGGCCGTAATAATATGATGTAGTTAGTCGAAAAAATATACAATGAAATACGAATTTGAAAGCACAAAAAAAGAGAATCTCCTTTTTTGAATTCGGTTAAAAACAAGTGCCATTCATTTAATACTTTTCAGTCATACTCATTTCACATAACTTAAAGCTATAAGTGCGTTGAATCATTTTCCGTTGAGTTTTCAGGTATTGGAGGTTTTGCTTCCGTCTCCTTTTTGTCTTCTGCTTCTAGCGCTTTTTTCCTCAATTTTCGTAAACCTATTCTGTATTGAATGTAAAATGTCCTGGAAATAGATTAATGTGCTTAAGTATATGCTTAAGTATATATGTATAAATATTGGGAAACACGTTTCATTATCATGAAAATATATTGGAAAATTCTTTAATCAATACATATAATAAAAATGTAACGGGTTGTAATGTAACGCTGTTTGTACATTTAAGATATATGCAAATAGCATCTAAAAAAAATAATTGTTAGAAGTTTTGTCTGTGCGTTTGTGCATGCTAATCTCAGAAACGTTTTATCTGATTTAGATGTGGTTTTTACTAATATATTTTGGCATGCTTAGCTTAACATTTAGTGTTTATTTCATGTCAATCGGTTCATAAATAAAAAAAGTTACGTTAATTTAAAGAACGTTGAACATGTCAATTCAATATTCCAATATAATTTTTTATTGTTATTTTTATATATCGCAGCAAAATAACGATCAAGTATTGCGCGCGCCTCTGTTCCACGTGGACAAAGTCGCGAGCACAGTTAGTATTTTATATAATTATTGACAGTACGATAAATATACTTTAATAGTTTAAATGTACTATTAGTATAGTTATATAGGTATAGTTTTCAAAAAAAAAAAATTCCAAAAATGTAACTAAGAGTAGATGTAACTAGAAGTAGATATTGTCGTCGTTAATTAGCTTACCCTAGAATAAGCGAAGCTGGTATAATTAATATTGCACTGGTAATGAATACAGCACCGGGCAGCACGTATAGCGTGTTCATGTAGATCCAGGAGTAGAGGGGATGGAAGAGCAGCGATGCCAAAGTCTCAGTTAGTGAAAAAAGAGAGTTTACCTTTGCTGAAATTAAATTGATTTAAAATACATATGTGTCATCTCAGTAAAATATCAATACCGATTACGTTTAAATATTTATATAGTATTCGCTGACCTCGCAAACGTTGTTTTGCTATATATGTTATAAACCCCCTATTACCCCCCCCCTATAATTTAGGGGTATGAAAAATAGATGTTAGCCGATTCTCAGATCTACCCAATATGCACAAAAATAAATTTTATAAAAACCGGTCCACCAGTTTCGGAGGATTTTGGTAACTAATGTTGTGACACGAGAATTTTATATACAAGATTTTAATATGTTGTGAATTTTTTTATTAATGTGTTTGCATGTTAATTTGTGTGTGGATGTGTGTGTGTGTTTGATTTGATTTACTATTTTGCTTTTTGCTCTATTCCGGTGAGTAATAGCGTAAAAGGAACAAATTAATTTTTTTTAAAAAACCTATTTGTTACACTTTCAAGTAACTTGTAGCTTGCCTTTGGGTATATTCTTATACATCAGCAGACATAAATCAATGCAATAATTTGTTTTAAAGCAGCATATCAAATTCTTCCACGAAATTCATTAATAATTCCATTAATGGGTTGAAACAATTCAATTATAGGCTATATTAACTACGTTAGTGGCCTGAAATCTGTTTTAGCAAATTCAAATATACGCTTTAAATATTTATTTAAACAAACATTTGAAAGAGCACTGTTATATTGAGAATTACCGGATATTCAAGGATTATAGATATAATATAAGGACGACCTAGTCCCCAGGTTTTTAAAAAAAGTTCAAGGTAGTTAAGGGATTCTCGAACGATAACTTTTTATTGCGATATTTAGTAACACTTATATCTAAATTTCAATTTTTATTTTATGTTAATTCAATATTTTTTTTAAATTTAAATAATATTGGAATGGAAAATAGTTGTAATTAGATTTTATTATTTATAAACTACTATCCCGCCCCGGCTTCGCACGGGTATTTACCAAATATAATATAGCCTATGTCACCCGCGGATAGTGTAGCTTCCCAACGGTGAAAGAATTTTTCAAATCGGTTCAGTATTTTCGGAGCCTATTCAATGCACACAAACAAACAATCAAATCTTTCCTCTTCATAATATTAGTATAGATATACAAATAGTAAATTCTTATGTAGGTATTGACGGTGATTCTGCAATATTTTTCACAGGGGCGCTTTTTATATGCACACTAAAAGATAAGTACGTCTAAATATGATTTATGATGGTCCAAGATGGATACGTCTAAGTATAAATACAAGCTTTTTTTAATATATCCGCGCAAACTTACACACGATAATCTGTAAAATCATGCATCGTTCTTATCATAAATACATTTTTATTATTTTCGACTTTCTAACTGACTGGATATGTTATCGCATTTGACAATAATCTGCCATATGCTTTTGACTATCGGTGTGATGTATATGTGGATTATACATGTGCATTAATTTAATTAATTAATAATATCATAAATGTGAGTGTGAGTTTGTTTGTTAAGCTTTCACGCGAAAACTACTTAACCGATCATCATGAAACTTTGTACACATATTTTTGGAGGAATAAGAAGTAACATAGGATACTTTTTATTTAAAAAAATCAATGCGGACGAAGGTGGGGGTAAAAGCTAGTTATAGTATATATCTGGAGGCCTTAGGAACAGACGATTTTGTGTTAGTGTTAAAAATATTTATAGCATAGGATATGACTGACATAACATCGCGTGCCACATACCATTTTCCTGTTTGTCGACCAATTTAGAAATAATTGACCGTAAAGATGTAAACGTAGTACCATTTAGCAGCTCAGCCACTGGAACTGGAAAAAAAATGTAAATGATTTTATAAGCAAAAATGAAAATTCTCATTTCAAGGTCAAATTTAATTTACTTTTTAGCAACAATGTTAATTTTTTTTATGACAAAGGTGACAAACCAGTATTCAGTCCATATAAGTAATACGAGGAGCATTTCTAGAGCTTTAACGACCTTATATTTGACCTGCCCCCGCAGAGCTCTAACCATCTTACTCACAACAAGAACACAACGCTACTTGAGAGCATTATTATTTAGCTGTGATCTTTCATCATCATTTCAGCCTATTGCAGCCCACTACTGGACATAGGCTTCCACAAGTTTGCGCCAAAAATGGCGTGAACTCATGTGTGTTGCCCATAGTCACCACGCTGGGCAGGCGGGACGGTGACTGCAGGGCTGGCTTTGTCGCGCCTGTGTATTTCAAAGACAGCAGTTGGATAGTTATCTCGCCATCGGTCAGCTTTATAACTTCTAAGGTGGTAGTGGAACTGTGTTATCCCTTACGACAGCCACGGAAAGAAAGGGGGGGTGGCTATATTCTTTAATGCCGTAGCCACACAGCATTAGCTGTGATGCTTATAATAATATATTGACTTCTTACTTAAATACATTTCAATATCTGTTTTGACGAAAGCAGTCCAAAGAGAGCCAATCAATTTGCTGGCCACTGAGATGAGACACAATAGGGAGTCGTCGATCTGGAGTCTTCGACTCAAGATAGTAATGGAGAACATTGCACCTGTAATAATAATAAAAATTATATATTTTCATCATCATCATCATCATCATTACAGCCTATACAGTCCACTGCTGGACATAGGCCTCCACAAGTTTACGTCAAAAATAACGTGAACTCATGTGTTTTGCCCATAGTCACCACGCTGGGCAGACGGGTTGGTGACCGCAGTACTGGCTTTGTCGCACCAAAGACGCTGCTGCCCGTCTTCGGCCAGTGTATTTCAAAGCCAGCAGTTGGATGGTTATCCCGCCATCGGTCGGCTTCTTAAGTTCCAAGATGGTTGTGGAACCTTGTTATCCCTTAGTCGCCTCTTACGACACCCACGGGAAGAGAGGGGGTGGCTAAATTCTTTAGTGCCGTAGCCACACAGCATTATATATTTTGCAATGTGTAAAGTTGCGTAATTTTTTATTTATTTTAAGTATTTCCAGGCCGAAGATAGGCATCAGCGTCTTTGGTGCGTGTGTGTGTGGTGACCAAGGGCAAAAGTCATGAGTTCGAGTGAAGGGGCTCGTCTTGATGAATTCATTTTTCGAGAAGAAGCTCTAAAGGCGGTGGAAATGGCAAAGCCCTGATACTGTGACGATGAACGAGATATACTTCATCATAGCGGAAAAAAGCATATATTCAAAGGCGTCTCGATGGTTAATAGGCTTAACACCGGCAACGACCACCAGCTACTGCAGGGCACTTTGAATATATGTCTCCGAAAGAGCGAGCCTTGTTGATGAAATCTGCTCTCCAATCTACACCGCCCCAAATACTATGTGCTTCCGGGCAGTTCCAACTGGAACTTAAAAACTAAAAATAAGAATACCACGTCATCTAGAAGTCACATAGGCTATTAAATGTCACGCAGGTTCTCAAGGTGCTGCAAATGTAAGTATAACATATCACAAGGAAAGCAACGACGAACTTCCAATGTATTATTAGAGTTTATAAAACCTACAAAATAAAGTAGTGTGCAGCGTACTTTACTGAACGTCACTTCTGACTTCACATAACATTGTTTACGTTAGGCGAGGCGTGAAATCGCGATTATTCCAGCTTTGATCAAAAATTTAATCGGACAATATATATTTTACGTGTTTAACTTTATTTCACTTTATCATTCGTTTGAATTACTTAATTGAACTCTGTTGATGTAAACTATGATATGAGGGCTTAGTGTGTAAATTAGGTAAGTTTCAAACGAAATAAAATTAGCTGGCACTGCTACATTTTCAGGTGCCAAATTTGTTTTTGAAAAGTTTCTTGGCGTTCGGCTATTATCGTAAGGAAAGAAGATCATTTTGAGTTATCTATAACCACACTATTCCTGTCCAGTAATCCTTCTTAATTAGTACTCTTCCTCCAGTCGTGGAGATTTACAGACTGTTTATTTTATTATCATCTTACTAACAATAACTAACATAGATTATAAGTAAATATTGTTACTTACTACTATAACCTTTTTTTATTATTATTATATTATAATTTCTAAAAAAAGAAATTAAATCTTGCGAGACTACTAATCTGTTGATTAATAAACAAATTTGAAGCTAATTGGCATTAATTTACGTTAAACATTTTTTTACGAAAATATTAGGTGTGAGTATAAAATTAAATACATCTTTAAAAATATAATCTCATTATTTTGTTCCCAATATAAACATGAGTAAGTAAATATAATAAATTAATAAAAATCAGTTTTACTGTCGTACAATTAATTTAAATTCCAGACAGGAACTTTTGTAAAAAAAAGTTAATATTTGTATTGTTTTAAGAAACGTATCCAGAATCAACTTAAAAAAGTTACAAATAACTTTTATACAAAGTTTGGACAGCTAAGAATTCTTAGCTGTCCCTTATTTCTAATCGTATTTTTTCCGTTAAATTCAATAAAGAATTTTGAAGAAACTCTCTTAAGTTTGTTTATTACGCCTTCTTTTCTTCGCAATATTATTTATTATTAATTGTACGCCATGATTAATGTTTAAAACGGAATAGTTACATTGAAATTTTAGTGGACCCTTGACCATGAGGCTTGCAATTTTACCGACATATTCGGGAATTATAATGAACAATAACAAAGTGTTAAAATCAAATGATTTCAAAAATTTGCTTTTGAAAAAATTGACTGCATGAATTGAAAGTTTATATTATGCGTTTGTTATGTAGTCTGTGATAAATTAAACAAAAATGCAGGTTAGTAAATTTATAATACACTAGCGATTTGGGCGTGACTTCACTCACGTTGAAGTTTGTTATATTTACAATGAGGTGCTAAAGTTGTACCTATTATTATTGCTAATTATATTGCAATAATTTCGAATCTCTTTGTATATTTATTTAGTCATTCATTTATTTATTTATTTATTTATTTATTTATTTATTTATTTATTTATTTATTTATTTATTTATTTATACTTTACTGTATACCACAACTACATTGTAAACATTAAACATATTTAAAGACAGTTGCAGGTTGTGAACCACAATGGGCGGACCTATGGCTATTTAGCTATTCAACGCAAACGTTGAATCATAAATGTGTATACCACATTTATGATTCAACTTTCGCACTTTAGAACTACCCGACAGCTCGCAGAGAGATTGCATCAATCAAGTTTCATAAAATGATCGTGTGAAAAAGTCTATATATATATATAACGGCGCGTGATATATTTTAAAGGAAATAATTAAATTTTGATTTGAATTATACTGTTGCCATGTGAAATTATTTACGTTAATAACGAATTATGTGCTTTATTACGATCATTGTATTTTTAAGCAGGTAAACAACGGATGGAGTTGTCAGTCAGATGTCAGTTCGATCGCTGGTCACTTTTTGGATTGACAGCGGACGTGTGACATGTACTCGCAAACCCATCAGCTCCAAATTAGTTTGTTTCTTTGTAATCTTTTCAAATTCAATTTCTTAAATTATTTGGCCAATTAAAATTAGTTCGATAATATTTCGTGGTGGTATAATTATTTGTTTTAAAACCTTTGTAAACAACATCCATGATGGATGATTCTGAGAGAGCACCCGCTAAGAATAACCATGATGAAGAGAGTCCGAACTATCCTGAGAATTCGCTCGGCGCTCCTTCATATATATGTATATATATAATCTCATAAACTCCTGAAGTAGAAAACAGGGTCACTGCAAACTTTTATTTTAATCTTTTAAGACAGCTATAGATAAGTGTATGATAAATTAATATTGTATTTACCAAATGAATGCAGTATGATAGAATAGCTCGTAAAGAGACTGTACTTGACCATGTCCCAATTCAGGCGGTTTCTCGTGAACAAGTAGAATATGGAGTGCTCCGCTGAAAACAATAGAAACAATTACAAGTCGTGTCAATACCTCATAATAATCCCTTACTTTCACATATAAAGGTGTACGCTGTAGAGTATTATAGAACCTGTTTTACAAATAACACAAGACTATAAAATTTATGATTTATATTCAAAAAAATATTGAAAATTTTGAGTACAAACTGACGAAAATATCACAAAAAGAACAAAAAATCAAGACAGAACAGTCAAAGAAATAATAACCTTCAGTTTTAAGTTTTTAAAAATATGACATATATAAATGTATATATGTGCCACTCATACATATGTATGTGATATACTACGAGCCATGCAGGGCTGTCTTTGTTTATATGAAAAAAAATTGGCTTCGATTGTTTTGTTCGTTAGTTAACTTGGAAAAATCTCTTACTAATTGTTACTTGTATCACCAACAATTCAAGACTCAACTATATATAGATGAATATGACTTGCCGAAATATACATTATATACTAGTGAATAACTACCGAACAAACAAACAGAAGGTTAGTTCTTTTTTGTGTATATTATTTTAAACATCTTTATGGCTATAGCTAGTAACAAAAAGTACGCAGTCAGTTTTAAGTCAATCTTTTTCAATATTTATTCAAAATCAACTGTTAATGTCTGATAAGATTGAACATTCGCATTATTCCCAATATCCATTTCGCATAATATGAAAGTAAACCTCATTGGCTATTATTTTAAAAATAATTACCCGAACTTTGAAAAGAAAAAATTTCAATGTGATACAAGTATGATACACGTGATCAAGTCACCATGTATTTCGTGTACCTTCGTCACATTCAGATAAAGAACAATAAACAATACACGAACGTGATGTATTAGCATTAAGAAATTTATTGAATCCATGATAACAGTAATGTTCTTTATTTAAATCTTGGTCTTTACGGAATATTTATCAATCCTATCACGTATTACTCACACATGGAAGGGCCGAACAGTATGAACACGGTCAGAAGAGTCAGGATCACTTTTGACCGTCTGTTTGAGGGTCGTTTACGGAACGCGACGTTGACAGTATCAAGAACGTGCGTCACATCGAAAAACGATACTCCCTTGTTGTCGCTTCGTTCAATCTGAAATATGTAAATCGAATGAGACGGGATGTTGTTGGTTTATTTTTTTTCGTGAGGTTGTACCCCGCTAAGTGGGATTTGTAAAAAGGTTTTTGTGGTATTAATGATTCACTTCACTCACACTTTTCTTAGAATCTGTGTACAGCTTTGTTTTATTCGTAATGAGTTTTGCTTTGCAAACATTATATTAAATTTGCATATTGTGAAGGCGTCTTATCGTGTTAATTTTTATTCGATATTCGTAGTACGTTTTATTACATTCTTTTTTAATTTTCTTTCTATTTATTATGATTTCAATAAAAAGAAAATATATATTAAAAAGTGTGTGTGTACACTTATGTACGCACGTAAGAAGTTATAAAGTTCAGTTTTTTAATGAGGTCAAAATAAAGTGAAGTCATTTCTTATCCTGTCAATTCGGATTTGTAGAATAAAAAAAGCTGCATCATCATTACCAACAATTCTTCCTATACCTAATATGTTAATAAATTATTATCAATATTAATATTCTTATCCAACTGGTAAGATTACACAATATCGGAAATTTATAAACAGCAGTAGCCTTAAAAAGCCTGGTATCTTAACCCAATCTATGTAATTTTAATCTTAATCAAGCCTGTAACCTCCCACTAGCCTTTGGGAATAGGTCTTTTGCCCCATGTGGAGGGAGGAGCCCCAGGAGTAGGGTTGAACGTTGAGCCACTACGCTGTTCACTGTTTGTTGGACGATATATTCCTTACTATAAATAACGATAGCTATTAGGTGTCTATAATAACAATGAGGACTACCAGCACAGAAGGACCCTACAGTATCTAATGTCAAGTCTTATATTTGTCTAACTCTTTGATAATTCATATAATGTATGGAATTCGTAATACAATAAATTGATTTGAATATAATTCTTGAACTAATAGAAACGTTTGTTATATAGATGTGTGTGCACACAAACAAAAAAAAGACCGACTTAAATTTTAATCAACAAGTAATATGACGTAGGTAATCGGTAAAACAGTCAATTAAACACATTGTTAGTTTATTCAATTCTTGATCAAATTTAAATTGCACTATATGACAAGCATCACCTTTCTATAAAAAACAATATTAAAATATACACTAAGTAAAAAATTATGATGCAAGACATAAAAGATTAAATCGAATTGAGAATCCCTACCCTTTTCAAGTTGCTTAAAAATATAGGCAGAGAGATATACAGGGAGACACATAAATAGCATGCGCTAGAATAGGCTGTATTGTGTATGTCTAGCCTTCCATAGGAGTCTTTTATATACTTAGAGTTTATAAATTTTGGATGATAAATATATGTACATGGTATGTATATTTATTTTAACACCCGTTAATTATTTTGTTATATTCTTATTTTTGCCTTTCAATTTTTTTTTATTCAATTTTACCTTTCCATACCTACAACTGTGCTGTGTGGCTACGGCACCAAAGAATATAGCCACCCCCTCTCTTCCCGTGGGTGTCGTAAGAGGCGACTAAGGGATAATTAGGTTCCACTCCCACCTTGGAATTTAAGAAGCCGACCGATGGCGGGATAACCATCCAACTGCTGGCTTTGAAACACACAGGCCGAAGACGGGCAGCAGCGTCTTCGGTGCGAGAAAGCCAGCCCTGCGGTCACCAACCCGCCTGCCCAGCGTGGTGACTATAGGCAAAACACATGAGTTCACGCATTTTTGGCGCGAACTTGTGGAGGCTTATGTCCAGCAGTGGACTACAATAGGCTGGAATGATGATGATGATGATGATGATGACACCTACAACCTTTGCATATGTTTTTAGCACCATAACGTTTTTTGTAAAGTATTAAAATTTAATATAATTTAAAATTGACAGGTTATATTAGAAGAATTAAGTTATCAAACTTTACGATAGAATATAGATTCGACGGATAAGCTAGTCAGTATAAACTCTTTGATAGAGACGTCGATATATATTTCAACGATTCTCGCGACGTCGAGGATACTTATAAGGGGTCAACGAACAAATAATAAACAGTCTACAATAATAAATTTCTAGTTCTGCTCCTAGCTTTGCTTGGATAATTCGTAATCTTATAAAATATTGAGATAAGTAGTAGATTATGTAATGCTACACAGCATTAGTGGGATGTCAAAGATGTTAAATGAATTTACAAAAAATACGAATATTAAGTATAACATGAATTTAATAGATGGTTTTGATTTTCAGTTTCATTCGTAGATTAGCACAAGCTCGTAGATTACCAGATCGGACAAAAATTATTATGATTTTACCAATTGTTATTATATTCATAGTTATTTTTGCATTTTTAAATATTTTTTACGGGAGTAAACGAATGCGAAAATGGATTTATTTATTTTTTTAATTAAATTGGTTACATTATTTAAATTTGAACAAATAATATTGCTGGTCAGGAAATATAAAACGGTTATCATCGAATCGTTAATTATTTTCATGAATTCCATTTAATTTTCTGTTCAAAATTATTAATATAATATATCATTTAACGACAATTGATTATCGATTTTGCAGAAATTTCAGACTGACTCACTTGATCGGTAGTTTAATAACAAGATTAGGAAAGAATTTAAGATATAGCACAATAAAGTCCGCTAATCACGTTGGTAGGGGATGACAGAGATTAGGAAGGTTATACTATTTAGTAAATTAATGTCAACAGAATTAGTTGATTGCTTCGAAATTTCACCACTACGTTTAAAACGTTATGTACGTTGCAAAGCGCATTATTGTGTTAAATAAAACCGCATAACTGCCAACACGACCACTGATTGCATTTTACCAATTGTTATTATATTCGCCAATAGCTCTGCATAATGCGATGTCCAAAATTTGCATTATTGATTTCTTGACATCGTTTTATTTTGACCTATTTTGTTTTTTAACGTGTATCGCACGTTGTCGCGTTATTATCGACGGATTGTTATATTGATAAAACTATTTATGATAACGATTCATAAACAAAGAGTGGAATTTTAATTTTATAGTAGTTTGTAATTTTTTTTCCACGTGTGTTAAATTTTAAATTTGACAGTTTTTAATGACATGTAATTATGTGCACGTACTTTTTGTAGTACAGTTTTAGCTGGTTTATTATTATATGACAAACATTATATTTTAACTGGAAGTTTTTGTTGTTTTAACAATTTTCGTCTTTTGTTTTTTTTTTTTTATATAACAAGCGTACGGCTCACCTGATGGTAAGCGATTATCGTAGCTTATAGACGCCTGCAACACCAGAAGCATCGCAAGCGCGTTGCCGACCCTGAACCTATCTACGTATGTGATGAGTTAAATACTATAAGGCTACTTACTTATCTGTTTACAATGTCTGTTATTTTAATGTATTTTGTTTTTACACATTTCTGTTAATTTTTATTTGAGTGTTCAATAGTTTCTAAGATAAACACTAGACATGCCGTTACTATATTTAATTTCTGCTACAATTACGAACTCATTGTCTCCTTTATTTTTAATTTCATAGTGATATTTTGCAATTATATATGGCAACAACTGTTGATGAAATAAAAAATACGCTTTTCTTATCAACATTGACATATTGGGTTCAATTATACATGGAACTGGTAGTTCGGGCTACAAAAAATATTTTGAACGAAAAAAAAAATACTAAGATTAACAGAAAAAAATTTAGACGCAATCTATAGGCTAATATATTAAGGCTAAATATCACCAATGATGAAAAAAGGGATAAATAAAACTCACTAATATCAGTGATAAAGATACATTAGCAGTTCAGACACTAGAAGTGCTATCTAATACTTCATATAGGAGTTCATACAATTATATCAATGCACTTCATTATGATAATACTGCTTATATGTTTCTAAGTTAAGCTGTTTGTTTGAGGGCTAGTGAAAGGACTTTTATTTGGTGTCGTTGACTTTTCGTTTTGACAAGTATTTATGCTTAGTATAACTAAAGTAACATCTGTCCTAACAAGATTAGATATCAGTAAATTTATATTATTGGCTACTTTCTGCCCAAATTTAAATTGTTAAATTTATTCACGTGCTTCTATTTCAGATTCACTGCCGTCTGCGTGAACGCTATACAGCACCAAAAATACCTACGATTATACCTTTTAAAATAACATTAATTTACCCGTTTCTTCTTTACATTTCATATTTACAGAAAAATCTCATAGATGGCGCTGCTTTAAAATTAGCTTAGTAACTTATATTGTGTGATGTTTATAGTGTGAAGCTAGCTTATATAGCATGGTTATTAACATAATAACAACAACATTCAAATATGCGTCGTTAGATTACACGTAGTTACAGAATGCGTTGAGGAAATAAAGGTTCACTGCTCGTTACCGGTAGGTGATAGCATGATAATATGTGGCCTATACGTTGACCCGACTTCTTAATAATATTCGTGCCAAATTTGAAGTAAATCCATGCGGTACTTTTTGAGTTTATCCCGGACATACATACAGACAAACAGACAAACAGACAAACATTCTAAAAACTATATTTTTGGCTTCGGTATCGATTGTAGATCATACCCCAAGTATTCTTTTAAAAAAATATTCAATGTACAGTTTTGTCTTTCCTACCATTTTATTACCCGACTGCCAAGGAAGGGTTATGTTTTTCGCGCGTATCTTGTATGTATGTATGTAATATTCTTTACTACCTCATATTTCCAGAACCACTGAACGGATTTATATAATTGAGGTATCGTTAGGTTCTTCTTAGATGCCCAAGTGTTCTTAGATAGGTGACATTAAAAAAAATCAAACATGGCGGCTGCGCGAAGCCATTGTAGTTAATGAAAAAAAAAATTTTTTTCTCGAATACTACAATATGGATAACAAATTGAAGGACACAATACAAGAATTTTAAAAAGGTATATCATGATTATTATTATATGTATAGATGAGCGACGTGGACTATGGATTGTGCCTGTTGCGCTGGCGGTTGCGGGTTCGATCCCCGCACATGACAAACATTTGTATTGGGCATACAGGTGTTTGCCGTGGTCTAGGTGTTTGTGCAGTCCTTGTGGGTCTCCCCACCGTGCCTCGGAGAGTATGTTAAGCCGTCGGTCCCGGTTGTTATCATGTACACCTGATAGCGATCGTTAGTCATAGTAGGGATTTTTTTTGTATCGCAGGGCAACCCATTTATGGGTGATATCACGGTTGCCCGGGTAAGCAGTCCTAGACCGTATGTCGGCTTTAGCACTTGGGGGTGCAATACCGACCTAAACCCCTGCGGGAGCCTTCAGCTGCTTTAATTGTAGGGTCCCGGATCTGCAGGCAACGGGATCTCTCCAGCGACAGGCTGGTTTCGGCGAAAAGGCCAGACTTCTCTTCTGTGGGTACTGCCCGGCTCACCTTTGAATAATCCCGATGACGCCGTGTCTAGCAGGACCGGGTTCCCATCCCGGCCCGACACGGGCACAAGGGCGTTACTGGAGGCGCATTAAGAAGCGCCTCCTACGCACACCCGTTCGTCACCTGCGGACGGAGGCCTCGTCGGCGGCTTCCTCTCTCATCCGCTCGTCATTCTCCTTCTGGGACATTACTGTCTCGCAGAAGGAGACCATCGCCTTCCAGGACTCGTCGTCGTCGAGCATCGCGGTGATGACGCTCGGCAGTGACAAGTCCCTTCCGAGGACTGTCGTCAGATCGCAACGCAGCGCCGCCCATCTCGGGCACACCTCAAGGGTGGCTGGGCCGAGTCCATTTCCACAATTGTGACATCCAGTCGTTGGCTCCCTTTGGGGCATCCGACATATTAATTGCTTCAGACGAATGAAGGTTGTTTCATGATTGGCAGTCCACTGCCAATAAATAGATTTTTTAAATAATTGACGTAGAACATCTGTCTCGCCTGCCGTATTCTTAATAAAAGGAAGCTTACGTTACCTAATCATAACAGAAAGGGAGAGATTAGTGTTAGCATCGCGCTTGTAGCGTTTATTGGTAGAGTTGTAAGTGTCCGTAGACTATAATATCTGATGTTAGTGTCAGGTAGATAATATGTTGTTTATCACAATAGTTGCTTATATGTAACATCAAAAGTGTATATGACTAAAAGCCTACGCCAAATCGAAAGATACTCTGCTCATAAATTGTATACTACATTTCGCACTTTATTTTATTTTGTTGAAAAATTCTGACTTCACTAGATCGTTAAAGGTAAACATATTTTTAATCTTCTAACAGAAATTTGTAACAAGATGTCGTTGAGACTTGACGTAATTTTTATCCGGCCTTTATCATCACAAATTTTTTATAATACTCACAATTGAATTATTTTCTGTTCGTTGATTGATCCTTTCACAAAATTGAATTTTACATTTTGAGATGCTTTACAAAATCACATTAAATAACTATGGAAAAATAAAAATTATTATTGTATTCATTAACCTTGATAAGAGCGTAAAACTTATTAATAAATATTGCAATTAATAATTTTGCAATTGTATTTATTTATAAATAAATAAATAAATAAATAAATAAATACAATTGCAAAATTAATTTAATTATTTATTCACGACAAATTAAAATATATAGCTGTGAGGTTATTGTGACGAGCTTGAAATTATATATTAATGGTTTTCGTATTATAGAGGAAAATATATTCGTAGTATAGAGGAAAAACTTAAATAATCATGATGATAAGAATCAAAGACAGGGTACACACGATTACTGATGAATTAAGAGACAAAAGAAATTCTCAAATCAGGATCAATAGTGGATACGTAGAGTAAAAGTTATGACGTGATGACAATGAAGTACGAGTATTTATGACGACTTTTAGACAGAGCAGATATTTTTAATAGGTGAGAAGCAAAAGGAAGGAAAGCTGAGGATTAGAGTGGAATGTCGTTAAAAAAATTAGTGGGAATCAAGTGGAATTAAAGAGAGAAATTTAGAACCACAGACGGGATTAGGATGAAAGAAATATTATTAAAGTTTGTTAAGGTCAAAGGAATCGTTATGATTATGATTGCAATTGAGGCTAGGATACTCTCATCATAAATCATGAGATTTTTCTATATACTAAAACTATTTAAAAACGGAATATTTATAATGTTTTTTATTTTCACTTTGCGGAGCTCGATATTTCGACATTATCTGCGAATGTTGTACACGAGACTGAAATTTTGCGGGTAGATTTTGACGGTTATAGCCATATCCATACCGGACTTCCTCCTTTCTCATACGTTTGCTGCGTAAACAATGGTAGGTGACCAAAATGAAAATAAAAAACATTGTAAACATCCCATTTTTGAATAGTTTTAGTAATAGAAATAACCATGTTAATCTAAAATCATTTATCTATATAAATGTTCCTTATATAATCGTAAACAAAGCATTTGATCATGTCATGATCTTCAGCAAAGCGCTGTGCATGAGACCACAAAAGTTTCTAAGTTGGTACGACCAAAAATGAAAAGAGAAAAAAGTGTAGCAACGCGCCCAGGGTACAGCTAGTTAGATGTATAAATTGTTATTGATAATAGTTGTAGAATCATATTGCTGATAACAAGAATAATAAACAACAATTAATACTTTAGTTATCAGGAGGAAAAAGTTGAAATGGCTAAATGAACAAATATTTGTCACTAAACAAAAAATATTTTCTCCAATTCCAAATTATTTTGGTCCTTAGAATTTAAAATATCAGTGCATAAAAATACCGAAACAATCGGGTTAGCGAAATAAGGAAACGGTGTCAACATTTTTACCGTCGTTACACGTTTACATGACATGTATGTATACTAACTTAAAAATGATTGTTACAACCATAAAATTTTAATTAGGCTTTATGAGGTATCTGCAGGTATCTTACATCGTTTCTAATCACCGTTCTTACTCCATAAATAATCGGAGAAAATCGGAAGAGGAGTGTCTCTGACTGTTTATTGTTTTGCCTTTGTATTTATTATCAACTAGCTGCCCGAACAGACTTCGTTCTGTCAAAAGTTATTAGATTTTTATTTATATAGATTTTTTAAATTATTTTTATTTTTTTAGTATTAAAACCTTCCGTGGACCTTAAGGAACATACAAAAAAAATAGCCAAATTGGTCGAGCCATTCTCGAGTTATGCGCCTAGCAACATGCATTTTTATTAACATAAAGACGATATTCACGATTTCAATTGTTCTTATCCCTAATTGAACATCGTGCAGAAGTTGGGCAGTAACTACTAAAATCAACGGGCTAGTATTTTATAAGATACATAACTGAATCGAAAACAACAATTCTAGAATACGGTGCTAAAAACTTCTGTTTTAATTATATATTCAATAATCAAAACTTAATTTTTACTTTATTTATTTATTTTAAATTATTAAGAGTATAAGAGGTATTCGTTCATTTTATTGTATTTTGAGGTCATAAGCATTATCGTAGGCGTATGTTAATTATATATTCTATAAGGTTTCTATATTGTGAGGTCATATCCAATCAACGCAAACGCTTTTGAATCATAGCTACATCATTAATCGCTTTGCTGAGCACTCGTTCGCAATCAACGGTGTAAAAGGTAAGGGCGTGGTGGTAATTATTTTGCTCATTGATATCGTAATTCACGAACCCTCGTAGAGGCAACGTACAAATTAATATAAATGCGGTATTATACGCTATAAACATTAAGAGATTTGGAAAATTCAAGAGTGTACACCTCCAGGTCCTCTAGTGGCTCGTTTAGGAACTAATGATCTACCGCACAGCGATTATAAGTTCGATTATTTGATTTGGTTCTTGCGGATAACCACAGATGGCTCTGATTCATTGTACTATTATTTTAGGGTAGCGTCTAAAAATATTTAATGTAAAAATTTAAGATATTTTCAGGTTTCATATTCAATAGGACTATTAATTAATAGTTTTCTGACATAATAATAAAAAACAGCTTATTTCGTCAAGTAGTTTTCGTTATTTTGCGGTCATCCGTACATCCATAACGTTGATAAGCAGCTTCTGTTGATGTAGGCGTCTAGAAGCTACGTACGAGGTATGCTTTTTAAGTTTTGTCGTTTGACGGAAAAACACAACTAGAAATTTATGGTACTTTTTATTGTTTTGAGATTCAAAATTTAAACACATTCGAATATAGAACACTTCCAAATTCAAAATTGTCGGGAAATATGAAAACGACAGAACTTAAAAGGCATGGCTAGTATCAGGTGAGCCATATGCTTGTTTGCCACCACTACTGTAAAAAAAAAAAAAAAAACACCTAGCACAGAGATACTACAGTTTTTATGAACGGATTCATAGTTTCGACAAATAGATAGCTTCCTACAAAATACCATACGTATTGTATTATCTACAGAAATATGTATTGATTTATTTTAATTAAAACCAAATAAAAACCAAGCTGGAACAGTGGTGGCAAATTTCATCAATTGATTTTAAATTCGGTAGAATTGTGTCATTGGTCAAACGTAAATATAAAAATATGTTTTTACATTAATAATATTATTACTTTGATAAGAATATAATAGTAATATAAAGTAATTATTTAATAAGTTATACGTAGTATACAACATACTACAAATAAACGATTTACGATTTCAAAGTGAAAGATTAATTTATTATATTTGTTTAGCTTTTAGATCCATTGTCTAGAACCTAAAGGTAATTAGCACTGTGACGTTGAACCAACATACGATTGATAAGTCGAAGTCGTTCTGTCTGATGTATTCTTAGATCTTCTATATAATATATATTATTCTATAATAAAGTTTTTAATAAAATTCTTAATAATATATATTATTTTATAGAAGTTATTGTCATTATATACCATATGGTAGATAGATACATTTGAATTGCCATATACACTACATAATGATCGCTACTCATTGTAAGAATTAAATAATCCGCCAACACCGAACCCATAGTGGAGAAGCGTTGTGGCTCCGGTTCTTGTTTTACATATAAAAAAAAAAGTCTTTACCTATGAAAGCTAGACCAATGGAAGTTGACAGGCTAATTAAATTTAGTTTGGATCGGCATTATACAAGAGCACTATTTAACTTTTCTCAGAGAAACTAAAAATTTTTTTTTGCTATAAATGGGAACAATAGTTTATTAAACATTATACCTACATATTTACAATTCACAACTTAAGAACTAAATATTTACAGATAGTTTTGGTATAAATCATGTCCGCGTGGAATTGTGCCAAGAATGCTGGCAGCATTTCCCCGTTGAATCGCTATGCCGATTCTCTGAGCAAAAAATGCACCAGCCCTCTTGTCACCAGAGGAGGCAATAAGGCGAGGAGTTATCTCATTTCAAAAATTTTTAGCACTACTACTCCAAGGTCCAAGTGTTTCGACTGCAAACGGCACAAAGATGTAATTTGGAATTAGTGACGAATATTTGTGCCGTTTAGTCGTTTCAGCTTTTTCCGCTGCGGCTCCCACTTTTAAGGCTGTTTCCCTGACATGGGATGGAGCAAGTGTGTCAAGGCAGGTTGCGTCCCACAAAAGCGCCCGTCCCCTTTCCCAGGGAACCAACGTCAATCCATCAAGTCTCTTGCCATCATTGCGACTAATTCCAGTAGGCTCGATAAGAGCAGGAACCTCGATGGTGGCAAGAGCTCTTTTTATCTAACTTATACTTATTACTAAAAATTGATGATCATAAAAAATACAGAGGCATTGTTGTTATTACCATTGTTTGTAAGTTAAAGTATTTTTGATATCGAACTTTAATAGCATTTTTGGAGTGAGCAAAAATTTTAATGACTTCATTTTTTTAAGGAATATTTTTTTTAAGAAGTATATAAAAATAATGATACTCACAGGCTGTAGTCCTCTATCTCTCAGCCAGTCATCTGGTTCCTTCAAGCCGAAGCAACCATAGAGGAATACAATCGTAAAGAGGCCGGTAGTCATAGAAAATATACCATAGTATCCCATCCTCTGTACCAAGATACCACCCACTGCTATTCCGATAGGCAGTCCTGCAGTCATACAGAAGTTGACCAGGCCTACTCTAAAGGTTCTTGATCTTTCCGAAGTGATATCACTTATATAACTAAATACACCAAGAAACATAGTCACCCAACCACCCGTAATAGCAGTGAAAAACGTCTCTAAGAATACAGTCACTTGTACAGGAATTTCGTAGAAGAAATATACGTTAACCAAATTATTAACGGATGTGGCTATTTCACCAAATATTGGTAACATAATGCAGAGTTTTCTTTTTCCTGTTCTATCACTCCAAGCACCAAGAAACATGATCAGAATACAGGGTAAACCAGTGTGGATTATACTCTTCCAAATATCTATTGACGATATTAAAGTCTGAACTTCTTTCTCGTATGATGAGTAATTATTATTCGATGTCCTTTTGGCTAATGCTTCGCAAATTTCGTCACTAAATCTTAGATTTACTTTGCAGGCTTTGTCTAAATTGAAATTTGCCATGGCAAACCGTGATATAACGCTGGGTATTATAAGTCCAGCTAGCAATGGTTCCACTGTTATGTTGTCCTTTATATGCCATAGTTTTTCTGTAAATCCTTTGTCTTTATATTTTTTATGTTCAATTTCTTTATTAAGAGGTTTCTCTTCATTTTTTTTGTTTGTCACTGTCTTGTCTGCCATTTTAATTATTATTTAATTTACTTCATAAAGTGTTGCTTTATTCCATTTTATTTCGAATTGACGTAAACGCGGATACCACTCACGGTTGCAGTGTTCAATTTAACATAATAAACTTCAATGTGATAGACACAATAATTGCCTTTATTATTTACTTGTCCGATATATTTGTTTGATATCAATTAAGCGAAGATAATGATAAAACGTAGTCGCAGATAATTGGTCTTTGTTTTGTATTGGATGGATCAACCTGCGTTTTATTAATTGTTAATTGTGAAATAAGTTTTTTATTGAAATTTTAATTTACCGTCGATCATACGTCTACAGATTTATATCATACGCGTAATGAATTTCAGATCAAACATAATTTATATTTGATAAGGCCCATAGTTGTGATAATTTGATTGTGTTTGTAATTTTTCATATAATTATATAGTACTAGCTTTTACCCGCGACTCTGCTCGTACTGAATCTTTTTTAAATAAAGAGTATCCTATACTATTTGTAATACCTCCAAGAATATTTGTACAAAGTTTCATAATGATCGGTTAAGTAGTTTTCGCGTGAAAGTGTTACGATCAAACTTACATTAACATTTATAATATAACTAGCTGTACCGCTGCGCTTTTTTTTGTCGTACCAACTCAGAAACCATTTTGTCATGATCTTCAGCACTTTGCTGAAGATCATGACAAAATGTATAGTTTACGACTCTATAAAGGACATAGAGACAAACATTCATTTATATTAGGGATACTTCGATACCTCGGGGCTCAAAGGGCGTAACCGCCATTTTGGCGAAATTGACTTTTTAATGCAGCCCTACTTATTTTTTTCTCCTCTATCGATCTGTATATTTAAAGTCTTCCTATTTGCCAAAAAGTGACGTTTACGACCCTATTTTTTGTAGAAAATAAAACATATTTTTTCAGTTTTTGTGTCGTAACAGCAATCATTGTTAATAATCATAAACGTGATGGGAGTAAACGACACCGTAGATGATACGAATATTCTTACGTGGTGCTTAAGCCCGGACATAACCATTTCTAAAGAATCAACTTACCAGATACACCCTTAAACATTTATGTACTCTAAAATACAATGACACATACGTCTAACAATTATCCCTTAATTGGTCAACCATACCTACCAATATATTATGTGATTGCGAGAGCTTTGCTTGTGATTGTGATTTCTTGATTAAGGGTCATTAATGTTTAAGTTAAACGTTATAGTGTGATAATATTTTTAACAAAATTTAATATTTCTAGTTTTGTAAGTGCAGGTACCTAAGTTTTGGTCATTTTATTAAATGTATGTGTAATGTTATTGGTTCCACAGTCTATTATTGACTAAAATTGTTTAAATAATATGTAACGCAGGTGACGCAAAAATTATTGAATTTATCATTGTCCCTGAATCCTATTCAGAAATTTATTTTGTTATGCACTTATTTTTCTCATTGTAAGATAGATTTTTAATAGTAGCAGTTGTTTTATTAGCCTCACAGACTTTGTTTATTAAACAATATTTTCAATAACATGTGAATTTTATTTATCATTTTTTTTATAATAAATGAGTTTTGGAATAGGTTTTAGATAGGTTAGGCTATTAAGTATAGATAAAATCAATAATTAGGTATTTGTATAATTAATTAGTTATCTGAGTCGATAAATAGGTAATAAAATCTATAAAAAGGTTAATAAAGTACATACTTATATACAAAAGTTAATAAAGTTCATAAAAATTGCACTTAAATCGATTACCTAAATGAAGAAAACAAAGCAGCTGTCTGCAAACTGATAGAAATAGTGAGAAAATTGACCGTTACAACCATAGATTATACACTTATATACGGTTACAACCATCACTAATCACATATCCATTGATTTTTCGGGCGTAAACGCCCCAATCATTCGATTTTCCGAGGCATATAGACAAGCTAGTTTTGTTACTTTTAAATTTATTTGAAATATAATTATACAAAGTTCTGCATCAAAAAAAAAAAAAAAAAACTTTTGGTCCTAGAATGGTTTATTTAGGACAATAATCGAGAAAGTTATGTCGAAAATATTTTTTTTTTTTAGTTTTTTGGCTCTCCTGTAAAATCGAGTTTTGGTGCTTACGCCCTTTGAGCCCAGAGGTATCGACTTGTTCTATTGAAGAAACTAGCACTTAGCAGATAATGAATGAAATCAGATCATTGATTTCTTTGCAGGTCGTTTTGTTGTCGTTTATTTAATTAGTACTTCGGCGAAGGCAATTTTTAACTTTTGATTTAGTTTTCTTAAATTAGTGTTCATTAATTAAATTTGAAGTAAACTACGTCACAATAATATCCATATATATTACTAGCTAACCCCGCAAACATTGTTTTGCCATATATGTTATTAACCCTCTTATTCTCCCCCCCCCCCTCCCCCCTTATAACTTAGAGGTATGAAAAATAGATGTTGTTCGATTCTCAGACCTACCCAATATGCACACAAAGTTTCATGAGAATCGGTCAAGCCGTTTCGGAGGAGTTTAACTACAAACACCGCGACACGAGAATTTTATATAGATATAAGATTTATATTATAATTTCTTAAATTTATCTTTGTGCTTATTTGTTTTACATCCTTGTGTTGTTGTTTATAAGAATATTCTGAAAAAGATGAAAGTGTAATTTTTTCCGAATTTGCTTTCACTATCTACTCCACTATCGTCTCACCACGTATTAACTATAGCAAATGAACCAAAAAATTTCCATATATAACACTTAGCTTTTACGTCACCAACAATAACTGTGGCAGGGCACAGCAGGAAATTTCCTGCCCAAAATATGAAACAGCCCGACTGGGGTAGTACCTCGACTTTACAGAAGACCACAGCTAAATAATACTATTTTCAAGCAATTGTGTGTTCCTGTTGGTGAATAAGGCGACCAGAGCTCCTGGAGGGAATTAAGAATGGAATCGGCAACGCGTTTGTGATGCTTTTGGTGTTGCAGACGTCTATAAGCTACGGTAATCGCTTACCACCAGGTGAGCCGTACGCAAACAATTTCCGACCTAGCTATATATTAAAAAAAAAACTATAAGAAGCAACGCGACGAAGATGCGACATAGAAACTTCTATACTCATAAATGCATAACAAGAAACATTTCAATTTCATCGATATAATATGATACGACATTGTTGCGTTTACATCTATGTTGTCCTAGGTTCACTTTTGAAGATTCGGTCCATTAATTTGTTTATTGTCATTTGACATTTTTAACGCCCTACCTCAATTAACCTACAGGATAAAGCCTGTCAGCATGTGTTTAAATATTTAACAGTAAATATAAATTTTTCGCGCGATAACTAGCTCTTCTTGAAACTTAATATATTAATAACCATTTCCATTATATTTTAATAATCAGTCAGAATGTATTCTATTACTTTATATATATATATATATATATATATATACACACATACATTATACACACACACGCATATATATATACACACGTTTTGAGTCAAATGAGAAAAAAGTGATGTGTTTTTGGTTTTAGTTATATAACTGTTTTTGGTGTTGTATAATAACGCACACTAGCATTTGATATAAAATCATTTGTCTAAATAAAAAGACTTGTCTATTATAAGAATATGACAACGTAAAGTTAAAAATGTGTAAATCAGGTCATTATAAAAATGACTCTATTAAACTGTATTATTATTGTCGCCAAATTGAGCACGAAGATTCAACACGGTCTGTTAAAGCACTTATAATAATTATATTCAGTATTTTGGTTAGAGTGAATAAAAAATTGACGTAACTAGCAACTAGATCAGCAAACAAGCGTACGGATCACTTGATGGTAAGCGGTTACCGTAGCTTATACACGCCTCCAAAACAAAAGAGAAGCATCGCAAGAAAGAAAGGAAGAGAGCTCTAGTCAAGTTACTAACCAATGGAACAGGACATTGCTTGAATACAGTGTTATTTAGCGGGCGTTGTTCTTCTTTGTAAGATCGAGGTACTTCCCCAGTCGGGCTGCTCCAGATTTTGGACACGATATTTCCTGCTGTGACCTACCTCAATTAATCTATAAAATAAAGCCTATCGCAGTCCATTGCTGGACATAGGCCTTCCCAATACCGTGCCGAATCCCGTAACATACCAAATATTTAACAGTAAATATCAATTATTCGCGTGATAAGTGGTTTTGCTTGAAACTTAATATATTAATAACCATTTCCATTCTATTTTGATAGTTTACTAATCAGTCAGAATATATTCTAGTACTTTATAAAAACAAAAAAAAAAAAATAAAATAAAAAAAGTTTTGAGTCCAATCTGAAAAGAGTAGATATGTTTTTGGTTTTAGTTATATAACTGTTTTTGGTGTTGTATAATAACGCACACTAGCATTTGATATAAAATCATTTGGCTAAATAAAAAGATTTGCCTATTATAAGAATACGACAACATAAAGTTAAAAATGTGTAAATTAAGTCATTATAAAAATGACTCTATTAAACTGTATTATTATTATCGCCAAATTGAGCACGAAGATTCAACACGGTCTGTTAAAGCACTTAAAATAATTATATTCAGTATTTTCGTTGGACTGAATATAATTGGTTATTATTTAAAATTATAATCATGTAGGTGAACTGGAATTGCATATACTTGGACTTCAGTAAAACTTCTCTATTAGAATATAAAGAAGCTACTTTTTTTTAAATTTGCTTTAATTTTTTAATTTTACAATATTACACATATTTACGATTCACAACGTAAGAACTAAACATTTACAGATAGTTATAATATAAATCATGTTCACGCGGAACTGTGCCAAGAATGCTGGCAGCATTTCCCCGTTGAATCGCTATGCCGATTCTTTGGGCAAAAATATTAAAAGAAGCCATTTAAAACTGAAGAAAGTATTTGTAAAAAATTCAAAAAAGGACAAATCATTTATTTTATCGTATGTATGTATGTGTAAAAGAACGGTCTCTACACATCGGTTTCTAAACGGACTATGCACATCTTACAGACTGTGACTAAACTGAATTTATCCAAAATTTAATCAAGAAATAAACGTCTCACGGCTGAGTTAAGTCCTGAGTTAATATCCAGGATGAGGCACTATGATATCGTTATTTTAACGAAGATTTACAACCAACGCTATAAAAATATCGGCTGTATCGTAGCTCAGTTGTAAGCAGACCGATTGTTAGCAGTTACTTTTATAAACAGAATTTAATATCCGCTTCGAATGGGAATCGAACCGACGGCCTCTGGGATTAATAAAACCTCTGTCAAACGTCGAACTCTTGTAGTACTGGCTTCACTACGGTTTTACGAATATTACAAAAGAGTATTATGCGCTCGATAGCATCAGTAATATGGGGTTATTAGCAACTTTGTATCCGTTGCAATTAGCTTATTGCAATGCATGCGATAAATTATCACAATTGCGTGTCGTTTTAACGCAGCTCTAGAGAATTTACTTTGGCTAACTTGAAAAATTACTATTGTAGCATTAGATAAGTCTTATTAATATTATATTTAAAAGGGACATGAGCATACAATGTATCCTGTACTTTTGAAGTCCAAAATTACCATTAAGGAAATAATTTAATATAAATATTAACAATATAATTAAAAAAGCCGTATATGGGATAGTTGTATTCTACTTCATCTTACAAAATATTCGACTCTTGACGACTCATTCGACTTGCTCGAGCATACAACTGTGCAGAATGAAATATTAAAAACCGTATTCTAAGTTTCTGAAAGGAATTTTTCTCTAGAAAACACACCTCAGATTATTTTCTAATTGATGATGGATAAAATTCTAGTATTCTCGTAGATATTATGTATATTCTATATATGTATGTATGGAACACGCACAGTTATCAAATGACTTAAAATATTTGCTTATTTGAGTTTTAAAAAAAAACCACAATAGTTCAAACATTTTGCAATTCACGTTTGAAAGAACACACCGTATAACATATAAAAAATACATCACTTGTGACTATTTTTAAAACTTAATTACAGTTGATTAAAATAACATGACTAACAAAAAATTTGATGACCATGGACTTTGTTTTCTTTTTTGTAGTCTTGATTGATTTTAAAATTATACTCAAAGCATGTTCTTATTCAAGTGAATATTAATAAATAAGCAAAAAGTCGATACTTCTTATTAAAACCTTAATTTGAACTATTTTGGAACATTTTAATAAGAATATCATTTACCTTTTATCTGAGATAAAAACACCTAATGTTGCACGTTTATTTTACATACAAAATTTGTGTTTGCTCGCAAACAAAAAAAACCGACTTCAAATACATCGGCAAGTAATACAACGCAAGTAGACGAAAAAATAGTCAAATAAATACGCGTTATCAAAGGTTACTCAAAAAGTGGTAATCGAATCTCGATGAAATTTAAATGTGATCAATGATAAACATCAGCTTTCGGTTAAATTAAAAATCATCAAAATCGGTACCACCCAGTAAAAAGTTATGCGGTATAATACAACGTAGGTCGACGAAAAAATGGTTAAGCAAAAACGCATTATTAGATATAACTCGAAAAGCAGTTGTTAGATCTGAAATATAAATTTAAATGGGACCAAATGACATGCACTACCTTTCGATTAAATTTTTTTATTATCGAAATCGGTCCTCTCAGTCAAAAGTTCTGAAGTAAAAAAAAAATACAATCGAATTCTTTCTTTTTCTTTTGGAAGTTGGTTAAAAAACTTAAAAACATACCTAACATTTATATACATATCAACTGAGGTAGGGCACAGCAGGAAACTTCCTGCTCGAAATGTGGAGCAGCCTGACTGGGTTAGTACCTCGACCTTACAGCAGACCACAGCTAGATAATACTGTTTTCAAGCAAGGCTGAAGTGAAGCAGTATTGTATACCTTTTGGCGAGTAAGGTGATCAGAACTTCTGAGGGGATAGGATCGGCGACGCGCTTGCGATGCTTCTGGTGTTGCAGGCGTCTATAGGCTACGGCAATCGCTTAACATCAGGTGCGCCGTACGTTTGTTTACCGACCTAGTTATATAAAAAAAAATCAATTTGCCAATATTGAAACACTCAAAAACATTTCTGATGTGAAAATGAGAAAAAAATTATTAATATATTTAAATAAGTTATTACAAAAATTCAACGCCATATTTTTTAAAACTACTGAAATTTCGCTACTAGTTACAAAATAAGACATTACTACAATATACTTGTTGGCTATTATGGTCGGTTCTGACCAGACTGTATTATAATATTAAAGATCAATGTAACTCTCTAAACTATTACGATTTATGTCAAACTTAAATAATGGCAAAAGAAAATTTCTTTTCAGTACATAAAATATATATATATTTAGATATTATTGTATACATACATTAGGTATTGAGGTCTAAATCCAGTTATAATCAGGTAAGAAGCCAGTTCAAATAAGGCGAGTCGGAACGCGTTTCGTTAAGAAGGACCTATGTATTATTATTTATTATAATTCTGTGAAGCAAAACAATTCACCGAATGATTTTCAAAATAATTCTAATTTCAAGTTTACCTTTTTAAGTTATTCAATTTTCTTAGACAATTTCGAATTGTAACTGTTTTGATAGGTTTGTAATTTTTGATTTTGTTTGTGAAAGCACATTTATTTTTCATTACACGCTTGATCCATCCAATAATTTTGCTAATATTATAGTCGATGTTATGCTTAGTTTGAACTTTGGAGGAAAATTTTATTTTTATACCAAATATTCACGAAATTGAACACACTTGATAAATAATAAATAACTTAAAATGTTTATCTCTTTACAACGCTTAATTCACTTCAAAAATAAATCCGAATTCACATTCTTGATTCTAGTTGATACACCAATCGCTAATACATGAGTGATCAAAAATGTAAACATTCTGACATCAATGTTTAAAGTACAGTAATGCAATACGCAATAATAAACGTAAAAATAACCTTTATGTCAATGGCATAAGAATGTTACCAATCCATGTGGTTGAGGGTACATGGACATTTGTCATCAGAGAAACTTCAATCTTATACTATGGAAATTAAGGACTAAAATGTCTTGTCGTTTATGTGGATTATGTAGCATAATCGGGTCCAATTACTTACTTAACCAATTTCCTTCGTCTGCCTAGTCCTTTGCGGTTATCCTAAATATAGAAATGTGTCTAAGAATTGAAGGCAGTATTACTACATAAAAACTATTAAGAATCAAATCTGTGAAATGACAATAATCTGGTTCCAAAGAATTGGAGGAAAGTTGTTGAACGTGAGTTACATTGCGATAACGCAATGGCAGACGAAAATATCAAGCACTCAGTAACCTTTAATGGTTATTTCTATGTGTAATTATATAAGTTAATTTACGTTATTTTTTTATTAAATTCATTGTTGCAGTTCACTACGAGTTTTCAGCCGACCTCAAGAAAAAGAAGGAGGGAAATTCGAGTGTATTTTTCGTGTGTCCTCATAACTTTTTACTGGGTACCTATTTTGCTAATTCTTTTGAATCGAAACTTCTTTAGAATAATTGTGATTTGAAAGTCGATGAAATAAAAAATGCGTGACGGTAAAGAACGCAGCACATAAATTTATAGGAGATAATGAAAAAGAACGTTACTTACGCGTTTTGAACAGAAATGTATACCACTAGATAATCCATGTGGTATCTATCACCTGAAACTTCAGTTTCTTAGGTTCGTTTAAAAAATGGTAACAGGTCTTTTTATTTAGCCTTATTTTTTATCTTAAGTATTTTGAAGTTGTAAATGAAATATAATCTATGGTAAGGCTTAAAAGTTCTATACATATTTTTTTCTATTAATACTTGTCGTACAAGTTTTTTGAGTTATTTAATTTGTGTTTTTCATCAACATCAACTCCAAGTTTTATTTTAAAATGTAACCTATAAAAACTTTTTTTCTATAAATATTTAATTGTCCTTAAGCAAGTTCATATTTTAAAGTTAACTAATTGCAGCTATGAAGGTAACCAGAAAAAGGGAAACTACAGACTAAGCTTTGAATATTTTTTTCATAAGGCTTAGATTTGATTTTTTATATAACCTTGAACATAAACACACTACATATTTAACAGTCTAATTGTCTGACAATAATGTTATTTTAGTCTACATTTTGAAACTTTTGTCCGTCATGATCACCTAACTACTTTTGTAATTTTAACAATTTTGGCTCGCTTGTAACGTTGAGGAAAAAAAATGTCTCTATTATGTGATGAAGTTTATTAAAACGACATATCATTGTGAATTTTCCGCTGTTTCACAACATACTATTTGTTCGTCCATCGCTTCTCGTTTCCTAAGTTTTGTTCCACGACGCTGTGTAAAGAGCCACCTGGGAACGGGAAGTTTTAACTATATTTATAAACCTTGGGACAATGGAGTAAAAAATGCTATCGTAACTATGTTTCATAACATTGTTGATGTTTTATTGTGAATCATAGTTATGAAGTTCTTTGTATTTCTTATTGTATAAATTGTTGCAGAATTTTAAAAGAAAATAGCGAATAATGTGTTTGTATTATAAGAAAGATTGATCAGTTTGTCTAATCATAAAATTATATTAATTTTTTTTCATATTTGTTGTCATTTTTAAATGAATATATTTTTTGTCCGTTTATTTGTCAACAAAAACCGAATTTTCAGGTTAAAAACCGAAACTAACTGAACTGGCTCCGCTGGTTAGTTTTTATAATGCTTAATTTCTGGAGACATATCATTTGCATTTGTAAATTGTTCATGTCTAGAAAGAGGTTTATTTTATCAGAGAAAGGAACTAGTAAAAGTAAATACATTTTATAGTTCAAAGATATTCATTAAGAATCGATGTTTACTCGTTCTTTTCACAGTAGTAATTAGACTTAGACTTTAGACTAAGGTGACCAGAGCTCCTGAGGGGTGTTGGGGATAGGGTCGGCAACGCGTTTGCGATGCTTCTGGTTTTGCAGAAGTCATCATGTGAGCCATATGCTTGTTTGCCGACTTAGTTATATATATGAAAAAACTAGCTGACCCCGTAAACGTTGTTTTGCCATATATGTTATAAAGCACTTTAATCCCCCCTACCCCCCCCTTATAATTTAGGGGTATGAAAACTAGATGCTGTTCGATTCTCAGACCTACCCAATATGCACACAAAATGTCACGAGAATCGGTCAAGCCGTTTCGGAGGAGTTTAACTACGAACACCGCGACACGAGAATTTTATATATTAGATAAGTCATATTATTCAAAATTACTACCACTAGTTAGTATTACTACTAGCCTAAAATAGTTTTATAGAAACATTGGAGATGAGAATTTTTAGCTGTAATTGTATTGTAACTTCATTTCATAATTTTCTAGCCCTGCTTTAGAAAATGATTCCTTTGATGTTCGCAAAATAGACATTAAACCGTTGTTTGAATTATTCAGTTTGTAAACCTTCTAATTACTTTCAGGCTTTAGAATTAACAGAAAACACTTAGTCATTGTGTGTCCTGAATACGGTTTGTTTGATATTTTTCAGTGAAATGTCTCCTTTTAGACAATAAAGCGGTTATAGTATTGACATAGCATCTCTTATTATTCATTGAATTTTATTAGATGTCTAGTAGAATCCTCAAAAGTAATTAATTTCATGTAAATTGCGAATAATGGACTCTCAAACGTTGTGATGTTTACTTTAGATCGAGTATAAATTCAGACAAATTATTCAATCTCCTTACACAGCTTTGAGAGAAAGAAATTCATTTAAAAAATACTGATGTTCATTAAATGTAATATTTTAACATTATAGTTAAAAACGATATACTTTTATGTTTATAAATACATATTATTATGTTATATATATTACTAGCTGTGCCCACGACTTTGTTCGCGTGGAATTTGTCAAAAAAGTTATTGTTCAGTTCGCTGAGTTATAAAATAAATACATTTCTAAAATAAAAGTAGCCTAAGTTACTCCTTAGTATATCAGCTATCTCCCAGTGAAAGACCCATCATAATCGGTCCAGCCCTTTCAGAGATTAGCCAGAACAAACAGACAGACAGACAGACACACAGCAGACTGACAAAAATTATAAACAATGTAATTTTGGTATATATATCGTGTAGATTATACATTCATTTGCATTTAGTAAAAAGTGATTATTTTAATATTACAAACAGACACCCCAATTTTATTTTATTTTGTATAGATTATGTTGAAAAAGAAATGAAAATGAAAGAAATTGTAAAATTTAAGTGAAAGAACCAAAACCTTAGTCACTTGAAAGTAATCGTGTTTAGAATTTCATCGATAGACAATACTAACGACATAAAAGAATTACCATTTATAAATTTTATTTGGAAATAAAAGAAAACTTTTTTTAGGCTAGTCTATTCACAGCCCGGTATAACTTAAGTAGTTACGCAATAATAGCCGACATCAAAAAAGGAGGAGGTTACTCAATTCGACCGATTCGATTTATATATGTTCGGGGATAACTTCGTCGTTTATGAACCGATTTTAATAATTATTTTATTGTTGGAAAGGAGAAATACTATGGGTGGTATCGTGATAAGGAAACCAGGATCTGATGATAGAATCTCAGAGAAATCGTGAGGGATCCTCGGAAATCGCAGTGCAGACTAGTGCGTTTGTTAATTTTTTTCTTCTACTTACGTTGAATCACTTGTCATGTAATGTAAGTCAGTTTTTTTCGTTTGCTAGAAAAAACAACTATTTATTTTGTCCTGACGACTCCGTGATTACGCATTCTGGTTTCTCTTTTAATTAAATTTAACTTAAATGAGAATTAACATTCGAGCGCTTATATTTTTATGACATACTAGCTGACCCGGCGAACTTCGTATCGCCTAACACAAACTTTATCGTATGGTATTAATGTTCAAATTGACTTTTAAGTATTATCACAAATCTTTTGTATGGGAGTATAGAAAAGTGTTGTTTTTAGACTTTTTAAATTAAATTTTTTTTTTAGAATTTTTCTCTCCGTAAGAACCATCCTCGTACTTCAAGGAATATTTTAAAAAAAGAATTAGCGAAATCGGTCCAACCGTTCTCGAGTTTTGCGCTTAGCAACACATTCAGCGACTCATTTTTATATTATAGATGATACATATTATATTATTTCTCTAACATAATAGAAAATTCACAAAGAATACTAATGAGGTTCTACTTGAACGTGTTTCGATTCAGTCTGTAACATCCCACTACATCCCACTGCTGGGTATAGACCATTCTCCATTTAGAAGAAATATTCGAACTTAATCCACTGCGCTGCTCCACTCCTCTCCACTGAATTCACAAGAAATTAATTACTTACAATAGTTGTAGCTTACTATGTTTATTTTTAAGTTTTATATACAAGTCATCGTAAGTCATTATTAGTGTCTTATAACCTGTCCTTGAAGTACAAGGAGTATCATGAGGGTATTGCCAGCTTTACCTTTTTTGGAACTAACTTATTTACCATAGAAACACAACACTGCTGAGTTGAGCTACTTTAGTAGGCGGGCTACGGCAGCCTTAATCAAGATATTAAAATTATTAAGTTTGGCTAGATTAAAAACGTTTAAAGATATAAGAGGTAGAAAGTCGATTTACCGTATAAAGATTTAAATAAGTTCGTTGTTGTATTATTCAATACATAATAAAAAAAGTCAAACAAAACAATATGTGAGTATAAAATACTGTTATCGGAACACAAAAATGTTTTGAAATGTGACATTTTTAACGCATTAAACCTAGTGAAACTACTATTAAAAACAAATACGCATAAATTCAGATCTGTTATGTAAATACTGCGTGTTCTAGCTCATAGTACGAGTATGAACTTAGATCATACTTAGAGTCATCTTAAGTTTTATTGTAAGTACTAGCGACCCGCCCCGGCTTCGCACGGATGCATTGCTGATACTAAATAGACTACAGAATGTCTTTATTTATAGTGTGAAGCTAGCTTATAGCATGGTCATTATTAACATAATAACAACATTCAAATATGCGTCGTTAGATTACGCGTTGTTACAGAATGCGTTGAAGAAATAAAGGTTCACTGCTCGGTCCCCGTAGATGATAGCGTGATAATATGTAGCCTATATGCTGACTCAACTTTTTAATAATATTTGTGCCGAATTTGAAGTAAATCCATGCAGTACTTTTTGAGTTTATCCCGGACATACACACAGACAAACAGACAAACAGATAAAAATTCTGAAAACTATATTTTTGGCTTCGGTATCGATTCTTCAATCGATACCGAAGCCAAAAATATAGTATATATATATATATTTTGATCTTCATCACACCCCAAGTATTCTTTTAAAAAAATATTCAATGTACAGTTTTGACTTTCCTACCATTTTATTATATGTATAGATAAATACAGATAGACAAAGCCAGAGAAAATAAAATAAATGCGAGTTCATCAACCTTGATAAGAATTTGGTGTTTATGGGAATTTTATGGTTAAAGGACTACCCAGGCCGTTATAACCGGTGTTATAAAAATTAAAAAAAAAAAAATAAACTTTCAAATTAAACATATAATTTTTATTATATTGTATCAATTGTATTTAAGTCGATATCGAGGATTATGAAATTTCGTACAGTTATAGTTTATATAGAGGAGGAGTGCAGAATGATAATATTTTTTAAAAATTATGCATAAAAATATACTAAATCAATAAAAAATAAAAATAGGTAAAAAAACTTTTTAAGTTAAACGGTTTTATGTTAAACATACATTGCAATGTTTAAGATAAATGTACTAAAAACCAAAAAATAATAAAATAGATACAGTCGTGGGAATTATAAACATATGCATAGACTAGACTAAAATAAAACCGTGGGGCACGTCAATTGTCTACAAATTATCGACTTAATGTGCGATAGAAGAATCGTTTAATTCGTCGTTAAAATAGGCAGTTGGCCCGCAGACGGTGACGAAATTACTTACTATTTTCTTGCTCATGGAAATTCCAATAGTTATACACTCCATGTAAATAAAAGATTAAGCTAGATCAGCTAATTTAAATTTTAATTAATATTCACATTCAATTGTCATTCTTTGAAATTAATCACGGGTATTTCGCTTGAGTGCTGTGTCTGTGTCATTATCTCCAGGGGTCATCTATTCACTTTAATATCGAATAACTTTTTTAACAAAAAAATATTGTATTTCTATAAATTTTGCGAGAAAGAGCCACTGTTCTTGGCTACATTTAGCTAACTATCATTTGGTTCATAAATAGTCGCAACCAAAGAAAGCGTAAAAATTATTTTGTTATTTACATTTCAATAAAAATAAGGACTTTTAACAAGCATTATTGAATTCTTATGTTTACGCGAGTTTCGTACATTATAATGAAACAGGTTTTAGAGTCCTCCGATGACAATGGTTGGTGTAAACTCTCCGAAATGTCGGGCATTCAAAAAAACTTAATAAACCGCGATAAAATCCGAAGAAGTTGTTTCATTATAATTCATTCTTGAAGTTACGAATATTGATCATAAAAAGACGTAATCTCATTCGATGTTTACACGAAAACGCAGGCGAAAATAAAAATAATTTTGTAGGAATGTAATAATATGAAGATATTAACATTTTACTTTTTGGAGTATTCGCATGTTTTGTACTTGTATTTGTTCAAACTTTTCGATGAAAAAATACAAGTTATGTTGTAGTTATAAGTTTTCAATTAAACTTCAAACAAAGCGGTTGATATCGATGGCATTTGTATGGAGAATGGATATTTAGTTTTCCGTTGTTTTAAATGGGTTCACGATTCTGTTACAAGTTGGAATGGAACGTTTTTAAATTCAACTCGCTCAAATGTTTATTGCTTTGAAACAATAGTTAATATTTAATAAATAATTTACAAGTATCAATTAAAATTCTTTATAAAGCATTTTTCTCTATTTATAGTTTCTTTTTTCAGCCATTCAAACTAAGACGGTTTTTTAATGATACACAGTTTTAGAATAAGTATTTATTTATTTTACAGGAAACTTAAAGCTAAATAACATGGATAACATAAAGTTCAATTAAAAGTTTTCACATATAGGTATACGAGTAAACTTAAATATAGGACAGACACGTGCACTAATGCGCTAACACAAGACTAGAGGACTATAGTTAACACAAAAGAAAAAAAGAAAAATAAAAATTTGATTCCCTAAACCAACAGCCTACCTGTGGTTAAAAAATGTTGATGAAATTGTTATGTTATATAACGCATATGTGTTCACTAATTCTGGACCGTTATGCGTTGATATATAAACGTTCGTAAACGTAAATATGTACCACCTGTATTGTAATGTTTTCATGATGAGCTCTGAGATGTTGTTGCTGTTAGTCGTAATTACTTTGCAAATAAACTGTTTACACATAACACTTGATAAAAGTGTGTGTATCAAGACCGAGACGCAATTGGAGTTAACTATTGTGATATTTAAAAATACAACTAAACTCTTCCTCGCATGAGACGTTTCGCGGTAAAATGTCACTTTCAGGTCTCAGCGTCACCACGGACCTGATATCATTTATTAAGAAGTAAACTCAAAAAGATTTTGAAGCCGAAGTCGGGGTCGAACTTTAGATTATAACTCTTACATAAAAAATAAAGAAAAAATATGATAATAAAGTTTGAATATATTATATCACTCAATCTAGATGATATCGATATGATATATGTATGTACTTGGGTGTATAATATTAACATTACTAATTTCGTAATAGAAACGCAAATATCTTTAACGGATCCATAATTCTAGAAACTATGAACGCAAAATCTAATGGCAAACGCTCGAAGCAATTCCTAGCTGCGTTTTAAACATTGTTTATACTGGAACATTTTTTATTTAGGAGACGTATTATTGCAAACATGTTCGTGATAGTCGACCAAACTAAACAACAATTTTCAGAGGGAGTTAAAAAAACTGTCTCCTCTCCCCTAGTAAACGTGAATAGGAAAATATACTTTTTGCTATTTTGCTTCAACTCTAAAATACGTATTACCTCTTCGATATCGAAAATAAACAGAGAACTTCGTTAAAAAATTTTATTTCAGTAAATTTTAACTAAATATTATAATTAGCTAGCGAATTTCTTCAAAGATATGATGTTTACTTGTGTCAGGAAAACCCGCTCTTCCAATAATAGCACAAATAGTTTAAGGTAGAAGTAATATTAATACATTGTAATAGATATATGTCATCAGATAGGCCCTGGCCCCATGTCCGCGGTGCCGGTGCCGTAACACGGTACGGCGCCGTGTCGTGTTACGGCGACGGCGTCGTGCCGTAGCACGGTGCCGTAGAACGGTGCGCTACGCGCAACTTGACAGTTGATATTTTGCAGTTTGTGTGCTCGGGCGTGCTTGTCTGGATATGGATCGAAAAAAAATTCTACTGTTGTTGCTAAGACGTCGAATGAAAAAGAAACAGAAACAGAGGAAATTTTAGGTAAATCCATATATTTATACAGTGAACCAAGACGGAGGTTATTTCAAAAGAAAATATGTAGCGTTAAAAATGTGGGCATGAGAAATTTTTTGAATATTTTAGAATGACGATATTAAGTTTTGGAGAACTTCTCACCAAGATAGTACCTCGTTTACAAAAACAATATGCGTTCAGAAAACCTGTTGATCCTATGGAGATGCTTGGTTTAACTATCAAGTGAGAAATAAAACGTACTTATCATGAATCAATTGTAGTAGTAGTAGTCCTCCTCATCGATTTCGATGACGGCGACCCAGGGAGTCATGACTAATTTCTCTGATGGGCCCTAATATGGCTCGCTAATCCACATTTAGTTTTAAATGTCCTAGAGCAACTGCGGCAGTAAAGCTGACCCGCAAAGTTGTATGTGTAAGTATAGGAGGGTTTAGGTCTCTGTTTATTAACATGGCGTTTTGAATCAAGACGTTGGCGTTGAGAATCAATTGTACACAAACTGCGAAATATCAACTATCAAGTTGCGCGCGGCGCACCTTCCTACGGCACCGTGCTACGACACGACGCCGTGAAATGTTACGCCACGACGCCGTCGCCGTAAAACGCCACGGCCGTGCCGTATTATGGCGACGACGTCGTGCCGTGTTACGGTGCCAGCGCCGTGCCGTTTTACGGCGACGGCTCCGTGCCGTGGACATGGGGCCGGGCCCATAGTGTATAGCTAATTTTGGAAGTGTGTAAAATTTTGAAGTGTTTGACTAAGGAAAAAACCTCAATTTTAAAGAAGATCACAGCTAAATTATATCGCTTTCAGGTAGTGTAGTGTTCCTGTGATGATCGGGTGTTTGCAATGCTACTGATATTGTAGATTACGTCCATCGATTCCGGTATCAACAATGTAATACTTAGTGGTAAATTTAATGGTAAGCTCCGCCTAATGGTTCTACTAGCTGTACGCTTGTTGGTCGCCTGCGTGTGTATAAAAAAATTTTGTTTCGCTAATAAGTGTCACGTTGGTAATCGCCGTTTTACAATTCCTACTATTTTAGTGACGTTACAGATGCCATGGTCACGGAAAACTCACCTGTATATGAAAAAACGATGACAGTGAGGTAGCGAGTTTATCAGCCGTTAGCAGCACTTTATTGTATAACTAAATGATCTTTATCATCTATGGAAAAGTAATAAAAACTGTGTCTGTGTTTTAGCAAAAAGTTTATTAAATTGAAATATCATTTTGAAATTTCTGCACCTTCAAAACATACAATTTGTTCGTCCATCGCTTCTCGTTTTCTAAGTTTTGTCTCACGGCGGTGCTGTACAAAGAACCACCTGGGAATGCAAAATTTTAGCTCTGTTTATTTATAAATCTTGTGACAATGGAGTAAATGTTATTATAACTACGGCTTTCCATACCATTGTGTGTCTATTGAGAAACATAAAATATTATGGAGTTCTTTGTTATTCATTACGATTAATTATAAATAGAAAATGAGTATAAACTAAGACTATTAAAAATTGTTAAGCAATAAAGTTTTTTTTTGTTTTTTTTTTACATTTATATAATTCAAAAATAATACTGCCTTATTATATTTTGACTGGTATGTAATTGGGTAGTTTTTGAGTTATAATTAACATCAGAATTAAAGATATTAAAGTAATGTTTAACTTACACTAAAACTGCTATAGGCGGGAGCGTCATAATGGCGCTGAAGATATAAACAGCACCGGTAAAAATTGGAATCGTTCTGGCGTACATAGCAGAATAAGTTGGGTCAAACAAGAGCGCAGCGAGCGTCTCTACCAGGCTGAAAAGCGAGTTTATTTTCCCTGGAAATTAAAGAATAACTCATTTCGTGCACCTAATGTTCATTTATCGCGAGGTCAAAGCACAACAATATTAAAAATATGAAAAATTATTTTTTAATTACACAGAGAGGGTTTTAGCTGTGCTTGCATTATTGCATTTTCTTTTATTTTTTTTTGGTTTAATTATTTTTGAAAATCGAAAGATGTTTCATTTAAATCTAAGTTTTATTCGAGAACTGGCTGATACTCATGGCTTCACTCACGTAGAAATTGATTTCATTTACTAATATATGTTAAAGTACTACCTAATTATTACATAACGATAATTCAGTGATTCCAGTGATACAAACTAATCCCCTATTTTACCATCTAGCATTTACGCAAAAGCTGGAATACTAATTTATTTAATATGCAATCAAAACCCTTGTTGGTTATCCTTTAACAAATAAATAAATAATTTAAAACAATCGAAAGGACTTTGTATGGTACAGTCTATGGTTGAGTGAGAGATGACATGTGAGGGAAGGTTATGAGGGAAACCAAACCCAATGAAAGTCGATCTAACACTAAATTTATTAAGATTATTTTGAGTATATATAGGCAGAAGTACAGACGTCATTTGACGTCATTCGTAGCAAACAAATATCAATTTCATTAGAAATCAGCATAAGAAAAATAACAATTTCGTAATAAATCAGCTAAATTAAAGAGGTTACTAATTAGCAAAACAATCATATTGCTCAATGTGCGTTGACCCGTACATCCTGCCGACTCAAAGAAGAAAGATAATTTTGATATTAAAATCTACAATAACAATACAATTAAAATTTAAGTACATAGATTTAAATAACTTATATAATAATCATCACTGCACTACACTTTAATTGGTATGTCCAGTCGAACGAATCGCGGTCGCGCGCTCGGGGGAGCAGGGGCCTCCTGGTCTTCGTTCGTATCTGCTGCAACTGGAACTGCGGTCGTGGAGACGTCTGTCACAGCACTGCTCTGTATAATTTTGTTTCTGCGATATCGCATGGTCCCGTACAGACATCCCGCAACAATGATAGACCCTAAGATTATATACAAGACAGAGTACTGATGTATATCGTGTATACTGAGTGATGCGTTTTCCTGCTCCTTGAGGTTAATGATCTGAGACTTCATCCCGCGCCACAAGTCTTCATGATCCTCGGGTGTAAACAGTTGGAAATCCGAAGTATTTATTATGGAATTTAATATTGAATAATCGGCTGGGATCGGTATGTTTTCTTGGACCTTAACTTGGCTCATGTAACTATTTTGAGTGAATATAGAGAAGGTGTCACCTTTTATTGTACAACCTTGACCGATTTGTAAAAGGCCATTCCCGGTCAGTGTTGTCAATACAACTCCAGTGTCAATGCAAAATATGCGCACTGTGCATTTCCCACAGCAGGAATAAAGCCACATGTTATTGTTATGTAACTTGACCCAGCGCACGCGACATGGTGCCTCCTTTGTTTTACATATTGTTGTATTGTGTATACTCAAGTTACACATTCCGCTGGTTATTTGTAATTCGTATATCGGCTTATCGAGAGCGCATAATAATTTGTTTGTCTGTATGTGGACACAATTTTCTACATCTGATTCTGTCAAGATGAGTAGTAAGTCCTTTTGTAGATTGAATGCAATGTATGGTGCGATAAATTCTACGTTATAATGCTGCTGAGGAAGGGTTATTACTCTATCCAGTTCAAAATTTTCCTTAATTACCAAAGGAATCTTGATTTCGATTATCAAATAAGAAGAACCAATGTCGCCGTTAACCTTCATTAACTTATAAAGTTCTTTAAAATCGTTTTTATCGGCAGGCAAAGTCAGGTCATTCGGTATATGTCGGTATATGATATTTAATTGTTCTTCCAATGGTTCAGGCAGCAAAATGATCGTCTAAATGACCGTTTGCGAGGCTTGTTAAAGTGTTTATAACGCTTTCTTGCAAGTGTCGTAGGTTTGATATAATCATAGCTGAGACTGAGGATGACAAAATGTGTAATTCATTGTTAGCTATCTTCTCAGTTCGATTACTAGCAAAAGAAAGATTCGTTAGACATTTCTGTAGTATTCCGAATTGCTTGTTTAATATTTCTTCATTCCTCTGAAGAATGTTATATTGCGCTTCTATGACACTTGTTTGATTTTTTAATAAGGCTCGTAGAAGGTCCTCGTTTACAGAAAATTTGGTTTTGTTCTTTTCATGTTTCTTATTACTTTTCTCATGTTTCTTATTAACACCCCTCTTATTCAGCACACAGGAGGAAACTTGATATTTTTGCGGAGTTGGAGTATTCAGTTGGGTTGATGACCCACTAGACATGTCAGTCAGCGAGTTTGTAGACTGCTTATTAATGTTTATAGTATAGGCGTCATGTAACATTGTGTTATGACTCTTTTTACATAGTTTGCATTTTTTCATTGACGTACATAAATTCTTGTTATGTGCGTACAAGCAATTATGACAAAGGTTAAAATCTTCGATAATTCGATAACGTTTGCCCGGTGTTAATTTGATAAACTTCTCGCATTTGTATAAGGGATGTTTCTTGTTACAAATCGGGCAATTTGACATGTATGTCGCAACGCTTTGATATTCTTTATTTATTAATTTTCCATACCGATGTTCTTTTTGAAATTGAGGCTTGTAAGTCTTGTTATTAACTGATTTTTGTTGATTATATTTTTTGAATGATGACAACATTTCTCTATCTCTTATGCCGCTTGGTTCTAAAGCGATGAATTTGCTCTCTAAGAAGTCCATTAGCTCCGAGAGTGAAGGTAATTCTCGTGGCATTTTCCGGGCTTCCTTGTAGTCGTTATAGGTGACTGTATCCAGCTTTTTTGTAATAATATGAACTAGTAATGGGTCCCAGGTACTTGTATCGATACCCAGGTTTTTAATAGCGTAGATACATTCCATTGACGTGTCGTAAATACGTCTAATCTCGTACGCTGATTGTTTTTGAGCGGCTGGCTGATTAATAAAGATTTCGATTTGTTTAGTAAATAACAATTGTGGATTGTTATATCTGTGTGTCAACAATTCCCACGCTGTGTCGTAGTTGTCCGCTGAGATAGTTAGATGTTGGATGATTCGTTCAGCATCTCCTCGTAATTTGCTCTTTAGGTGTTGCATCTTCTGAGTTTTTGTAATCAAATTGTTATTGTGAATGCTTTCTACGTATAAGTCATAAAACGTAGGCCATTGCGTATATTTGCCTGTAAACGTAGGCAAGTCGATCTGTGGTGTCGATTTTTCGTGATGAATGGTCGATGTGAGTTTAAGATTCAACGCCTTTTTGATTGACTTGTATGAATCTTCGTAGGCGTAAAACTCTATATGCACTTGAAAAAACACAGTTATTTTGAAATCACAGGCAGTCACTTCAATTTTATTTATATTATGTATAAAAATTAAATTATTCTTTATGACCTGAATGTAATAATTTTTTCAGTTAGTTAATACGGTAAGTATATCAAGCTATAAAAATATTTAATGTAAGAAAACGAAATATAACTAAAACTGCTTTTTATTTGACAAATATAAAATATTTTATTTAAGTAAAATTTAAAATTATATAGATCGAAAAACTTTAGGTAAGTGGGTATTTGGAATAAATATTTCAAGAGCGTTAAACTTAGTAGTTCAAAGATATTGACGCCGCGTTGGCGCAATGGTTACAGCCATGGATTGTACCTGTTGCACTGGCGGTTGCGGGTTCGATCCCCGCACATGACAAACATTTGTATTGGCCAATACAGGTGTTAGCCGTGGTCTGGGTGTTTGTGCAGTCATTGTGGGTCTCCCCACCGTGGCTCGGAGAGCACGTTAAGCCGTCGGTCCCGGTTGTTATCATGTACACCTGATAGCTATCGTTACTCATAGTAGGGAATATATCCGCCAACTCGCATTGGAGCAACGTGGTGGATTAAGCTCTGATCCTTCTCCTACATGGGGAAAGAGGCCTTTGAAGCGTATTCTTCAATAATCAAAGTTGAGGCGTAGTCTTCAAAGTCATGAGTTCCAACTGCTGTCGTCAAGACTATTTTTATAAAGCATCGAAATAGAAAATTTTGGTTTCAGATTTTGCCTTGATTAAATTATTTATTTGTCTTTAGTGGCTTGGCAGGCGAGAAATTTAACAAAGAATCGCCTTGAGACCCATTTTAAGAATTTTAGCGCACCCCTGAAAAATAATTCCCCTTGTGTGTACAGAACGCAGAACAAATATACTGAATTAGATAATCTTAGTTTTGATAGATTCAGTCCGTAGCATCCTACTGCTGGGCATATGCCTCATTATTTTATAGGAGAAGAGTCTGAGTTACTCCACCACATTACTTTACTGCAGGTTGGCAAACATTCCCTACTACAGGTAACGATATCTATCTATTTGAGTATACGTTAACAACCGAGACCAAAACTAACCGAGGAGGACTTAACGTCCTCTTGGGGGGACGATGGGGGGGGGCTTATATGGCCATACATAGGTCCGAGCGGGAATCAATGCTACGAGCTTAATTAGTTGCTTAGAATATTACACCAGAGCTGTTGTCACGGTGAGTATCTAAGCTCTAATAATGAATTCATCTCAAGTATAAGTTCCTAAGAGCGAAATAGATTCTAAAACTTGTTAAATTTAAGTGCATTTACCCATTTCCTCGGGGAGGACCAACTTCGAGACCATTGACCTCAGGGAGGTGAAAGTCGTTGCGTTAAGGATTTCAATTATTGGTACTGAAAATAAAAAAAATAAATATTAGTAGAAGATCCGAATAAGAGACGAATTTCGCCTATTAGCTTACCTAATGAATGAAAAATGATTTTATGAAAATAATTGTATATTTATTTTAGTTTTTTTAAATAATAAATTGCGAAAGGGTTGACTGAAAGGTTTCCTGGCCAGGCTATAATTAATATGCACCGATGAGTTAAAAGAATAAATTTAATACCAATCGACAGTATGAAACCTGTATAATATACAAACGTTGCGTTGTTATTTACTTTCCTGGCATAATTACTGAATTGGCAAGAATAAACAGGTATATTACACTACACACTTTACATTGATACATATAGTAGTCACTTCCATCCACATATTTAATAAATAAAACAATATATAATATAATACGATGACATAGGGTTGTCTACAGCCTGGCCAGGTTTTTTTAGCCAACCCTTTGGTAAATATTTTTAACATACTAAAGTAGATATTTAATAATTTTTATCCATTAAGCAGATAGGCGAAGATCGTAATATCGAGTTCGGATCTTAGACTGTATTAAAAAGATTAATTTTAAATGACGAGCTTATGACAAATCAGTCGTTTACGTCAAGATGATTTGCAACTGCTATCTAAAATAAAAGGAATCAAATGTAGTAATTTATATTTTGGAAAATTAAACATATTTTAGTATGATGTAATTTTTTTTTTGAGGTACGGCACGGTAGAGTATACGGCACGGTAGAGTATCCTGCTCATAATCTGGAGCAGCCTGACAGCGGAAGTACATCAACTTTAAAGAAGATCACAGCTTAATAATACTGCTTTAAAGTAGTATTATGTTCCTGTGGCGAGTAAAAGGGACACGTCTTCGGGGGGTTCAGGGTTTCGGAGGTTAGGTTGGCAACGCTCTTGCGATGCTTCTGGTATTACATCTGTCTATTGGCTACGGTTAACCACCAACCATCAAATAAGCAGTACGCTTGATTGCTCATCAAGTCGTATAAAAAAGTATATTCATAATGTAAAGAGAACAAAGAACTGCCAATTTTTTTAATAAGATCTACTTATTGAATATTGCAGAATTTTGAATTTCTATTAATGAAATGAATTTAAGACTAAAATCAAAATAGTCAGATACTTTTACTAATGGCCTGTGAAAGATAACATTATAAAAAAAAAGTTAGTAAGGTTCTCTCATTTATTGAAACTAGTAATAAGTATTAATTAAAGACAAATATTTACCCATAAACATTTCCAAGTCTGATTTGACGAAGGCGATGTACACGGAACCAATGAGCTTACTCGTTATGGAGATGAGGCAAAGCATAGAATCGTGGAAGCCCCAATGTTTGCTGAACACACTAATAGAAAATAACGCGCCTGGAATACACATTAGTAGTATTAAGTCAGTCTTAATGATAGTTGGATATTGGCAAGTTTTATATTTAAAAGTAAAGATAATCGTTTATCAGATGGTTGTAAATGATAACGGTTAAGTTAAAAATGTATTCGTATACAAATAATTTTCAATTATTTATGTCTTTATTTTAACAAATTTATTTGCGCCTTCTTTAGATGAGATAAAAAAAAATGTCCGGTTTTCTTTAGCATCCTTTCTAAAAATAAGATTTCGCTTATACTTCAAAATTTTGTTTAACAAACAGTGGTGTATTCATTTACTCACCTATAGAATGTGTGATAATGCTGTAAGTGGAGTAGATGCTGTATTTCAAAGCGTCCCATTTAAGTCGATATCTCACAAACATGTATGTGATTATCCTCTCGCCTGTCACATAAAAATATATCTGTACAAAATGTATTAAGGTGCATTTTTCTCTAGCACGTGCAAGTAAAATATACTGGATTTAGTTTTCTAGTAAACACTGCATATTTAATAAAACGCCCGCGTGGGTTTAAACCACGTTATATAAAGTAAGATACATATTCTCTTACTTTAAGTTCTTTATGAAGTTAAAAGTGAATTTTTTGATTTCAACGTTTTGGTTTCGCAAATAGTTTTTCTTTACTTTTAACGGCCTATTCACACTTTTGGTAATTGAAAGCTTATATTATAAGGTAATTTTTTTAAACTAGTAATGAGGTTTTGCAATTTTTTGTAGATAAATAATTAGAATGTAATCGAAAGTAATACTAGCGTTCCTGGCTTTATAGAAGTACAAATTAAGGTAAAGATAGGCTGCGGCGGCCCTTTGTATGTGTTGTGTTTCATTGTGAATATTCATCTATTAATTTCTATTAATTTCTTCACACAACAACGCAATGCTTTTGCTAATTAATGAAAATAAAATAGATACACTGATTGAACCTTAAAGTAATTGTTAAGTATTTATGTAAATTAAAATGTCTTCTAAACTGATAGTATAGCTTACTAACGATAGGAAAATAGAAATCAATTATAATTTAATTACGAATTAAAATGATAATAATTCAAAATAATTAATACCAATTAATTTAAAAGTAAGTTTTTGTCAGCGTCAAAAAAAATATACTACGCACTTTAACTTTTACTTCGGTATATATGTAACAAAATGTGTTGTTGCTATTTTTTTTTTAAAGTTGAAATAAAGAGGAATAATATTTTAATCAGGTCGTGAAAAATTTTGCGAATGTAAAAACTAATCGTAACAATTGTGTTTATGTAGGTAAGTAATATATCTGTCAATATTTGAAGAGGATGTTTAAAAATGAATGGTCGCAAACGACTTATAGGTTAATATTAGCTTTTTTGTTATACAATCGTGTATAGAGTTTAAAGAAGGAGTTGCATTCTTAAAAAATCTCAAAGAAAACGAGATATACTTATAAAAAACTTTTTCTCCGGCATATTTCCTCTCGGTCTACACTACTCGTAAGGACATCTGTTAATTCATTGTAATACTTAATAAAAGCCGATGATATAATAAGAGTAGATGTTTGCTGCTAGAGTAGATGTGTCATAGAGGTGTCCAACTCCACCACCTCCATCATCTGCTCAGGTGATAACCTAATACTGTATTGTCACCAAATTTATCTAAATATACCAACTTATATTTTAATCGGATACTAGGAATTTATTTAAGAATAACTCAAAAACGAAAGAACGAAGATTGCAAAATTAATAAAATATCTTAGAATTCATATGATTCTTATACACACTAACATTATAAATATCAGGAAAAACTAAAATATTCAAAAGCTTGATGTGTGATGTCACTAGAATTTAGTGTGCACTAAATATTGTGACGAAGTTAAAGTTGCTAGATAGCACTGGTACTTTACCTAAGTTTGTAATTTACTTAATGTTAAGATGTAGCAGTTTTTATTTTGATTGCTGTTTGCTACCTTGAATTTATCTTAAAATGTTTTCACGGCTTTTTTTTGAGAAAGTATATATAATCACTTTATGGCGAAAAATAAATATTTTCATTTCACTTAACTACATTTTATATAGCCTACCATGATTTGGTCCATAAATAATGGCAACCACAGAGAGCGATAAAATAATTTTCTTCCTCATATTTCCGTCTCGTTTCTTGAATGCAACAGCTACAGTCTCTTTAACTAAAGTAAAGAGGTCAGAAAAAGTTAATACCTTGCCCTGAAATAGGAAATTCATAAATGTTATCTTGTTATTACATTTTTTTTTTGTTCTGTTTACCATGTAATGCAGGTTGCCTGTACTTATTTTTTTTTTCCAGATTGGTGGTTTGAAAGCTTAAGATACAATTTTAGTTGACGCTAAAGTAGATCGACATTTATTTATTTCAATATATTCTCGTTCGAATTTCAAAAGCTATCGATAAAGCTTTTATCATTTATACAATGTTGGGCTTTCTTGTTGAAATTGTTTTTACGGTGGAATCTAAACCTATTATTTTAACAGAAGAAGAATAAAATAAGTTAATATTTAAAAAATAATATCCAAGGTTTTATTAAGATACGCTACGCTCCAATCTGTAATATCCCACTGCTGGGCATAGGCCCCTTTCCCCATAAAGGTTCAGTGATTAATCCACCACGTTGCTCCAGTGTAGGAAATATTCCCTACTATGAGTAACGATGGCTATCAGGTGTACATAATAACAATCGGGACCGACAGCTTAACGTGTTTTCCAAGGCATGGTGCGGAGATCCACATGGACTAACAACCAGACCAGAAATATATATATTTGTATAGACACAAATATCTACTCTGAGTGGGAATCGAACCCGCGACCGTCCGCGTTTAGGCGCGTAGTAGTAGATGAGTAAGAGTAGATGTTATTATAATTCTTATATTACACATATACATTGTTTTTTTTTTATAATAATATATTATTTTTCTAGAAGCGATATGAAAACTCAAGTATGCTTGCAAAAGACAAATAAAAACTACGCAATCAATATCTATTTACAATAAATATCTTTATCAAAATAATAATAATAATACTCATACCACTCTTTCAAACCATATAGCTAGAATTTTAAAAAATCCCTAAAAATATAATTATAAAAAAACTAATACCTACGATTTTATTTTTGTGTTACCCCCACATTAGGAATTCTAAACATTTTTGAATATCATATCAAAAATTGCGCCACGGTTCGCTTAAACCGAAAATAAAAATCATCATATCAAAAATTTCGCTCTAGCGGGTACATCGTTCCATAGCTTAATTGGCTAGAGCGCCGACACGGTCAGTCGGAGACGCGGGTTCGAATCCCGCTGGAGCGGTCAATTTTTGATATGATATTCAAAAATAAAAAAACTAGTTTCTTTAGACTTTCAAATATGCTTCATATTGTGTTACTGATAAGCCTACAAAGGCGCCATAGTTAGTCAAGGTTTTTCACACTGAAGGGGAGTGGGAAATAAATAAATTCTTTATTTTGGACAAAAAACTTTTACAATTTCTTGGTAGCTTGTTTCGTCATGCTGCTCTACTATGGGTTGGGGGACAATTTTTCTACCACGAGTGATATAGCCATTAATGATAACAACTGGAGCCAGACCAGAGATTGAGCTGCTCGAAATTTTAAACAATATATTTCATTCAAACTCTACCTAAAGAAATTGGCTTTTGGTCTGCATTTCCATAATAATATTATAAGGTAGTGAAAAAGAAATTCCGCTAAGAAAACAGAGTATATACAATTGAGCCACAAATCTAACAGGAGTACACTTTGGAAAATATACAGATAAAAATTCATGAATAATGATTTAGTCTATCAGATTTGTTTCTTTTGGTTTCAAAAATTTTATAAATTAGAGACTTTCGTGCAAAAACACACCAGAGCTATATATCCATATAATATAAAATAAATAAAATTGGAGTGTCTGTTTTGTAATATTAAAATAATCGCTTTTTACTTAATGCATATGGATATATACACGGTACACATACCAAAATATTTTTTCTACAATTTTTGTCTGTCGGTCTGTCTATCTGTCTGTCTGTTTGTTCCGGTTAATCTCTGAAACGGCTGGATAGATTTTGACGGGTCTTAACACAGGCTACTTTTATTTTCTAACTGCTAATTGATTTTTTTTTTTAATTCCACGCGGGTTTAGTCGCGGGCACAGCTAGTTAGAAATATAATAGTTGCATAATATTTATGGTCGCGGAGGCAGGAAAACTAAATACGGAATTACTCGAGTATCATGGGGATCTATTTGATTGAGAAGATTAGATGCTACAAAGAAAAAAGGTTATCTATGTATGAGTACGACCGTTCGAAAGGTTAGAATTCTTATTTCAAACTGCCAGGTTAATGAATTTTCTCCAAATGGCTGTCAGATTTTGAGTCAGTATGACGAGAACATCGAAGAGATGCGTCATTATGTTTAGTAGGTATTTAGATATTTAGATATACCGATGACATAAAGATTTAGAAAATTTGAAACCCGCAAAATTGAATAATGTTGAATATTAGTGCAATGGTCTTATTTATATATAATTATTTTTAATATTTTTTTAATTGAGATGCCCAACATATGATGTATTTGCACTAAATTGGTACAGTTTAAAAATGCGTGTCTAGTTTGGCCTTTTTTAATTATTTGATGTATGGTTAAACTAAATTTCTACTTGTATAACAGTATTAATCAAATGTATTTACTTACCTTCCCAGATTGTTCTATACCTGGCTTCGTTTTTGACTTCAAGAAAATACATCCATATGTAAAAGTAATCAAATAAATTGTTCCTGATAGCAAAAATATGCCATAATAACCCCATATATTAAGCAAAATTCCGCTTAGCGCTGTACCAATTGGTATACCGGCAGTCATACACAAATTGACTAGACCGACACGGAAAGTTCTGGACTCTTCATCGGTAATGTCGCTTATATAACTAAATACCCCCAAGTAAACCATCACCCAACCTCCAGTGAGTGCAGGACAGAGCGCTTCCAATACCATGGTAACTTCGATCGAAATTTCATAGAAAAAGTATGTGCTGAGGATGTTACTGATACACACCAGGAACTCTCCAAATATCGGCAAAAGGATGCATAATTTTCGATTACCAGTTCTGTCACTCCACGCACCCATAAATATCACCAATATTGTCGGTAATGCAGTCTGAACAATACTCTTCCATGTTTCAATGTTAGATATGACTTTTTGGACTTCACCCTCATAAAATGTGAGGTTTCCTTTTCTTACAATTAAGGAGTCACAGATTTCATCCGTATAATTTAGTCTGACACGACATGCTTTGTCTAAATTGAGATTCTGTATTGCAAGCTTTGCTAACATTGAGGGTATGATGAGACCGGCCAGAATCGGTTCCACAGAAATATTGGATTTTATTAGCCATAGTTTTTCTAAAAAATTTCTTTTTTCAAACGACTCCTTTTTAGTCTTCTCTTCTAATGGCTGTTCTTCTGGAATTGAATTTTTCGTGTCCGAAGACATAACTGCCAGTCAATTGCTCGATTGACTCTGATAAACTAAATTATATTTTCATTATCAATCTGAGATATAAAAAAGAATCTTTGCATTATATGGCCTTCTGAAAAAAAAAACGATAATAGATTTTTTAGACAAACATAAGTTAAAATATGTTAATTACTGAGTTACATTACTAAGATTACATTATTTATTTAGCCAATGTAATGTGCATTGGATCGTTATGTATGTAGGTAAATAAACATTCACTTTTTAATATTTGTATATACTTCTAGATAGAGCATTCACCGTCCTTACGAAACTACTGAACCCCTAACAGAAAAAAAAATATAATAATACTTGTTTCAATTATTATAATCCCCTTTTAATTGAAGCTTAAATTTAACGTAGTATAAAAAATAAGTCAGTTTTTGATTTCAAAATTAATTTTTTATATACGTACTTACCAAATTAATGTCGAACGACTGGGAAATGTGACAATGAAACACAACATGAATACAATTTATCATTATTTTAACACTCAACTAATTACTATTTACACTAAATGATTATTTACCCGCGATATAAAATATTAAATAAATAAAGGCATAAGTGTAATTATGAATTATAGCACTCTGAATACTTTATTGTATGTTTGTCTATTGATAAAATAATGCAGTTACTAACAAATAGTTCTTGTATTGTAAAGGGGTCAACGGGCTTCAATAACCACGTACATTCTATGTAAATAATTACATCATTTCTTTAATTACATAAATAACTGTGAAAGTAGTTTAAGTGTTGTTATTTTTAACCGAATTCAAAAAAGGAGGAGGTTACTCAATTCGACTGTATATATACAGCGTGTATTTTATACCTTTGTTCAAACTTTTGGACACTGGCTGCAAATTCAATAATAACAGATTGATTTTCTCTGGAAGTAATCTTGAATAATTGGCCTTGCTATCGCGCATTGCAGAATATTTCTAGCCACAACTGTTTCTTTTTTTCAAATACTTAAAGATAAAAAATTGTTTATTCGAATTTTTTGTGATAAAGTTTGAGCATCTGTGGTATAAAAAAAGGAAGGGAGACCTAGGTGACCCATAGCTTAAAAAACATGCCTACTACATGAAGTTTCTTAAATGGTATTATTCTAAATTTTTTATTATCAAATTACCGAGTTATTGCTACCTGTGTTTCTCTAGCCCTATTTTTCTTCTAACCAAAATACATAATAAAATAAGAACTTTATTTCGAAAATCAGTGAAAGTGTATTTTGGGGTGGGTGGGGTGTTATTGATAATTTAAACAACAATTTTGAATGGATAGTTTTATAATAACTGTTCAAATTGTTTGTCACCTACTCTAATACAGCCTATATATATATATATATATATATATATATATATATATATATATATATATATATATATATATGCGACATCTATCTTGCAATACATAAAACTAGAGAAAACTGACGTATCCTACATCGCGCTATCAAAGTTATCAGAGTGATTGAGTATATATACAAGAACCCGACAAAAACCGTTGGACAGACACAATAACCGTCTGGTCGGAGGATCCTCCCTTTTCGATGGGGGATGAGAAACTCAACACCATGTTCCTCACATCACCCCAAATATATATATATATGATGATGGTGTGGATATATATATATATATATATATAAACGTGTGTATTTTAGACCACACGACTGAAGTAAAATTTCTTTAGTTGCCCATACAGTAACATACCAAACGTAACTCTCTCCCAGTAGTCTAGTTTCCCAACGTAAGTCTCATCACTAACTTATATTTACTTTAGTCCCTCTTAACTTCCATCCGCCTCGCCCGATCACACGTATTCGTAACTATCTCCTCACGCATTCAATAGCTTACTCCCAAAGTTAAGCGAGCGTAATTGATTTCAGTAATACATAGGCGTTGTCTTTATCTTAGTGCTTTTAAATAGTTCTCTTTTAATCTCCGAGAGTGGGATGTACCACACATTTGTACTAAAAACATGGGCAACTCTGATACTTTTACATACTCGCTGGTGTCCTGTGCTGGTGTAAGGCAACCCAGGATCAATTTTTTACTCGATAATATTTTATTTATAGCAAATTACAGAACGCGTGACCTCTATTTCACATACACACAATTTCTACTGTTTACATTCTCTTTAAATATTGTCCTCTGGTAAATATTGTGCAATTTCCTATCATTCTTTGTCCAAAAATAAATAAGTGAAAAGAATAAATTGCTCATATCACACGGTTATTTTTTTAAAAAAATACACGAATATTTAATTTTTCGTATGATGTTATTGTTACGTTGTTTATCTTTGTATTTTTATATATGGATATATTTTTATTTTGATGCAATTGCAGGTATATCTAAAATTATTATTATTATAATACATTATCCCTTATAATATTATTAATGTGTAGTAATGTAAGTTTGTTTGTTATGCTTTCACGCGAAAACAGCTTAACTAATTATCATGAAACTTTGTAGACATATTTTTGGAGGTATTAGAAGTAAAATAGGATACTGTTTATAAAAAAAAAATCTGTGTAAGTGAAACCGCAGCTGAAAGCTAGTTTTATAATAAATGGCGAGTAACTTTAGGTTAATTGTCATTTATAAGAACGTTTGTTCGTCTTAAGTTTTTCTGTATCTAGACTGTCTCTACTGCTCTGTTTCTTTTAATGCTTTGAGATAATATGTAGCGTTATTAAGGTTATTTATTGTACTAAACAAAGTAAGTCGTGATAAAAAAAAAAAAAATTTTGCTAGTTCTTTGTGTACAATAAAGAATTTTTATTATTATGCTGGATGTCAATCCATCCGCTTAATATATAATAGATACACATAATATAATTCATACTTATAAACATCATATAATAAATTTACATATACTTACATACATAAATATAAGCGGGTGGAGAATTAAGCCCCGGTAGGGGGATCAAACGGAGGTGGCGAATGCTAGCGCGACCCTATCTCGCCCCACCCAGGTGGACGACTGCTCACACGTGGTGGTTTTTTAGTCAGTAGGCGTCTGACATAACCCTCTGGCGCCCCTGCGCTGGAGGGTATCCATAATGGATTTTCCCCACGTAAAAAAAGGGGGGGATCAAACGGCCGGTTAGGCTAGGGCTGTAGGCTGAAAAACCGGCGAACAAACGAACTTTGTAACATCGCCTTTTGCATCCTGGCTGCGAGCAAATCATCCCGGATGCCCAGTTGCTTCAGATGGTAAGTGAGGCTAACCGGGGTCAAACCGTTGACTGATATTATGATAGGGATGATTTCAGCGGAAGGATGGCGGATTAGCCGACCGGTCAAGAGGTAGTACCGGTCGGCAGGGATAGCTGGCGGTTCGTATGCTGCCATATCCAGCGCCAGCCCCAGACGTGCCCTGCTGTCCCCCAAGCAGCAGCCCTATGCGCTTTCCATTTTTTACGTCCTCAATCCTTGTGATTATTTGAGTGCTATGATACTCGGAGAGGCACTCACGCTCTCCGAAAAGGGTGTGCAGGCGTTATGCAGCTTTGATTGCCTTCAGTCGCCTTTTACGACAGGAAGAAAAAGTTGGTCCTATTTTAGTTTGCCGGGAACCACATGGCTATTATTATTATTACTCTAAAACTTATTTGTTATGTGGGAATGAGGATTAATCAGAAAAATGTTTAATATCTTTTAATGCTATACGCAACTACTAGATTGTGCGTCGTGTACCAGGGGTCCAAAAACGCACAATCACAAATGCCCAAAACACTAAAATATTTCTATGGTCCTTTATAAATCTTTGTCACGTAATGTTGCTGTGACTTCTGCGCTAATGCATTGTTATACTTACATTATTTAAAAAAAATATAAAATTATATCTCATAGTATTAAGTTTTGATAAAATATTATAAGAAACTTTTCCACATTTAAATTTATGTTAAGATAACCAGAGTATTAAAAATTTCTATATATAGTTCTATATACAGTTTCAAATTATTAAAATTAAATATCAAATTAAAAGTCAATTAAATCTATATATCAATTTTTACTGTTTTTACTCATTCAAAACTTTCGGAAAAAATTACGCGACTAATGTTGCAGTTGTAAACTTTCAATTAAACTTGAAACAAAGTGGTTACAATCGATGCCATTTGTATGGAGAAAGATTATTTAGTTCCGTTGTTTTAAATGTGTTCACGACTCTATTTTAAGTTGGAATTGTACGTTTTTAAATTCAATTCGCTTTAACCGTTTATAACTTTCTAACAATAGCTGATTTTTAATTGAGTTTTCGTAACAAATAATAATTAAGATTCGTAATGAGTTATTTATCTACATGTTTAAGAAATGACTGAGGTGGGTAATATGCGCGAAGTTTTCCTCAATTTTGTTGTTGTAAGTTATATAAAAACGAATGTTTTTGTATTCAGTTTTATTTTTTCCCAATTCAAAGAAACAACTATTTGTCTTTGTAAGCTAATAATACATAAATATAGATTACTTAAATTAAATATATATAATATACACGGTCGTCTGTGCCTAACTTAGTAATTGTACTTTACACTACGTTTAAAAAAAACACAAAATACTTGTAATAAAACAACAATAATGTAAACATATTTTATTCAATAAAACACAAGCCTTCATTTAAATCAACACTATTAACTAAAGTGTCTGGATTTCTTTTATTTTTTGGTTCCGTCGATCCTTTTTCATAGTGGACATCATCTCCCTCCCGGATGGTTTCCTTTTTGTCTTGTATGTAAAACCAACTACAAAGGAAAATCATTTTTACTATATTCATATATTTTCGGTTAATTTTAAAATATAGAGTACTTAGAGGTTCTTGAAATAATGTGGATAAAAGTGATTCCAACAGGATTATTCATGTTTCTATTGGTCCAATACAATCATAAGATCGTTCTTAAATATACTCTTAAGAAAGAATAATAAAATAATAAAAAAAATGTTCTACATATTGCAATGATATTCATATAAAAAAAATATTATGAGTTTCAAATATAAGGGTTAGAAAATGACTTTTCTAACCCTTATATTTGAAACTCATCATCATCATCATTATTTTAGCCTATTACAGTCCACTGCTGCACATAGGCCTCCACAAGTTCGCACCAAAAATGGAGTGAACTCATGTGTTTTGCCCACAGTCACCAGGCTGGGAAGGCGTGTTGGTGATCGCATGGCTAGTTTTGTCGCGCCAAAGACGCTGCTGCCCGTCTCCGTCCTATGTATTTCAAAGCCAGTAATTGGATAGTTATCCCGCCATCGGTCGGCTTTCTAAGTTCCAAGGTGGTAGTGAAAGTGTGTTATCCCTTAGTTGCCTTTTACGACACCCAAAGCAAGAGAGGGGGTGACTATATTCTTAATGCCGTAACCACCACTTACAATAAAATGCTTTAATGGGCTGAATCATGCTGAATGTTTCAATTTTAATAACTTAAAGATCATAAAATAAGAAGAAAATCAAACTGACAGCAAGTAAAGCAAACTTTCATCTCTCAAATCTATGTATCTTTTGACTTTTATCTTTTTTTAAATATTTACCTTGTTTCGAGAGAAGATACATAATTATTTCCGCAACTCATGTATTCATTTAGTCATAGTATAGCTTTCTATCCAAAAGAGGTAAGCTTGTCGAAGTGTAACCACCGGGCAAAGGCGTCTTAGATTATACACTATAGCCCCTCTGGTACCTCAGCTTTTACTTATACTTTATATTGCTCTCGAGAAGCGGTGCGTTCCTGTGGTGAGTAAGGTTGTCAGAGCTTCAGAGCTCCTTGGGAGGGTCAAAGGTAGGGTTGGCAAAGCGCTTGCGTTGCTTCTGGTGTCAATCAATAGACTTAGTCATTAAAAAAAATTAAATATTTGAATTTGACCATTTCGACTCATGACAATAAGGGTACCAAAGACACAAAAAAAATTGTAATAATATACATAATAGTAATAAAAAAATTGAACACATGGAAAATCAGCGGCGTCGATGTTGGTACATGGCTTTCAGTAAACTTTTTTTTTAATTTTCTCTTGGCAATTTTGTTTTAAATTAAAACCTCACATGGGCTTCGAATACAAAGGGTAATAATAACAGCGTTTATTTCTCTTTATTATTTTTTTCGTCAATTTTGTCATCCATTTGTCTCAAAGGTGGATTGAAATGTAGATATATTTACGTAGAATACTTACTTTTGTTGTTTGATTTATCAAACTAACTTGAGTTTCAAACACTTGTCTTATTTGTATTGTAATTTAGGGACAAAAACAATGGCAATAATGTAAATTTAGGGTATCGATATCAAGCAGTGACTGGATGGCTAAAGTTGGAGACCGGGTCTTGTCGTATACCCTGATACCTTGGCTAATGACGATGACCAGCAAGCTCTAACACACAGCTCGAGCTATTTAGTTAAAAATATGACGTAGTTTTGACGCTGAGGGTAATAAAATACTGGACAATAAATTCGAGTGGCATATTAACAAATTTCTTATAAAAAGTATGTACTTACGTAAAAATAATAACTGGTGGTATTGTAAGTACTGTACTGCAGTAATAAATGACACCCGCATCAATTTTCAGTGTCATCATGTAGATCCAGGAGTAAATAGGTCCGAAAACCATCGATGTCAGGACTTCCGTTAAATTGAATATCGATATCATCTTTCCTAAATAAATAAGTGTAGAAATATAGTTTAAAATATAGGTGACTGATCCTTGCAGGACCAATTATGAGTACGGGGCTTCAGGAACATATAAGAAAAATATAAACGGTCAGAACAAGAAAAACATCTGTATGATCTGTACGAATATTCATCGTAAGCGAATACTGAACACGTAATTTAGCTAGGATAGTTAACTAGCACACTGGCTAGTAACAACTGCTCTGGTGTAGTGTAAAAAATAAAATAAATAATAAGTAATAAATTTTTTATTCGTGCTGGCGGTTGCTGGTTCGATCCCCGCTCACCACAGATATTTGTATTGGCTATAGATGTTTGTCGTGGCCTGGGCGTTTGTGCATTGTGTGTTTCCGGACTCCCGACACAGGAGAGAATCCTACTTGGGTCTGTTGAGTGTGAAGCGTTTGTTTATTTCATCATCATCATCATTACAGCCCCTACAGCCCACTGATGGACATAGGCCTCCACAAGTTCACGCCAAAAACAACGTGAACTCATGTGTTTTGCCCATAGTCACCACGCTGGGCAGGCGAGTTGGTGACTGCAGGGCTGGCTTTGTCGCACCTTGTGTTTATTTATTTATTTATTATTTATTTGACTAAATACTGTAAAATTTCATTTCCACTTAACTGCGTGACAGTTTATCGGCGAGTGCTTGTCAACATATATTAAACAATATTAAAAGGAAACTTAATTAAATTTGCAAACTTAAAAACTTAAAAATCAATTCTATTTGCAAACTCGGTAAGTAATTCATTTTTCAATTTATTTTTATAGTCAACTTACTTTTTTTAATCAAAGTTTAGTTTTCTAAACCAAAGTATGTTATTAAATATTTTAGGTACCAAATACTGATTCGTCCTTTTACCATAATAATTGAATATTTACAGATATTTTTATGATTTTATTTTTGTGTTACCCACACATTAGGAAATTCTTAACATTTTTTAATAAATATCATATCAAAAATCGACCGTTCCAGCGGGGATCGAACCTGCATCTTCGACTGACCGTGTCGGTGCTCTAGCCAATTAAGCTATGGAACGATGTACCCGCTAGATTGAAATTTTTGATATGATCATTTTATATTCGGTTTAAGCGAACCGTGGCGCCGTCTATAGTGAGTTCTTTACAGAAACCCGTAACTATTCAAAGTTTTATATTACAATGAAAATCTTTCACATGAGACGACACCGTGCTATTTTTAATTTTTATGATTTTATTACTAAAATAAAAAAAAAAATCGAAAAATAAAGAACATTTTTTAAAAAAATAATTTGACTACATACTTTGACAATCAATAAAAGAGCGTAATAATATGAGTGGTTTTTTAATTGATTTTATTTTAATTTAATGCATAATTTTAAAAATATATAAAAGCATTCTGCGCTCCTTCTCAATATGAACTATAAGTGTACGAAATTTCATATTATTACATCCACGCGATTTTCGTAAAAAGGGGTACAAAGTTTTTGCTTCACGTATTAATATTTAATATATAGATTAATATTCGTTATAACAAAAATTATTTATAAAAAAATAAAAAAAAAAATAGTTGATTTTACAAAATATTTAGTTACATGTCTTGAATCATACTTCAGTCATACTTTGTAAATGTAATGTTATAAAATAGACACAAATACTCGTAAGTAATAAATAACACCAGCGGAGTCTGCTGCGTTATCAATATTTATCAAGTTTCTAATTAAATATTTGATTATGATATGAAATTAACAAAATCCTTAGAAAAATATACAGTAGTTTTGTATTATGATGTTATCATTATTATTTATAGCCTTTAATTTCAGGTAATTATTGCACCATATAATTTGAACATAAAAAACATTATGAAGTCACGTTTACAACTAAAGCTATTTTTAGGTTTTCATGAAAATGAAATGGGTAAGCCTATTTAGCAGCCCATCTGTTTAACGGATATAATAAAATACTATTAATATAGCTGTTAAATAAAAAAATAAATAATAAAAAAAAATTATTGGACAAGTCAAGTACGCATGCATAGCACTTCGTTTTTAGAGTTTAATAGGAGACAGCGAAAATATTTTTTTTTATACAACTAGGTCGACAAACCAGCGTACGGCTCACCTGATGGTAAGAGATTACCGTAGCTTATAGACGCCTGCAACACTAGAAGCATCGCAAGCGCGTTGCCGACCCAATCCTCAATCCCCCCCCCCCCAGGAGCTCTGGTCACTTTACTCACCAACAGGAACACAATACTGCTTGAAAACAGTATTATTTAGCTGTGATCTTCTTTAAGGTCGAGGTACTACCCCAGTCGGTTATAATATTGATCGTTCTACTGTTAAACGCTTCTCTGGAATTTTTACGACATGTCGAATACTACAGTTCGATGATAGGGTATCTTTTGCTTACCTATTTTTAAATTTTATACCAAAATTCGTAACAATAGATCCATGAATGCCGGAAGGGTGCCTTGGATAGACCACTAATGTATACATTTATTATATTAGTTTATAAATACATGCATAGATAATTAAATATAGTCCTCCTCATCGATTTCGATGACAGCGTCCAAGGAAGTATGTTATTACTCTGATGGGCCCTAATATAGCTCGCTAAGCCGCATTTAGTTTTGATTCGCTTCAGCCTGTAATATCCCAGTGCTGGACATAGGCATCTTTTCCCATGTAGGAGAAAGATCAGAGCTTAATCCACTACGCTGCTCTAATGCGAGTTGGCGGATATATTCCCTACTATGAGTAACGATCGCTACCATGTGTATATGATAACAACCGGGACCGACACTTAACGTGTTCTCCGAGGCACGATGGGGAGACCCACAAGGACTGCACAAACACACAGTCCACGGTAGATACAAATGTTTCTCATGTGCGGAAATCGAAACCGCAACTGCCAGCGCAATAACAGCCACAAACTAGTGCTGTAACCGTTGCGCCAACGCGTAGTTTTAATTCGCTTCAGCTTCTAATATCCCACTACTGGGCATGGACCTCTTTTCCCATGTAGGAGAAGGATCAGAGCTTAATCCACCGCGCTGCTCCAATGCGGGTTGGCAGATATATTCCCTACTATGAGTAACGATCGCTATCACGTGTACAAGATAAGAACCGGGATCGACGGCTTAACGTGCTCTCCGCGGCACTAGTTTTAATTATTTATAGATAATTATATACCCTGAGTTGGCAAAAGAATTGAACCCACGATCGGACCAGTAAAATTAAATAGTGCTAAAGACTCACTAAATCGCATTAAATATATTTTTATAGATAATTTTCTTACCTAATTCGTCACTTGTAACTAATTTTGATGAAATAGCTCTAAGTGCTGTGAATGACGTCGCGTTGAATATTTCTATGGCTACAGCTGAAGCAAAAATAAAAAAATCATACACAGATTCAATAAAATTAGCGTTCAAATTTACATAAAAAAATACAATAATCACAATTTATACTTTTTACATCATTCATTTTAATCGCTTGATTGAAAGAATTTCGTCACTGATAACTGGACAGTAGCAAGTTAAAAAAAAAAATATTAGAAATGTTAGTAAAATAATGCATACACATAGTATTACAACACACATACAATACGTATAGTATTACAAGGGGCGATATTTCCTATAAAAATCACCTTTATATTATGACCTGCAGACTAAAATTCTTAATGAAACACGGTTGTTGTTTCTAGTAACCGTCCACTTGAAACCTTTAAAAGTATAACTTCTACAACTATAGTTGTATCACCTTTACATATTATAATTTGTATAAGTGCTAAATACTACATTTAGTTTTTAATTAAATTCTCAATTTACTTACCTAGATACATCTCCAAGGAGTTCCTCGCTAATCCCGTAGCTAAGCCGCCGATTATTTTGCTGACAGTCGATATGAGACCCAGCGTAGCGTCTTGCCATTTTAATCTTCGACTAAACAAACTTATCGATATTAAAGCACCTGGAATGTTTTCAAAGTAAACTTTGTGAAATTACCTGAATTATGTGAATGTGAAATTATGTGAATGAATGTGAATAGTAACTAGATACATATACAATTATACATATATATGAGGTATTCAATGCCAAATCGGCCAATTTGGAGAACGAATCCTTTCGATTTGCCTAAAAGTTTTAAGTTCAGTTTAAAGTTTTTCTACCCTTTGAATTTTTTTTTATATCCAACACAAAAAAATTGTGACGTTCACAAAAAAAAATTGCTTTTGTATTTTCAAATAGTCACATCTTTTTTTTTAATTGAAATTTTAGTATCTTATTTGAAGTTATATTTATTTGGCGCGTTAGGGAAAAATGATGAGTGTAAATTTTTACGATGCGCGCGCACACCGTCACAAAAAAAAAACGACACCCTGACAGTAGTCAACGAAGAAGAAGTTAGCAACGTGAAGTTAGCTAGCCAATGAAGATAGATAAGTACACACATACTTTTTTTAATTTTCGATTTTTAAATGAATTTTTCGAAAACGTAGACAAAAAATTTAACACGATTAAATATATTTATAAATATTATATATTTTAAAACTGTGTATTTTTTTAAACGCGAGTTGGCGCAAAGTTCTTAACACTGGTTTGTGGCTGTTACGCCGGCGTTTGCGGGTTCGATCCCCGCACACGACAAACATTAGTATCTATTGGCCATACAGATGTTTGCCATGGTTTAGATGTTTGCCATGTTTTAGGTGTTTGTGCAGTCCTTGTGGCTTGACTTCCCCAGCGTGCTTTGGAGAGCAGGTTAAGCCGTCGATCCCGGTTTTTATCATGTACACCTGATAGCGATCGTTACTAATAGTAGGGAATATATTCGCCAACCCGAATTGGAGCAGCGTGGTGGATTAAGCTCTGATGAACAAGAAATACATTTGAGCGCCTTTTTAAAGTCAGCTGAAACAGACTTGATTAAAATAATTATATTGTTAAACAAGTCCTTTTAAGATTCTTTGTCATAAGTCTTTGCTAAAAATATATTTTATTTAGGAGGTCATTTTTGAAACTAATTAAGTATACTTTTTTACAGTTGTACTTTCTACAACATTCGAAAGTCAATATGTTTGTAGTGGGATATTTTTTCAAATAAATATGAAAAAATATTTTTGATGAATTAACTTTATATAAGACCCTAAGAATAATACTACTTCGAAAAACGATATTCGATTTTGAGTTTCAGTGTATTATAAAAATAATAACCTTTTTTCAGAATACAACTTAAATGTAGCTCAATATTAAAATATTATTTATACTAATGTTTATAAAAAATAATAATCAAAATAAGTTTAAATGTACTTACCGAGAAAATGTACTAATATGTAGAATGTATTATAGAAGCTGTATTTAAGCGCATCCCAGTTGAAACGATTGCGAGTGAAGAGATAGCGTACGGTGTACTCACCTGGATAAATTCTTTAATATCATTTACATTTATAATATTTAAAAAAATAAAATAAAATCACAAAGAAGTTTTTATTTGCATCGTTTATTTTTATGATCTAAACGAGTATCTGGTTGAAAATATTTTTTTTTTAATTTTTATTGACGTGTCTTGTTTGAAATTAAATTTAGAGTGTGGGTAGGAATAAAATATGGTTAAAAATGTTTTGAATAACAAAATGCTTTAAAAGAGAGATGTAATATTTGAAAATTCGTTTTTTACTACTGTTTCGAATTAGTGTTCATATGTTTATTAATACTTCAAAATATTTAAAAAAAAATCTCTGTTTTACCATAATGTGCTGTTCGCAAAATATGATTATTCTAGTAATACTTTTTACAATAAAATTATCGTATTTTTATGACGACTCGTTCACGCACTGGCTGTAGCGTTGACGGTCGGGGGTTCGACCTTCGTCATAACCTATATATGTATACGTCATTGTTTTTAGTGATCGTGGTTTATGCTTGTGTTTTATATGTGTGTGCGTGTGGACCGCTGATAGTACCTAGAGTAAATTTTTGGTGACTTTTACGTGTGAGTATACTAATAAGATGATTATACATACCATAACTTGGTCCGTATATAAATGCAATGGAAGACAATATCAAAATGGATTTCACTCTCCGATTGTTGGGTCCTTTCTTAAATGCTACAGTGACTGTATCTTTAACATGTCGGATGTTAAAAAATGACTTTACTGATGCAAATAAACCTAGTTTTTCCTGAAATAACTTTTAACGTAAATATTTCAAAATATTAATCATTCGAGTAATTTTCATTATGGAAAAATAGAGCATAGTAATCTAAATATTCAAAATCAAAATTAAAATCAAAAACAGCTTTATTTAAATAGGCCACAAGAGCACTTCCGAGCGTCATTTTGTTAATTTGTGAGTACTCAAATTACTATTTATAAGTTATCTGTGCTGATTGATATAATTAGTCTGTGGTCTTTGTTTTAGTCTGTACCATTGTTGTACTCTGTGTAATATTAATTTAAATATATCTCTTCCGTTTTGGTCAGCACAAGTAAAAGCACGTTTTATTGAAAACTCTTAATTATAACATATTTTACAAATTAGAACTTTAAAAATAAATTATTAATTTAAATGGTTACCACTTACCTTTTCTTCGTCTAATTTCGGCTTCTCAGGATCTTTTATATAGAAATACCCATGGCATATACTAAAGCAGAATAGTAGAGAACTCAAGGAGAAGACACCATAATACCCTATGTGTTTCAGTAGTATTCCACTCAGTGCCGTTCCAATTGGGACTCCAGCAGTTAAGCAAAGGTTAGCAATGCCAACCCTGAAAGTCCTTGTTTCTTCACAAGACATCTCACTTATATAACTAAATGCACCCATGTATGTCGTTATCCAACCACCAGTAATCGCTGGCAAGAATGCCTCAAGAAACATTGTTATTTGAACTGGTATTTCATAAAAATAATAAGCGTTAAGAATATTACTCAAGCACATCAATAAATCTCCGAATACAGGTAGTATGATACAAATTTTTCTTTTTCGAGTTCTATCACTCCATGCTCCTATGAATAGAATCAAGAAACTCGGTATTGCGGTTAAAATAATGTTCTTCCATGCTTCCATAGAAGCTATAAGTTGCTGTACCATTAGTTCTTCTCTTTGGTATTTTGTGCCTTCTTTAGCTATGAGTGCGTTGCACACAGCGTCTCCATACTTTAAATTCACGCGGCAGGCCTTGTCTAAATTTAGGTTTTGGGTAGCCAGTCTAGCCAAAACTCCTGGTATAACATAAGTGATTAAAACAGGTTCTAATGTTATATTTTCTTTTATATAGACTATCTTTTCTTTTAAAGTTTTCTTTTTTATATTTTTTACCGCTTTTAAAGGCTCCTCTTCTTTTGATGACATTTTATGCGTGATTGTTAATTGGGAGTCAGAATAACATTGAGACAAATATGTTTTGAAATTTATTGTGTGCAATGTGTGTCGTATCGTTCTTATAATACAAATATTTGAAATAGATTGCAACTAACAGCTGTTTGTAGAACATTAATAGAACGTCATAACGTCATCAACCGGTAAATATAATATTTGATGCAACAATAATATACATATAACGTTTAAATCCAATTATGTTTTATTTCATACTAGCTTCCGCCTGTAGCTTCGCCTATGTTGATGTCGGTTATCGCGACCAAGAGTAGGCTACGTCCATCCTTATAGATTAAAGTCCCTCCGAGCCAAATTTTTGTAGAGCGGTTTCAACTTGAAAAGAGAACAGGCAGACAGACAGAAGAAAATTCGTAATATTAGTGTGGATTATGTTTTCCACCTGGTTAAATATCGTTCACGCAAAATAAGTTGTGGTCGGAAGTAAAATATTTGGATATGCAGTCTTTGGCAGAGTCTCTTCCTATAAATAATATTTACTTGTAAACAATATTTTTATCGAGCTTATCGGGCGGTAAAGTAAGTGGATGGAAAATAATCCACTCTCAAATCTACCCCAGGGTAATTAAGAGTTTTGGGAGCTTTGGGATTTGTTTTTGTCATGTCAAAACACACCTTAATAGGGAACTCTGAACATGTTTACATTCAAAGGGGAGATCATTGGGAATTAATGGGATTTTTGGCAGAAACATTGTGTCACTCTGAGCATAGCCAGTTATAACAATGACCTGTATATCGATGTATGTGAGTGTGAATAAACGATTATTATTATTATTATTATTATTATTATTTCGTAATAATATTTATAGGTGTCCCTGTCCGTAATCGTATGACAACCGCTCTGGTGTGATGGCCTCTCTGGTGTAGGTAATGGTGCTTGTGCCTGTCGGCGGCGCCCAAATAACGACGGTTGCGTTTTCGATTGCCGCTCGGAGTGGATATTTGTTTTGATAGAATTTTTCATCCCCACTATTTTATGTTTTTATTTTCCTTATAGTATTTCTAATTTTTTTTTAAATTTATTTATCAAATAAACAATATTGTACATATTTAATATAAATAGCATTAAAAACCACGCAGGTTTATGACAATGCTATTTAGTAACCAATGAACTAAATATATATATAAAATAATTACATAATTATCCACCTTCCTATTTAAATGACAAACTAGATAACATTTTTTTTTCAAATAAAATAATGTTTCTTGGTTTTCCGGTTTGAGGGTTAACTGAATTTTATAATTGTTTTAAGCGAAATGTCTTTTATCATAAAGTCAACAGATAATACTTTTAAACTTAGTTGAAAAATAGTCTCAATACAGTATTTTGCTTTGATTTTGTCAACGATGCAAAAGTTTGCTACAAGTATGGAGACAGGCGCAAAACTCCAAGTTACTGACACCGTATCTTTGTTAAAGTTTATTTGTAGACAGAACGAAAGACTTTATAACATTTTTGCTTGAATGAACGTAAACTTGAGCCGATTTTGTTGTTTCCAATTAGTTCATTTATATTAAACTGATTTTGGTGACTTCGTTAAAGAGAGATTTATTTTCTTTTCGAAATTTAGAAGAAATAAAATTTATATTTTATTTAGGAAAGAAAAAACTATGTAAGTAAATTTCTCACACATAAATGACATAGAAATAATTGGTTGTAGATTTTTTTTAATGCAATGAATAAAAGTATACTATTTATTCGTTTTTATTTTTACTCATGAATATTAATACTTACTATTGTACTTAGTTTATTCTTATGTAAGTTACGCCTAGATTAGATTTGCCCGTTGTCGCAGTTTACATTTACCCTGCTTTCCGCTCCTTTGTAACATATATCTACATAAAGTTAATTACCTATAACAACCAAGTAAGTTGTTATCTTATAGTTAAAGTAGCCTATCTTAGGATCGAACGACAATTAAATATAGTAATAGAGGTTTAAGCTTCATTTATATATTTATAAAAAAAAAAACTAGTTAACGCCACTCCCCTATATTACACATTTGTATATCTAAGTTGATGACGATACGCGCAAGATGATCTCTACATTTGCTTACAGTTTCCTTTGTGAATTTATTTTCGACTTTAACCGCCGGTCGGATATCCGCACTTGTATACACTTAATACCTATAATTTACCTATAATTCCAGTTATTTCGAAGCTGTGTGGTCGCCCACATTTCTATCTGAGATGCTTTACTCTAGAGCGGCGAAATTATCCCTGGGCCTCTATTTTACTTTACGAAATGTTATTTATTTAGATAACTTGCGTGGCCTCAACTGCGTTGCGATTACCACTCTGCTTCTTTGTAGTGTAGTAGCTTCTATGTAATTTTATGTCGTGTTATTTATCTTTATGTAGGTATGTGTGATTTTTACAGCATTAATAATTTTTATAATATAAATTTTAAGGATGATAATTTTAACTGAGGTGGAGCATAGCAGGATATATACTATCCAAAATCTGGAGCAGCCCGTCTGGGGAAGTACATACATCTACTTACAGAAGATCTCAGTTAAATATTTCTGCTTTCAAGCAGTATTGTGTTGTGCAGATAGGGTCGGCAACGCGCTTGCGATGCTTATAGTTTTGCAGGCAAAGGCTTCGGTAATCGCTTACCATCAGGTGAACCGTACGCTTGTTTGCCGACGTAATTGTATATAAAAAATGGAGAAATATGATGATATCTTGAAAAACAAAAAAACGAACAAGTGAAAACTATGATTTTACGATTAAAATTATCACAAGCTATAACATAAACTTGACTATACTACTAGCTTGACTTTGGAGGTGTTCATTTGATAATAAGTGAAATCAATTTTATCAAAATAACAAGATTATAAAGAAACATTCTTACTAACACTATGTGGGGTAATCCCGAAATAAAGATTAATTATATTAATTATTATTATAATTATTTTTTAAATATAAAATGTAGAGAGGTATTAGGAAAGATTTTGACACAGCATTATATTACGTAGAGTAGGCGTTATATGTGTTTTTTTAGTCAAGTGTATACTTTTAATTATTAAAATTAATAACGATAAAGTCAATTTAGGGAGTATTAAGTTTTTATCATTTTAAAATTTAGAATTTATCTTAATATATATAAATCTCGTGTCACAATGTTTGTCCTCAATGGACTCCTAAACTACTTAACTGATTCTAGTCAAATTTGCACACCGTGTGCAGTTTGATCCAACTTAAAAGATAGGCTATATTTTATTTTGATATATTATGTTATTATTATATTTCAGAAAAAAATAAGGTGATACGAAGTTCGCCAGGAAATAAATTATTTGTAATCAATTAGGTACATAATAAAAGACAATAGTAAAACAAGACTAAGTTCTGTTTAAAAAAAATGAGTAAGGAAGGGAAAGCAATAAAACAGCTGTATAGTCTTCCAATAATTTATTTAAATTTCCAAAACAAGCATTATTTTTGAGCAAAACATAGATCAAGAAACATTTCGTATAAAATTTTTCTCTTAATAACAAAAAAATCTATACAAACAGCTAATATAAAATTAAATAAATGAATTTCAAATAGACAATAATTACTTAAATAATGTACTAACAACCATCTTTGGGTAGTGTATTTTGGCTTAATCTCTACATTTAAATAAATCTATGTATATTTTATCGTATATTAATTAATTACATTGTTATATCCACATTTCGAATTACATTAGCGGAATTGAAAGTTTTACGAATGTTTTAATTATCAATAGGTTTAGTTAAATCAATATTATTTTTTAGTTACTTACACAAATATTGTCTACTTCATAATACATATAATTATTTCAAAATTACGCCATTCAATTGGCATTTCATCACTAAATTCAGCATTGGATGCTTAAATTTTGTACAGACTGTTTTGCCAAGAGCGAAAGTTGTACACTAAATACAATAACATTCAATACATACATTTTTCATTATATTTTAAAAACTTAAAATATATTTTGTATTCACCTAACCAAAGTGAAGTCACCTTAAAAAATAAATGAACCTTAAGTTATAGTCACTAACCGAAATCACAAAGTGTCAAAATGATTTATTGGCGAATGGTTTTATAATACAAAAAAAAAAAAAAAAAAAATAAAATAAAGAAATACTATTAATAACAGTAAGTTGGCTTATCCCATCATATCTTAGTAGTACGATTTATACCCGCTGGCGGTGGTGGTGCCAATAAATCAGTTAGCGTAATTCTGTGACAAATAATAACGAAAAGTGACGAATTTCATTTAGATATTGTACGACGAATTATTTCTTTTACATGAATTAATGAGGCAACACGGGCGTAAAACAATACATTAAGCAGTATGTGTCACAAGCAGAATAGCTTATGTCCGAGTTACAAACAATAATATAAATAACTTATTTTTTTTTAAATAGTGTGTGAAAATTACTTAAAAAATTAGCTATAGGTAAAATAATTTGATTATAATTACAATTAAATTAGAATGATAATTTTACAATTAACTAACACAAATAAGTCGAATAATAATCGGGTCAAAAAAGTCACGTTTCGTCGTGATATCGTATTTTTCGTACATCTACGACAAAAAGAACAAACGCGTTATAAGGTACAAAACGAGTAAAATTTGTATAGAGAGATTATTTTTTTTATTTAGCGTTTGTATTACAAATATTTACCTATAAAAACATCAGCTTTCTTTTGTTGCCGAATATGTAATTTGCGTACTCAACATGTTTTGTGAGTAATAAATAAATATGACATAGCTTAAAAACATTTACATAAAATCGAGAACATGGAGCTACGAAACTAAGATTGGTAAGTGTTTTATTGTATTAAACTTTAATTAGTAACTTAATAAAAAGACATACTTTATCACATTTAATTAATTTATTAGCTACAATTTCTTAAATTAAGTCATATGGATACACATCTAATTTGATGAAATGTACACTATAACATTTTAAGCTAACGTTAATAATTAAAACGAACTATCATATATTATTTCCTTCTCTCACATTTATTCATAAGACAAAGAGACTAATAACACTTCGTAGCATACACGGAAATGAGATTTTCTATTATCATTTATTTTTTGTAGTCTATCATACATATTAGGGCATTCACGCTGGGTCAATCGCAAATTGCAAATGTGTATTATTTTTGCAACTTACATGACACATATTTAAAGTCGCACGTTTGTACGTACATCTACAGATAGTCGACAAAGTGATTGGACGCAACATGAACAGCCCTTTATAAATTGATGAATTCTTTCCTACTATTCTACACATCACAAGACAAGAACGTTAAATTTATCAAAGTCACCACAATTCATCGGCTATACGTATATATTACATAATTATTTACATAAGATGCTTTCGATTTATTTAACAACATATTTAGATAAGGATATTCATATTATACAATTCCATCAGTTCATTCTATTCGTTGTTTGTGTAAATAATAAGTGAATAAATAGTAAATATATTATAAAGCATAGCGTGTCCTCTGTTGTGTTGTATTTTGTGACAGTGTTGCTATTTCTAACTTAAATAAATATTAATATTTACTCTCAGAACCATAACATCCATTAATTATTTCCAAGTCTTGACTTGTTACGAATCCTATGGTACTTAACGTTATACATAGTTAATTGTTTAGTTACTATTATTTATAAAATTTATTGTTTTAGTAAATATTTCTCCGATTCAAGGCGTTGATTCTTGTAAGACTGGAATTGCCTACTCTGAGTTAAATGGTAAAATTTATATCTAATAAATGCATACAATAAAAATAAATTAAAATTAATTTTCAAATTGGTCTAATAAAACGACGTACCGCTTTCAAAGGAACTAATAAACTTTTTATTGTTTTTACATAGATTTTAGCTCAAGTAATACAACAAAAGAAAATTTAAGCTCAGAATAATTTATTTTAATGAACAATATTTTTCTTAACAAAAAAAAAAAGAAAACAGTTACCATTCTATGTATTTTGTAATACATAGCAATAATTGTATGTAAACTAGAGACATATTTTTGAGTAATTGAACACTTTCTCAAGGAGAGTATGTTTTGAATGTGAGCACCCTATTTCAGCGTTTAGTCAAGCCTTTTCACAGGCACAACGAAGTTGAAAGAAACTGGAATGTTATTATTCTAATATGACAGAATTAGCATCCGAGTATTTATAGAAAAAAAAAAACAATATTCCTGTTATTCTATTATAATAAAGATTACCATTTAAAAATAGGAAACTAGCGTTAATTGATTTTTTTTTAATTATTTTATTCATTAATTCGCAAAAACAACGAATATTAATATCATCATATCATGCAAATAATATTTTACAAATCTATAGCTTACAACCGCTAATTAATAAAACTAGGAATTAAACCGTTCATTTAAACCTATCGCAGTCCACTGGCCTCCCACGTTCGAGCCAAACATCCCGGTTTTCCGCAATCCTCATCCAGCCACCGGCAATCTTACTTAGATTGTCGGTCCAGCGGGCCGGAGGGCGCCCAACAATAAATTATAATAAAGGTATGTAATTAAATACAATTCTTAAGGAAAAACAGTAGCGGGGTGTGTATGTCACATGTATTCTTGTTTTATATAATTAAAAAGACTCTATATACAAAAGTTATACTTTGTCGCTGCAGGCTTGTCATCGCAGGATATCCCTGAAAATAAAGTAAACCGGTTTATTCTATATAAATTAAAATGACGTCGTAACATATGCATAAATAATACATGCGCATAAATTCCAAATTACTATAATTATCAAATAGACTAATTCTTGGGTTTATGATTGTCATTGAAAAAAAAAACCATAATTGTTTTTATGCAAATAAGTTCGATTATGACAAATATGGTATAGGCCTTGCCGTGGTCTTGACGTTTGTGTTTGTGCAAAGTGTCTTTCCGGACCTTTAACGCAGGATTCTCGTCTGAAGGCCGTGGAGTGTAATATATGGAGTGTAATAATGTATTTATAAATGGAGACTACAAGAACCCACACTTTACTCTTCCATTTCGTCAAATCACCACTAAACCGTAGATTCTGAAATCACTAATTTGAAACAAAAATACAAATAAAAACAAGATTTACTGTTACTACTTTTTTTTAAAACTTATATCATATTAAATACGTTAATAAAGCAATAAATAATTATAAATTATTCTGAAAAGAAAATAATTAAAATTACAACATAATAATGTAGAAAGTACAGAACACATTAAGAAATACAACAAACCGTTTCAAGACGGCAAATTGATCGAGTCCGAATTGTTGGGGGTCAAGTAAGTAATACTTACAAGGTATAACACGTGTGCTGATACCGGTGCAAAAGGACAATGACCCAATGTAATTACATTAGATACGTAACAATTACACTGTGTAGCAACGTGTTGTGGTCAGAGAACAAACGGATTGGAACTCAAGACAATTGAGTCAAGTGCCGTTACTAATTTACTTTTGTATGAGACAATATAGTAAGGTTACCTGTAAGAGATTTCAGTTTTATGTCTGCCTGTTAAATATATACCCATACACAAATATATATATACCCATTATACGTGAGTCTCCGTGACAAAATATTGTGTATAATCTTGTACGTATAAAAATTGTTAAATAAATTAAATAAATAAATAAATAAAGTAAAATATAAAGAGTGAGTGAATAAATAAATAAATATACGCCACATAGATATAGCCTGTTCACGTGATATTTCCTCTTTCATAACTATTTTAGGGATCCATTTTCAACACTCAATAGGACGGAAATAACTTTGGGCTTTAAGGGCAGTACAACATAAACGGCCAGATCACGATAAATATCTGTGTGGATTATAAAATGATATCTATCTATCTATTAATATATGTATAATGACTTACTGCTAAGGAAGAGTTTAGGCTATAATCTGTAATATAAGGTCTCAAGTAACTTAGGTTTACACAAAAAAACAATATCAAATCCTTGTGCTTCAACTTTACTAATACTTATATTTTGATGTTGTTTTCGATAAGCAGGATATGACCTTGCGATTACTAACTTCTTTGTTAAATACCTTTAAACAATTTGACCAGATTTTTTGTATATAAGTGTATAGGTTAAGAAAAGTCCCAGACAACATAGACTAATTGTAATTTTTTTAGGTATTATTTGTTCAAAAATACAAAAACACATACTTGACACTTATTCATAAGCCTGCCGCAAAAACTCTAAAGAGTTTATCTAGACAAGTCGCCATATGTACTTATACACTATTATAGGTAAATAATCTGTAAAATTAGAATAAATTTTTCATATGTCTTAGTTTGGTTTTTATTTTGGTTGTTCGTTCAAAAAAAAAAAAAAAACAGTAATATTTTGTCCAGTCAACCAATACTTTTGACCCAATAAAAAAAATGACAAACAGTGATTGTTAAAAAGGATTAATGGAAAATTACTTGAAATATAATATTATCTTTCAGGACAACAATTAATTATCTCAATAAGCGTTCTGAACTAGATTCAAATAAGTGAAACGAGTTCAAATAATTGTATTAATTTCATGATATCAATTTGATAACGACGGCAACTTGTATACGCTTGTTAGTGTCGAGCTGAATAATATAATTACTTTATAGAACTAATTTTAATAATTCAATAAATTTTACTAATGACGACGGGATTATTATTAACCTAATTACATATTTAATAGATAAACATTTACCACAATCTGGACGCTTGTTGTGTCTTCTTAATATGCTAAGGTAAATGTACATTATAATTATGAGTTTTAAACACAAGAAAGTTAATTAATTTGTGTGCAAAAAATTGAACAATATTTGTGAAGCTATAGAAAATTGGGAGTGGAGCCTAAAAGGTAATGGTTGGAAAAATTGGAAGGAGAGAATTGGAGAATGGTCGGGCTGGACAAGTATTCCTGACCAAGTAAAGCCCATTCTTGGTAGCGCCTTAAATGATAATAGTTAAGAAAATACAAACATATAATATAATACACAAAAAATTGCTTTAACAGTCAGCTGTTACCTATAACACAAGCATACCGTAGGAACAGACGACACTCTATGTTACAAGATAATATATATACAAATTACCTCAGTATGTTCGAGATGGTGAATGCAGAACAGATCACGATTAGGACCGACGAAGCAGCTATCGGACCTGTTAACAAAAATAAAAAATAATAAATAAAAATTGTATTGTCATACTTAATTTGATTTATCGAGATTTTTTTTTTTGAATTTATTATCAACAAAACTCATAATACAAACAATACAGTACAACAAAAACCACAGCGGATTGTAGTGTGAACTTAAGAGGTTTATGTATTAGCCAGTTACTTATTACTACTTTGATAACATTTATATTATGTTAAGGGTAGATGTAGGGGTTGTTAAAAACCCTATTCAATTCTTATACCGGTTATATACGTTGCGTATTTTACTGACGTCAAAGCGTGTTAAGGGATGCGCACTGACGCGAATTCTATTAAAATAGTACAACGTTGAAAACGAGAACCTCTGCGCTAACATTTTGACATACTAACAAAAACGTAAGTGGAAATTTAGTTTGGAATTGGCATTAAATTTTATTAAGACTTTTTAAATAAGCTTTTTTTCTATAATCAATATAAATAATAATGGAACAAGAATATAAGTTAAACAACAAAAAATATCACTTAAAAACAAAAAAAAAACTTTTTCATTAGTTTTTAGTTGCTGTAAAGTATCCGAAACGTTGGACATCTAAAAAAGTTAATAAACCGCGATAAAATCCGAAAAAGTTGTTTCATTTCAATGAGTTAAATTCGCGTAAACATTAGAAAACAATAAATAATAACTTTCCTTTAACGAATAAAATCCCTATTATCGTATTTTAAAGAAATAGAATAAAAATATATATCAGATTCTTGTCCTTTTCAGCCTTGTTAAGGAAAATAACATCTGTACCGAGATTTTCTCGAATTTTCTCTTATATTATTATATTCGTGTCTTTATTAAGTGTGAAACCCTTAAATTAATTAAAGAAGTTTTTATATTTATACACACGTAAGCAAACACTCTCATCACTTCATTATAAAAAAATAAAAAAAAACGTATGCAAGTTGACAGGTTCTAATAGTTTCCAAAATGAGAAAACAGTCTAAACTTATGTTCCATATCCTGCTCCCTTATATAACTCCCTGCATTAGTGTGTATATTTAGCTCCAATGAAAAATACTATAGCACACCATTTACACGCTCAAGTGGTAAGCCTATGTATACGTTATTTTTTCAAGATTATTATTATTCTAGGTTACTGTTAGTTTCCAGAGCTAAAACTGTGGAAATGGAAAGTAGCGGTAGAGTCGGCGAGTAGACGTGCCGCACAATTTACAATTATTTCGTGATTGAAAGACATGTCAGAACAAAGGTACACTTGAAGAAAGTATCGTATCATATCGTCAGTAGTTTGTAGCTATAATAATTTTGTTTGCTCAAAAAAGTAACAAGTAATGTAACGTATGTAGACGAAAAGTAGTCAAATATTAGTCAAAATATAGTAATCTAATCTTGATTTAATTTAAATAGGACCACAAGTCAAGTATCAGCTTTCGATTGAAATAAGAATCATCAAAATCGGCGCACGCAGTGAAAAGTTACACGGTGTAATACAACGTAAATCGACAAAAAATAGTCAAGTAAATACGCATTATTAGGTGTAACTCGAAAAGTATTTGTTAGATCTCAATTACATTTAAATGGGACCACATTACGCGCACTTTTTGATTTAAAAAAAATCATCGAAATCGGTCCACTCTGTCAAAAGTTCTGAGGTTATACGGGATAAAAAACATACAATCGAATTGAGAACTTGCTCATTTTTCAGAAGTCGGTTAAAAAGACTTGAAAGTTACATCGCCGTAAAGCATCTTTTATTTACGATAGAAACATATTATTTATATGTTTAACCGTAAAGGATAACATATCAAACATTTTGCCATATTGAATTATTCGTACATTTACATAAATATCTTATCAAGTTTACGTTTGTTTATACATAAACAAATAAGTTAAAGGACGACAGAAATAGGAGTTATTAATGTCATATCCTAAAACAAGAAAACAACTTCCGTTTCTGTAAAAAATATATCAAATGTTATTTTATGATAAAAGCTGAGACATTCATATATCAAAGGAAGACATAATACATACTTTTACCGTTTCCGTATTATGATTCTATGATAATAATAATAATAATAAAAAACATTGACACACAGTTGGTAACATCAGTTCTTAAATGTATATGTAGCTAGCTAGTGTAACTGATGTTTTTTTATTTTTTTTTTATTTAAAATTAACATCCACGAGCTCAAAATGCCCATGCCTTTTGTTAAACATGAATTATAATACTTTATTTTATCATTAAAACTATAAATCGACAGTCTTACATAAAAACAGTATACACATCATACATAGACGATGTTTTAATTGTGAAAACTATTTGATCTAAACATAGACCAAAGCATATTTGTTGCTTCTTACCAGTTTCATTTTTTAGTACTCTCCGCTAAGGAGTTTTTTCTGCAAGACACCACAGACTACTGGAAGAACAGTGCGAGCGGTCCTAACCCTAAAGAAGTTATTGCTCTGACAACATTTTCGACAATCAGCATTAAGTCATCGTGGATAATGTCCAAACCTTTATCCTAATAAAGAAGAGGCCTGGTAGTGTTTCGGTACATGTTTTTTCTGATATTGCTAGTACCTTAGAAACGTCTGACTAAAATATGTCGTGTAGTAGTAGTTTACTAGTTACTAGTTTTACTTCCTAGCCTTCATTCCAATTTTATATGAGAAGAAAAATAATCAGTTTTTCACTAAATTATTAATTACACTTTGTTCGTTGTAGGTACAATAACTGTCGTACAAAAATGACTAGACTAGCTGTATCTTGCGCGCGTTGCTACGCTTTTTTTTTTGGTCGTACCAACTCAGAAACCTTTTGCACTCACTCACAAACTCATGCACAACACTTTACTGAAGATCATGACATGATCAAATGCATATTTTACGATTCTATAAAGGACATACAGACAAGCATTCATTTTATGTTTATTACTAGATTGCGGCCGATTTTCATAATCTGATTTTGCGAAATAAAAATAGTATATTGACAAAAAAGTTACAAAATTTATGTTAAAAGTCTATTACCTGGTAATTGCAGATTAAAAGTTTCTACCCACTGGTCGTTAAGTACAAATAATTCATATAGTTTATTTAGGAGCTCCATTTTTAAGTACCGACTTTTCGTAATTAGCAAAATTATAACTAAACACATACCCAAAACATTTTGATTTAGAGGTAAACAATAACTAAATACATTTTGAAAAATATTTCATTCGCATCTCATTAACTTGTTTGTAAAAACAAATAGTTTACATAAAGCGTAAAATTTTTGTTATTAATGCGAACGAATTTCAAACAGCTTGAAAGCAGCCAAAAATTGTCAGTGACCTAAGCAATCGTCACCTTAGTTGGAGTTAAACACATAAATAATACAAGGCAATAACAACACCGTCAGCTAACTGCGGCGTGCCACTGTTATTGCTTCTATCTACAATCCGTATCCAACCGTTCGACCGCCCAACCGCCCAGCCACCCGACCACCCAACCATCCAACCACCCAGACTCGCCCGCTCCTAATGCAACATTCTTACGTGACAACGATTTATCCACCATGTATTGTTCTCCTTAATTTATTGCCTTTTAAATTCCCTGAATTATATTCAGTTCAAACAAAAAACTCTGACCATTTCGAGCGTGATTGTGTCATACATTTGTAACAGAATTTTGCGAATTACGGCGAATTTTGCGGCTTCCGTTTTCGAGAGTAAGTATGAGTTTATATAATTTTGCTATTTAAAGAGTTTTATTAAAACTTATATATATATATATATATATATATATATATATATATATATATATATATATATATATATATATATATATATAGCTGTAGCTGTGCCCGCGACTTCGTCCGCGTGGAACTAAATAAAGTTCTAAAAAAAAGTAGCCTAAGTTACTCCTTATTACATCAGCTATCGGCAATCGGTCCATTTTTTTCAGAGGTTAGCCGGAACAAGCAGACAGACAGACAAACAGACAAAATATGTAAAAAATGTTATTTTGTTATATGTACCGTGTATACATCCATATGCATTTAGTAAAAAGCGGTTATTTTAATATTACAAACAGACACTCCAATTTTATTTATTTGTATAGATTTGACTTGTGTTTATAAATCTGTTAAACAAACATAATAAAACAAAATAAAATGCGATTCGCTGTTGAACATATCTCCAATATGAATATGTAACATGTAATTTGCGTGTAATAAAACACTTAATGATAGCACGGCAACAAGAAATAAGGTGTAACATAATACTCCGCTATTACGAAAGGGGATCGACCATACTTCTTATGTACCCGTAACCCGTTGATGCCGCTTGGGGTGTTGTAGAACGCGTTACTTATTTTTTATTATCTTTTTTGTTATTTTTCATAAGATAATCTTTTTTTATGTTATTTTTAATTTTGAATGTTAGTTTAAATATGTGAACCTAGTTATACGTTCATAATTAAGTCAGAAGTTACGGCTACGTTTTTTCAAACTTATAACTACTCTCAGAAAATTTAGGCAGATTTCAAAGATCGTCTTATCTTAGAAATTTTATTTACTTATAATAGTTTTGGATAACAAATACCAATTTAATATTTAGATTCAAGCCTGGTGACATCCCACTAGTAGAGGTAATCTAAATTAACATTATGAGATGATGAACGTGTGTGATGTGTGAGAGATGAAAAAATAGATCTTTATTACACTGCATCACTGTTCTATTGTGGAAAATGGAACTTTTGCGCAAGGTCTACCATATAATGTATCAAATATTATTATAATATATGACGTAATCGGTTATATTACAGTTATCTGCAAACGCATATATTTGTGATGTGTTGTAACCGTAGACAAAGACCTTTCAATTGATATCAGTTGCTATCGCCATATTAATACAAGCATTATCAGAGGCTAAATTTGCTTTACCACTATTATCTATTGTGATTTGCTTCACTCAATTATATTGATCATATTCCTTGTTCTGCAGCAGTAGCCTACATTATGCTTAGTTTAGAAGTTTACTATCAGTCATATCCATTTTGTACCTGTATTATCACGTATTATACGTTATATTTTCGTCTCCAAGACTGGTTCCATCGTAATATTAAATTTAATTTTAACTGTGTAAGTGTAACAAATAGACAATAAGAGTTGCTTTCGCACTTACGATAGGTACTTTATACTTTAGAAAAAATGTCGTACTTGTAGATACGGTTCTGAAATTTTTGTATCACGTATAAAAAAAAGAAAAAAACTATTTCAATCCTATTTCGCCGTTTATTTGATTTATTAATATATTAATTAACATTTAATTTTTAAAGCTGTAATGTTCGTGTTATACTCTTCGAATGACAATTCAAATAGCAGTAGACTATGTATTTAAAGATGTAAAAATTAATACCATTATTAAAACATGATAATTAAACAACAATGATTTTACAGCTGCGAACAAAAGTTGAAGGAAAATGTATACACTAATTGAGTCTTGAGAAAACAAAAATGATTCAAAATCTCCTCAATCGCTAGACCGACATAACATCCTAATAATGGCGAGCGATGGTGGGTTAAATATAATTATAATCCCGGATGAAGGTCGGATCCGACATAATTATGTCGGATTTGTCCGCCCCGCGCCCTCGCCTACTTTTCCTTCAATCTTCCTGTACACGCGATTTTTATGGTAATTACTCTTTTATCATCATGTCATAATTCAATTTTACCTCACGAAAGCTGTAAGTTACGATTAATATTTGGTCGAGGAGTCGTTATGAAAATTTACTTTCCCAATATATATATTTTTTTCTTGTATTTTAAGATTCATTATTTGAGATAGAGAGGATCACGATGTCTCAGTTATTAGAATTTGAAATATAGTTAAAAGGAAAAATACGACTCAACTAATTATATTTTAAGGTTCATTATTTAAGGGGAACGGAAATGTTCCCTTATTAAAATTTAAGGTAAAACACAAAATTCAGTATTTTCTAAGAACATATTTGTAGTTATCGGAGGAAAATCTATTCACTGATGTTGAAATACTAAAATTTCTTTTTTGTAAATGAAATAAATCATCAAAAAATATATATAAACTGTTTATTGTTTGTTTCCAAAAAAAAAAAATACTTTATACGTTTCCAATTGGTATTAATATCATAAAATTTTCCATCAATTTACGTAAAGTTATTCCCCTCTCTGCATCGCCAGCAGTTTCTTACCTATATAAAACTAAAAGCAATTTCATAAGACCATAATCACAAAGTTACTAGTCTCGTACAAAACTTCTATGCAAAGAAAATAGACGCCAAGTTTTAGATGAAATTAAATTCCACCAAATTCTACGGTGCTTAGAATAATTTCACATACTACAGTTACTGGAGATCAAATAGCTTTCCTTATTGTAGAATTATATTTTGAACATTTTATAATCCAGAATACAACAATACTTTATAACTTTTAATCATAATCCTTTAATTTTCTTCAAAAGTTGAAATCATATTAGTTCACATTTCGTGTTAGATTAGAAATCTATGTTCTAATTTACCTTAGAAAATATCGCTTCAGCCTGTAATATCCCACTACTGGGCATAGGCCTCTTTCCCCATGTAGGAGAAGGATCAGAGCTTAATCCACCACGTTGCTCCAATGCGGGTTGGCGGACATATTCCCTACTATGAGTAACGATCGCTATCAGGTGTACATGATAACAACCGGGACCGACGGCTTAACGTGCTCTCCGAGGCACGGTGGGGAGACCCACAAGGACTGCACAAACACCTAGACTACGGCAAACACCTGTATGGCCAATACAAATGTTTGTCATGTGCGCGGATCGAACACGCAACCGCCAGCGCAACGGGTACAATCCATGGCTGTAACCGTTGCGCCACCGCGGCGTCTTAGAAAATATGAGACATTTATAATTGTTTCGTTAGTATATATTACCTACACTCTTGGACACCTCACATATTTATTTACATTCTATTAAATATAAGGAAAGTTGTTCAGGTGTTGTGAGCCTTGAAGGCATTCTACGCTCGACGATATTACAGATACTTTAAAACGTTATTCTTTAAAAATAAACTTGGCGCAGCGGCCATAGTACTGACCGTTACGCTGGCAGTCGCGGGTTCGATTCCCGCTCACGACTGATTTTCGGACCCCCAACACAGGAGAAAATCCTACTGGGGGATCCGTTGAGTGTGAAGCGTTTATAAAAAAAAACAGGCTAGAGGATTATCAATGTGTGTATGTGTGTAATACATACATACATATTGTTCATAATAATAATAATAATAGTAGCCGTGTGGTTCCCGGCAGAGTAGAATAGGACCACCCCTTCCTACGCCTAGGGTGTCGTAAAAGGCGACTAAGGGCAACAAAAGCTGCATAACACCCGCGCAGCCTCCTTGGAGAGCGTGAGTGCCTCTCCAAGTGAGTATATTAGCACTCAAAAAAAAATACAATGATGGAGGAAGATTTAGAAAGGCGCATAGGGCCGCTGCCTGGGGGACGCCAGGGCGCGTCTGGAGCTGGCGCTGGACGTGGCAGCATGCGGGCCGCCAGCCAACCCCGCCGATCGGCACCACCACCTGACCGGTCGGGTTATCCACCATCCCCACCAGTTGGCTTGGCGACGACAGAGCCCCAAGGGACTCAGCATTCGTTGCCCGCTGCTGGTGGAGTACGTCGCATGAGATGGACACCGAAAATGAACGAGAGTGTCATGCGTGCGTACTATAGGGCTGTGGGACGTGAAACCGGGCGGACTGGCTACCGGGCAGTAATGCACCGCGAGTTCCTACTGCTTGAGCCTACGCTAACTGTTACGGAACAGAACCTGGCAGATCGAGCTCGGTACATCCAACGAAAGGGCATATTTGACGCCGCCGAGCTCGAACGATTTCGACGTGAGGCTGCTCCTGAAGTCGAACCCGTGTCCACGGTGCGCAACGAAGTGTCAGCGCAACAAGAAGGCGTTCGTAGCGAAGCGCCTGTGGAGGTGATCACTGAGGGAGCAGTCGCCCAAAAAGTAGAACAGATGAGAGGGATCTTGCAAGAGGCGATTTCCGAGACTCGAGGCGCTCCTCTGGAAATGAGACCGCGACTCTCTCGCCTCCCCCTCAATGCCGCGACGCGGAATGCCATTGAGGCAGCCAACAGACTGTTGCCGCCCTATTTGGAAGGCAGCCTCAACTTGGAGGATACGGGTTCTATTCTCTTCGGCGCTGCTCTAGCGGTGCACCGCCTTGTCGGAGCCAAGACCCAGGAGTCTGGACGCGCTACTCATAAGAATAGCGACGTACCAGCCTGGAAGAGGAGAATAGAACGCCGTATCAACCTGGCCAGGGCCCTCATTGGTAGGCTGCTAGCTTTCAGGTCGGGCAACACAAGGCCAAGGATTGTGCGCTCTGTTAGAATGGCCTTCAACGGGCTAGGCATCAGCCTCGATCAGCCTGACATAGCCGATAAACTAACGGAGCGCATCGACGGCCTGAAGCAGAGAATCGCGGCATGGGGAAAGCGCATTCGCAGGTACTCTGAGAGAGTTGAGCGCTTTCGACAAAATCGCCTCTTCGTGAGTGATCAGAAAAGGTTCTATAGAAAGCTGGAGAACCCGATATCGGGCTCTGCTTCCCTAAAACCGAGTACGGTTGACCTCGTCGCCTTCTGGCGCAACATATGGTCAGGGGAGGTGGAGCACGAGGAGGGCCCTTGGATTGCAGCGGTTCAGGGCGCATGTGCTAAAATCGAACCGATGAACCCAATCGCCATCTCTACGGAGGACGTCAGTGGTGCGGTCCGGCGGGCTCCGAACTGGAAAAGTCCGGGGGCCGACGGTCTGCATCACTACTGGCTGAAAGGGCTCTCGGTCTGCCATGCGACCTTGGCTCGACAATACCAAGAGGCAATAGATCGGAAGACACTCCCGAACCTTTTCACTACCGGGATCACTCACTTAGCTCCTAAGTCCACCAACACCGCAGATCCCACCAACTACCGCCCCATAACGTGTCTGACCTCCATCTACAAGACACTGATGTCCGTTCTGAGCTGTAAGATCTCACGACATATTGGTGAGTTTAATATCCTGCCTGCAGCTCAGAACGGATGTCGTGGAGGCGGTCGCGGTACAAAGGAGCTCCTTCTCATCGACTCTGTGGCGGGCCAGCTTGTCAGACGCAACCGGCGGAACTTTTCGGCCGCCTGGATCGACTAAAAAAAGGCTTTCGACTCGGTGCCTCATTCATGGCTCCTGAGGGTCCTCGAGCTGTACAAGATTGACCAGGCAGTTCGAGACTTCCTCGGAGTATGTATGGGGCAATGGAGCACGATCCTATGTCTCCAGGGCGAGCGACTGACGGGTGCGGATGACCCAATCAGGATACGGAGGGGTATTTTCCAGGGTGATTGCCTGAGCCCACTATGGTTCTGCTTGTCCTTGAACCCTCTAAGCACCCTGCTGGAGCGTTCGGGGACAGGCTTTCAGTTTCGGAGAGGAGGTACTAAAGTCTCCCACCTTCTCTACATGGACGACCTCAAATTGCTGGCACCTAACGCTGCACGCCTGCAGGAACTGCTGAAAATCACTACGGAGTTCAGCAGTTCCATCAGGATGCAGCTTGGAGTGGATAAGTGTGCGGTCGTGCATGTGGACAGGGGTCAGGTGACTCAATCGTCGCAGCTTAGTCTCGAATTAACATCATTCAAGACCCTTTCCGAAGCTGAATCTTACCGGTATCTGGGTATGTCACAATGCATAGGGGTGAAGGAAGTGGACATGAAACAGGCAGTTTGCGAAATCTTTTTTGGACGGCTAACAAAAGTTCTTCGGAGCTATTTGTCAGGAGCCAACAAGGTCCGAGCCTATAACGCCTGGGTCATGCCCACTCTCTTATACACCTTTGGCATACTCAGATGGACTCAGACCGAACTTGACGCCCTGGACAGAAGAGTCCGCACAACTATGACGCACCATCGCATGCATCACCCTAAGTCGTCGGTCATGAGACTGTACATCCCGCGGAAGTGTGGTGGTCGAGGCATGTTAAGCGCTAAGACCATGCATAACCGCGAGGTGTGCAGCCTCAGGGCCTACTTTGAAACGAGACGGGACAGCCCTTTGCATGGTGACGTTTCAATGTATGACAAAGGACTAACCCTCCTAGCCTTGGCCAAAGAGAACTGGCAGAAACCGGTCGTACTGAGCACCTCTGACCGGGAGACCGTATGGATGGAGAAGGAACTGCATGGACGGTTCTACAAGGCGCTTCACGCGCCTCACGTGGACAGTAAGGCCTCCGTGCAGTGGCTGCGATTCGGCGACCTCTTTGGGGAAACCGAAGGTTTTGTCTGTGCAATACAAGATCAGGTGGTCAAGACGAACAACTACCGAAAGCACGTCCTGAAGGATGGCACTCCCGACTTCTGTCGAGCCTGTCGTCATCCCGGTGAGTCACTCAGGCATGTGCTTTCGGGTTGTTCCGCGCTTGCTAATACTGAGTACTTGCACAGACACAACCAAGTGGCCAAGATTCTCCACCAAGAGCTTGCTCTTATGTACGGTCTCCTGGAACAGAGGATGCCGTATTACCAATACTCACCGGTGCCAGTACTCGAACGCGACGGAGTCCGGCTCTACTGGGACCTGCCTATCGCCACAGACAGGACGATACTGGCGAACAAGCCTGATATCGTGGTGATGGACAGGGCACGGTCGAGGGTATTTTTAGTGGACATCACCGTCCCGCATGACGAGAACCTCGTGAAAGCCGAGACTGAGAAAAAACGTAAATATCTGGATCTGGCGCACGAGATTGTCGACATGTGGGGTGTGGGGTCCGCTGAAATAATCCCTATCGTAATATCTGCCAGCGGTTTGATCCCGGTTAGCCTCGCTCACCATCTGAGGCAACTGGGGATCCGGGACGGTTCACTCGCAGCCAGGATGCAGAAGGCGGTGTTACTTGACTCGGCTAGGATTGTCCGCCGGTTTCTCAGCCTACAGCCCTAACCCCCGGCCGTTTGATCTCCCTGCCGGGGCGTATTCCTCCACCCGCTTATATTTATATATGTAAGTATAAGTAAATTTACTATATTATCTATATAAGTAGTTATTGTAATATATGTATCTATTATGTATTGGGCGGGCGGAGTGACATTCAGTGGAATAATAATAATAATAATAATTTTTTTTTTTCGTCCAGTGGCATCGCAGGTTCATCTTCTCATAACTTTAAACCTATACATTATAACAACATACTTTTTCAGGCAAAGCTAATCTTAGTAGGTTGGCCTGGTCTTGATTATAAAATAACTTTTATTCATAAGGATTAATATGCCAAGCGCCAGCAGCTTCTATGGAATTGTAATCTTATATATTTAAATACATGTATATGTATAAATTAATCCCGATAATGTATAATATGTACGCGAACAACTTCTGAACGGAATAATTCTTTTGTGTCGTATTCGTTACTGTCGGGATAAAGTTTGTACGAACGAAAAAAAAAAATCCTTATTGTCAATATATAATTATTTATTAAAATGTGTCTTTCTACTTTTTATTTCTTTGTACTATTATGTATATGCAATAGAGTACTAATAAATAAAAGAAAATTTGGTGGAAAAACATGGCCGTACGTGTCAGCTAGTTTTTTATGAATCTTTAATAATTACAGCTGTGAAATTGATACGTCTTATTTACATAGTAATTTCAAATGGATTTCGTCACTAAATTGCCGTAAATTATCGTCATTATAGCCAGTAAATTTTGATAATCTAAAGGTATTAGGCGGGTGGTGTAAGGTTTCAGTTTTTGGTGTTAATTAACTGGATACAATGAAAATGAGTTTAAAGGCGTTCTGACACAGTTTTCTGTAGAAAAAGAAAATTTGAGCCGTCACGTGACGGCTGGCAGATGTGAAACATTTATTTTTCTTATATATAAAAGAATTTTCAATTCAATTTTTTTTTAATATCACGACAACTCAATTATTATATACTATAGTATAGTACATATATTACATCATATAGCGTGGCGATGCGTCGCCAGGACCTGTATCGCCACGCCAACAATCAAGTTTACCCTCGCCTATAGATGTTTCATTGGGTGGCGGTGCGTCGCCACCACAGAAATCTAAATAATATTGACTTATTATTTAGATTTCTGTGTTCGCCACGGTCTGTATCGCTACGCGAGCAATCAGGTTTACCCCTCGCCTATAGATGTTTCACATCAATTATAAAAACACTATAGTTTGTAATGCTATTTATTAAGATAAGATTAACGTTTGTTACTTCTAAATACTAAAACTTCTAACTCGTTTTATAACCTAATATGGCAACTTATTCTGAAAATTTGATCGGGCCTTCTATTCATATGTACAGCATAAAGATAAATTACTTTGGCATGAAGTGTATCAATAAACCACTCAAGGTCATGATTCAATAATGATTTCCATGGTATTTTATGTTTGAAAAGGAATAATTTTAAAACCGTGATGTTGAAGAATATGCATTTTTAAGGCTAGTTGGTAATAATTATAGTAACGAGATAGGTTCTGTAAATTATATTGAGAGAATTTCTATTTTATAATTAAATAATACATACAAATTCTTATATAACTCAAAATTTAATGTATTCTATAACATTAAACATCTAAGGACATGAACATCTTCATTTCTAAAGTAAAATCTATTTTAATTTCAAAGTACATCAAAATCTTACCCAGATTTGACTTGAAAAGAGACAATTCCGTATTTACAAAATATTATTAAATACTAAAAATTATTTAGCATCAAAGACATATTTCAGTATTTGGGAAGGAGGGATTTTTCAATAACATTATCAACATCAAAATTATGAGAAGCACGTGTCTAAAGCGCGTTCAAACAAATCCTTATTCGTCTAAGCTGAGATAACGCGTATCAGCGTTGGTGACGACACGTGTTTAGCAATCTTAATTTGCGTTAACTGCTGAAGTGGTATTAGGAAGATTCGGGCTCAATCTCGCACGGGACCGTACATTAATCAAGTCGATGTATGTGAGCTGTAATGGGCTTAAGCGAGTTCTTTGTTAGTGAAGTATTTCATTCTTCGCATTGAGGTGTTTAAGATAATGTATCCGTAGATGTTATTGTGTTTATTATTTTTGGGTTAAATGGAGACGGACATGTGTATATTAATTTTTTTTATTAATTCGCCCAAAGAAATGTCTTACGCTCGGTGTTGAGCCAAATGTTCTAATGATACTTGCATATCTGAGAAACGGCTTGTGCCCAACTTTGGGAAGTTTATAGGCCATTGAAACATAAAGCGAGATTTCAACTGTTGGTCTGAGCTTCTTCTATCTAGGCGAAGAGTCGCAGTTTAACCTTCCGTACTGCAGCACTGTAATATTTAGGGGATAATTTCCCTATTATGAGAAATGATTGTCGTCAGATGTTAATGATAATAACTGTGAGTCATTCACTTGTGTGTTCATAGTTTGTCTTTGACTATAGAAACCAGTAAAGAACTCTCAAAAAAATATTCAGATGGCAATTGAAAAGAAATGTTTGTACAACTTAAAAAACAAAAAAAAAAAAAACTTTTTATACTATTAGAACAACTGCGGTTATTTTAGCTTCATTTACATGAACAATTAGAATGTATGTGCTTCGTAGAATATGTTGTACTACTGTGTGTATGTAAAAAAAATATTTAAATACGAAATAAACAGGTAATTAAGTATTACCAATATTAGTAATTATGATTTAAGAGCTTGAAATGAACTGTCCCACCTTTTTCGCACGGGATAGCTTAAAGTAAATTTATTAAACAGAACTAAATTACTTTTTACTCATTGATTAGCAACGGCGTTATCGCCAAAATCTTTTACAATAAATTTTAAGCAGTCAAAGTTGCATGTAGAACAAAAAAAGAAACACTTAGCGAATCGAGGGGAACAAATGAAAAAAGTTAGTTAGGGGGCAAAGACAAAAAAGAAACGGGCAACCTAATGGGTCCAAGTTGGGAAACACTTTGGCTAAACATTTGCTAATGGAAATGGAAGGGAGCCAGCGGTGAAGTGTAACGGTTGATTCCGTTGTTTTTTACACGCACCGTGAATGCGATGCCAAATTCGTATATTTAGAGTGAAAACGTACTGCCTTGTGGCTTCTTAATTCATAAATTAAAGAAATGTTTAGGATTCGTAGATTTCGTAGATTGATTCATAAACTAATTTGATATTTGTAAAGTTTTACTTATACATACAAACAACCATCTGTTCCTGAGATAAATATAATTATAAAAAGGTTAGTTCCTAATATATATATTACTCTACTTGTTATCACATGTTAATTACGTTTGGAAGCATTTTTTTTTCTTATATTTCCATAATGTATATTTTTTGACATGATTTATATGCTTACACGAACAATGAAAAGACACATAAAATGAAAATAGTTTATAAAATAATATTAGTAGCTAAATCTGTTCCATCTGGAACACCTCGGATACAGATATTTGATACTAAAAGTAATTTCAAAATTTATTTCAGTGTTCCGTAACAGAGGAAGTCGACAAAGGAGTTTATCTACTAACTTTATTTCTACTAATTGGCATTAAAGTTTTCGATGTAAATGTCCTTTGTTAAGCTCGTTATAACTCCTCGACTGTTTTTACGAAAGCAAAAATATCGTTTTAGTTACTGGTTTGTTTATAAACTTGGGTCCCTAATGGAAGTTTATCGTTGGAAATCCTTTATTGAAAAACTGGATTTTGTAAAATTTCGCCGTCTATTGGTTACAGAAAAAAAAACATTAATCAGAATCGGGATTATTGTTCCAAGTTTGCGACTAAAAAAGTGCAAAAGTAATAATTCAAGAGGTCGCGATCAGGTGCTCCTAACTGCCCTGATTTACTCGCCAACTTGCTAACTCTCGAATTTGTTTTTTTTATTATTTTATTAGCATATGAATAATGTTTAAGGCATATTGCACTATCAACTGATATAATATGTTTAGTATAATGTGAGCAATATTGAGACATGTGTTCCAATTTTTTTTTTGAATTTGGAAGTCTTTTAGTTATACAGCGCTATTGTTTAATGACAAAATTGAGTCATTTTAAAATATGTATAATTAATTGAATAATTTGTTGATTTGATAATTTTTCCCTTTATTATTTTTTTTTGTAATATTTAACAAAATATTTTAAACAAAAACAGTGGTAAGATTTAAATTTAGTAGCAGAAAATTTAACAATTTTAATTATTGTGTTCATGAATAAGGAATTTTAATTTAGTAAGCATTTCAACAGCCGTGCCGATTGTTGAAGTTTCATAAATGTTGTTTTGTTCTCGGGTTGATATCGAATAATATCGTAAAAGAATATTCGAGTATTTTACTAAATTTGTTTGTAATTCGAATATAAAATGTTTCGAAAAAATTTTGCTTCACAATAAGATTCAATATATTTTGTAGACTTGTAGTGGTTATTGATTTGATAAATAATTTTAAGATGTTTTAATTTAGACGAAAATTTTATTGAAATTGAAATGTACATACGCAGCCTCTTTTGGATTATCGATTTGGTAGTAGATTTTTTCATTTTTTTTTATATGTGTATGTGTGTATATATATATAATGTATGTATAAACATATTATATACATATATAATATATCCGTTATATAAAATGTTTGCGCCCCTTCCTAAACACCATATGCTAGTCCTGTGCTAGTTCAAGTTTTAGGTGTGACAAGCTTATTGTGTCGTCTGCGTTAGTACCTTGGCATTTCGTTGTGTCTGATAAATTTAATTCGAGTGTGAATTTTTTTAGTTAGGATTTTATAAATCAAGATTAGCGTATTAAAATGATATAACTGGTATACATTAATTATTTTTGTTACCTTCTAGATTATATTAATGCTTGTTATGAAATCGTAGTTGAAAATAACCTTTTTTCTGTATTAGTGTGTGAAAGTTTAAATAAATAAAAATATTATCACGTTATAATTTTTAATGGCAACTTTCTTTTATATTTTACATACAATGTGTCCAGTGCTTCTAACTACAGTCTTGTCATGAAATATGAGTAGTAGTAGTTTGTAAGGACCATTTCCATTTTATGCTTTTTATCTGACCCAACCTGGGTACCAACAATTATATGTATAAGGTTTTGTATATCACTTCCAAGCTCTGTCACTGTTAATTTTTGGGTGGACAGACGTATCGTTCTCGAAGACGGTAAGTATTAATAAATAATTAACTTGTTGTGTGAGTCGCGTCTGCTTTCTCTTGCTAATGTAAGTTAAACGAGGAAGCGTTTTAGTTTAAACAATATTAACAAACGATATAGACTCTTCGAAAGTTATTATAATTTAGAGAGTAGAGCAGAAAGGGCAAAGATATTTAGAAATAGTCAGAATGACGCTTGTAATGCTGGTATAATTTTTAGTTAATTAGAGGATATACTGAAACTTCGAAATGCGCATGCAATATGTATACGCTTCAGCCTGTATTATCCCACTACTGGGCATAGGCCTCTTTCCCTATGTAGGAGAAGGATCAGAGCATAATCCACCACGCTACTCCAATGCGGGTTGGCGGATATATTCCCTACTATGAGTAACGATCGCTATCAGGTGTACATGATAACAACCGGGACCGACGGTTTAACGTGCTCCGAGGCACGGTGGGGAGATCCACAAGGACTGCACAAACACCCAGACCACGGCAAACACCTGTATGGCCAATACAAATGTTTGTTACGTGCGGAGATCGAACCCGCAACCGCCAGCGCAACAGATACAATCCATGACTGTGACCGTTGCGCCAACGCGGTGACTGTATCAATCTGTATTAACAGTAGAAATCAAATTAATATATTTTTTTCTAATATTTACGCGAATTTCACGCATTATAATGAAACAACTTTTTCCGATTTTATCGCGGTTTATTATGTTTCTTAAATGTCCGATGTTTCGGATAGTTTACAGCAACCATGGTCACGAACTAATAGTAAAAAACTTCATCATCATCATTCATCATCATTCCAGCCTATTGCAGTCCAATGCTGGACATAGGCCTCCACAAGTTCGCGCCAAAAATGAGTGAACTCATGTGTGTTCCCCATAGTCACCACGCTGGGCAGGCGGGTTGGTGACCGCAGGGCTGGCTTTGTCGCGCCGAAGACGCTGCCGCCCTTCTTCGGCCTGTGTGTTTCAAAGCCAGCGGTTAGATGGTTATCCCACCATCGGTCGGCTTCTTAAGTTCCAAGGTGGTAGTGGAACCTTATTATCCCTTAGTCGCCTCTTACGACACCCACGGGAAGAGAGGGGGTGGCCAAATTCTTTAGTGCCGTAGCCACACAGCACATTTATATATATATATATATATATATATATATATATATATATATATATATATATAAACGTGTGTATTTTCGGCTATTAACGGCTATATTCTTTGGTGCCGTAGCCACACAGCAGTAAAAAAACTTAATAATCTATTAAGTTTTTAATAAACCGCGTTTTTTAAAATCCGATTTTTTTTTCATTATAATGTGTGAAATTAAATTTGCGTAAACATTAGAAAATAATGTGTGAACCAAATTAAGGTTGGTAAAACAAACTTGAACTTGTGAAGTTATAGGTGTAAGATTTGGTTTTAATTAGTAAGAAAAGTTTGTATAGAAAGAACGTTAATTCGTTTGTTGAGTTAGTATTGGATCGAATACATTTTTAACTGACTTCAAAAAAGGAGGAGGTTACTCAATTCGACCGTATATATTTTTTATTTTTTTATTTTTATGTATAATCGGGGATAACTTCGTCGTTTATGAACCGATTTTGAATTCTTTTTTTGTTGGAAAGGAGATATCCTAAGTATGGTACCATAAGAAAACTAGGATCATGGAATGCCAAAGAAATCGAGGGAGACACTCTAAAATCCGCATAAATTTTTACTGCATGTACCGATTTTGACGATTTTTAAGTTAATCGAAAGCCAATGCTTATCATATCACGTGGCCAAGTTTAAATTTCATCAAGGTCTGATTACAACTTCTACGTAATCTTTGATAATGCGTATTTACTTGACTATTTTTTCGTCTACCTACGTTGTATTACTTACGTACTTATCGATGTAATTGAAGTCGGTTTTTTTTTCGTTTGCCAGTAAACGCAATTACTGTTTGATAGGTTAAGTATAAAATAGTCAAAAATGTATCTCACATTGTGTACAAGGATAACTGAAACAATTTTGGATTAAATGTAAAGCACGATGATGGTCTTCCAGTCATATATTTCGATCAGGTTTAATCTACCATATAAATGGAACTACATATGACCCAATAAATAAAATCGAAATTCAAAAGTGAATTAATTTAGTAGTAGCTGACTTTTGTCGACAAGCAACATTGTAGAGAATTCGAAAATCGAAGAATATCAAATGTTGACGATTTTATTATTTTGGACTAGCTTTATAAACGACATTGTAATACAAATATCCATAATTGTTATATTAATCTCATTAAAAATGTTCTTTAATTTTTTTTTGTATCACTAGGGTTGCAAACAAGCTTACGTTGACTTTACCCCCGACCCTTTTTAGATGTGTTGACTACCTTATTCACCACATGAACGCAATTCTTCTTGAGAATAGTATTATTTGACTGAGATTAAGGTACTCTGATGGTCGCTCTGCGTGTAGGATGTAATTCTGATTTGATCTTAATAAAATTACTTTAAATCTGCTAGTGAGAAATGGAATTTTATATCTTATATTGGAACTTTGGCTGTGTTTTGATGTTTCAAAATGAAAAATTAGGGAAGCGCTTACTCTTAAACCTCTATATTTTTATAAAAATACATTAATATGCTATAAAATGCACTCTTTTGTACACATTAAACTATAAATTAAATATCTTTTGAAGCATTTTAGAAGTATTTTTATACCATTATAGTATAAAGAATCGGTAAAAAAATATTATGTTGGACGTCAACGTTTTTTATGTACCTACCTAAGAATGTTAGCAAAATAATGCGAAATCATATCAGGAAATTATTTACTAGGAGGCCCATTGATGATGAATATGAAGCCCAATAAATATTTTTACGTTCCTATCATAATAATGATCAGAGCCATCTGTGATTATCTGCAAGAACCAAATCAAGTAATCGAACTTATCGTTCTGAGTTCGATCATTAGTTCCTAAACAAGCTACTAGAAAGCGCTGAGGGCGTGGAGACGCGCTGTTTCGGATCTTCCAAATATTTTTACTATTATTTGCTTTAATAGCTAAATTTGTAGGGTATATGTTACACTACAAGTAAGAAAGTCTTAAGAAACATTCTCTTTTCCTACCAAGATACCATCCCTGTTTGTCTCCCTTCAGTAGTTATCTTATTATGTAAGTCACTAAGCATAAAGTGAATTACACCACTGGATCCACTGAGGCAAATAACAAAATATATGAGCCAATAAAATAGAAACGACTTAAATATATTCTTTATCAAAGGCAACTTGAGAATGACAGGAAACAATATAAAAGAGATTATATTCGTTGACTTTTCTTCAGAAGCGCTGTCAGAAACAACAAGTCGTTTTATTGGAAAACAATGTTTGGTTAAAGAAAAATATTCTTTATATTTATCAGTCATCGAATCAGTTTTCTCTATTAATAATATGCATATATGCAAAAATATAATAGTGGCGGTTGCGGGTTCGATCCCCGCACATGACAAACATTTGTAATGGCCGTACAGACGTTTTCTGTGGTCTGGGTGTTTGTGCAGTCCTTGTGGGTCTCTCCACCGTGCCTCAGAGAGTACGTTAAGCCGTCGGTCCCGGTTGTTATCATGTACACCTGATAGCGATCGTTACTCATAGTAGGGAATATATCTGCCAATCATCAGAGTGTCATCGTCATCCAGACGAGGAGTGGGAGGCTGCGAATACATGACAGCGTTTCGCACGCGATAGTCGCGGTGACTAGACACACCAAGGCCTGTGTCTACTACACCGACTACAGAGATGACGCGATCTGTCGTTTCGTCGGGAGGGCGGCGGAGGCTACGGAAAAAGACATCCTCGAGCATAGTCTCAAGATGGCGATTCATAATAGCGATACCGCCGTCGTTGAGAGTATTCTCGAGATGTCAAAATAAAATTGGAATAGGTTGCTTTGCTTGGGAGTACTCCTCGGTGGTAGTAATATAGACAATATTAAAAAATATATTTTTAAGAAAACTATTATTACGCATGTAAATAATGTAAGATTTAGCTAGATATAAGTATAGTATTATAAGGAAATAATAATAATACAAAAAAAAAAAAAAAAAAAAATTGTACTATACATTAGATTAAGAACCGGTCGGTGGACTCACGTCTCTTTTGGAGACATTAAAAACAGTCTGACTTGAACAGCGATGTTGCTGAGTAACGCCTACCTTGAAATACAAAAAAAATAAAAATAAAAATTGCATGTATTTCGAATAAAAAAGGACATGGGTTTATAAGCCCGTGGATGTATATGACTTGTAAAAAAAAAAAAAAAATATATCTGCCAACCCGCATTGGAGCAGCGTGGTGGATTAAGCTCTGATTCTTCTCCTACATGGGGAAAGAGGCCTATGCCCAGTAGTGGGATATTACTAGCTAAAGCGAGCGAAATGCAAACATAATTCCTTCTATTACTTCAATGGTAGTAGTATCACTAGGGAACCAAACAATCTGATGTAATTAGTCATAATGCAGTAGTTTTGATTTTACAGGTGAATTTATATAACATTTTAAATTCACTAAACTCATAATTACTGTGATTTATAAGATAAGATAAAATTGTAAAGTAAATACGCATTATTAAACATAACTCATCTCAATCATATTTACATAAGAAATACATGATAAGTATGAGCTTTCGATTATGAAAAGAATCATCAAAATCGATACACACAGTAAAAGGTTACTATGATCTATGATCTATGATATAATGTAGGTCGACGATAAATAGTCAAACAAATAGCCATTATTAGAGATAAATCAAAAAGTACTTGTCATATCTCGATTAAATTTATATTGGACCACATGATAAGCCACACGTTTCGATCAAAAAATAACCATAGAAATCGGTCCACGCATTGAAAAGTTAGGAGGTTGCACACATAAAAAATACAATCGAATTGATAACCTCCTCTGTTTTTTGATGTCGGTTAAAAAGTAACATTATTTCATAGTATTAATTTAAAAAAAACATTACTAGACTCTACCAATATTATACCAGACATAGCAGATTTTGCGTGATGTCAGAATGAAGATTGTTTTAGCTGCTTTCATTGTCCCAATAAATATAATATTTTGTTTTTTAAGGTTCTGTACCTCAAAAGGAAAAAAACGTAACCCTTATATGACCATTATAGGAATTTGGTACGCAGAAACGTCTTATTGCACAGATAAAGGAAAAATTGCGAAAAGCATAAATTTTTAGTTACACCATAATATTTTTAATAATTTTTTTTTGTAGGGAACCCTCAATATGCGAGTCCGACTCGCACTTGGCCGTTTTTTTAATATTTTAATTATACGTATATATATCTAGGAATCAATCAAAATTTGCTGCGTGGTTACGGCAATGAAGAATATAGCTACCTCCTCTCTTCCCGTGGGTGTCGTAAGAGACGAGTAAGGGATAGCACAGTTCCACTACCACCTTGGATCTAACTACTAACAATGAAATACACAGGTCGTAGACGGGCAGCAGTGTCTTCTGTGCGACAAAGCCAGCCCTGCGGTCTCCAACCCGCCTGCCTAGCGTGGTGACTATGGGCAACACACATGAGTTTACACCATTTTTGGCGTGAACTTGTAGAGGCCAATGTCCAACAGTGGACTGTGATAGGCTGAAATGATGATGATGATGATGATGATGATGACGATATCTAGGAATCAAGAATAGAATATTTTGTTGACGTAGACTGTAAAATACAGCTCATAATGTTAGAACGATACGCATAAATGCTACAGATGAACCCAACAGGGAATTCTAGTCATTATAAAGTTCTAACATTCCCTGATACACAGACGATATATAACCTAAAACGGTGAAAATGCGAGCGTGAAATTTTGCTCAGACATTCCCTTAATACAAAGTTCATAAGAAAATAGCAATTCACTTACTATTTTAATTAAATGAAAGTCTAAATCTTGATCATAATTAGGTCTGTCAACTCATATTTAAAAGTCAAAAACGCTGTTCTATACTGCAATAGTCTGTAAATAATTATTTATAGATATGTACACAATACACACACGGTTATCTGTTCTTAAAGTAAGCAACTTAATGCTTGTGTTATAGGTAACAGCCGACTGTTATATAGCTATATATTTTTGTTTCGATAAACATACTTATAAATAATACATATATAAATAAATATTTATATTACACCCAGACTCGGAGTGGGAATCGAATCCACAACCCTCGGAGCAGAAAGCAGGGTCACTACAAACTGCGCCAACGGGCTAGTCAGATTTATGTTAATTTATAAAACTTTCAACTAACATACTAGTGTTGTAAGGTTTCTTAGTAACAGTAACTAGTGGACTGTAAGGATCTTAAATAAATAAATATTATCTATACATCTACTAAGACGCTACACAAGAAGAAAAAGAAGAAGAAGTGTCTTTGTTTTGGTTTCAACATAAACGTGTTTTTTCAAGTGCGTATTTGCATGATGATTTTTGGCCTACTGATTAAATATATGTTTCGTGCGTTTGTGGAAATTCTTCCTTTACATGGGTTCACTGCTAATAAGAGATGAAAATTTGTAAAGAAATTCGTCGCTTTTGGTGTAAGAAGTATAAAAATTTTTCTCTAAGGATTTCTTATTTAAAAAATAAATAAATCAATGTATCAGTTTTCCAGAATCCTATCTTTAAAAGACGTGAATTAGGTATTGAAGATTTTATAGAACTTCGTTCGTTTGTTTTAATATTAGAGACATGAAACTATGTTTTTTTTTCAATCTACGGACTCAAAACAGTAAAAATGTGTTTCAGACTTTGTGGAGATTCTACCGCTAAGAGGGTGTATAAAGGTGTTATTTATTTATTATTTATTATTATTATTATTATTTATAAAAGTATGAAACTTTATCTAAAGGCTTTGATCAAAAATACATTAACATTTATATCCGTATTTTTGAAGTTCAATCTCTAATGTGGTAAAACAAGGCTTGACATTATGTATGAAGTCGCATTTTATATCTAAAGTCGCATAAACCTTTATTATTGGATTGGTTTTGATGCAATAAATACCCTTTATGTTAAATGTGTTACCTCCTATGTTTGATGTTATATATACTTAACTTTATACATACTAGATCCACTTTGGTATAAATTAATAAGTATTCCAGCTTTTGCTTAAATTCTGGATGGTTAAACAGGGGTTTAGTTAGTAATCGTATCACGAGAATTGCCTAAACATGGCTGAAGTACATCTAAGGGGAGACTGTTTTTCTTACAGCTGCTTTATGAAGTCTGAGCGAAATTGAGCTCTTCAAGCTGTCTGGTAGTTCTAGCACACGAAAATCGAACCGTGAATGTGGAATACAAGAAAGTTCTAAATTACTGTAATATAATAATTAGGAACTATCTTAACACCTCGTACTATATATAATCAATTTCTACGCAGTGAAGTTGCGAGCAACAGCTAGTTATTAATAGGAAGGGTTGTATGTAACAAACACACTAACACGACATGATATATTCTGACTTTACAAACATAACTTTTATAAATTAATATTATCATACATAGTATAAAACAAAGTCGCTGCCCGCTGTCTGTATGCTTAGATCTTTAAAATTACGCAACGAATTTTGATGCGGTTTTCTTTACTAAATAGAGTTATTCTACAGAAAGGTTTAAATTTATAATACATGCATAATATATGAGTAGAGGAACACTGAGAGTTTTTGCAACTGTGCGAAGCCGGGGCGGGCCGCTAGTTGATATATAATTTTATGTAAGAAGTCAGCAAAATATTGCACGTGTTGTTTCGGAAAAACATTCTTCCTAGCTATAAGTTCCACTAGCTATTAACAAAAAAGTTTTACCCGGCGTGTATCGTCCATTCGTTTGAAAAACGTAATACGATCTTAAGCTCGACATGAAACCTCTCGGAATGAAACTCGTTCGCTATCTCGCTGCCCGTCAATCTTATTGTCATTCAATTTGAATTTACGCTTAGACCAGTTTTTGCACGATCTAACAGTTGGCCTCTGAAATAGCGTTTTTTTTCACATTTTGCGTGACAAAGAAATAAATATTTGTTATTACAAATGCTGTTTTGTCGTAAATAAATGTTTTGAGATATAGTACTTTTTTTGTTGTGTTAGTATGTAAACCACGAAGTATTAATATCTATGTAGTGCAAATAATCTTTAAAATAAATATTCTGAGGTTTGTATTTTAAATGTGATAAACACAAAATAAGATTAACTTAGTTCTTGTTACTAGCGTCTATACATACTAAAGTGCAATGTGCAAGGCTTCAATATCTGTAACAGGTGTTTTTTTTTATGTCACTATGTCGGCAAACAGGCGTACGGCTCACCTGATGGTAAGCGATTACCGTAGCTTATAGACGCCTGCAACACCAGAAGCATCGCAAGCGCGTTGCCGACCCAATCCCCAATCCCTCCAGGAGCTCTGGTCACCTTACTTACCAACAGGAATATAATACTGCTTGAAAACATTATTATTTTGCTATGATCTTCTGTAAGGTCGAGGTACTACCCTAGTCGGGCTACTCCATATTTTGAGCAGGAAATTCCTGCTGTGCCCTACCTCAGTTTTTCGTTCTACCATCGAGAATTTTATAATAATAAAAACTTTTCCTTTTAAATTCCCTTGTTTCTAAAAAGTCATACTTAAGTCATTTGTCATGGCCCGACCCTCATCTGTTTTAGGGAAGGAAAAAGTAACATTTGTCACTGCATCGGAATCTGTTGAATTAGATGCTTCAAAGGTTCAACTGACGGGAATCTGAGCTCATTTTTTTCTTCTTCTATCAAATCACGTCCAATATACACGGAGTTTCATGGCTGAATCTCTTATTAGTGTTTTTACATCGTAGATATTGTTTGATATTACTACAGTATATGGAATAAAATTCTTTTTATTAAGTCTTGGTACGACTAAGATATAAATAATCAAAGAATTTAATAATTAAGAAAATTAGATAATTGCGCCGCTGAACTTTGTATAGTATATTGTATATATATGTATTTTATATTTATATTGGCTTTCATAGCTTCAAGTACAATACAGGTAATCATGTAAAATGGCGCTCATTTTAATATACATTTGTTCGTAATTCAGATTGCTTGTATTATATGCGTTTTCAAGATCAATCGGTATTAAAACTATTAACGTTTACTTTTGCCTTGAAATAAAAGACGACTCGTATGATAAGAAATTCGTGTATTTTCTGACCAAAAAACAACGAATAATGAAATGAATAAATGATGAACGGTACAATTTTAAATTTTTGAACAAAGGAAAAAAATCGTATGAAGTTAGGCGAGGTCCCTCCGCCCGTCGCCCTCTCATTGGCTGATAATCGGTAACTTCATATCATTAGAAGCGCCACTAGCCACTAGATGTCGTTTGAACAACATTCTTAACCGAGCACAAAAAATAAGGAGATTCTCAAATCGAGTATGTTTTTTATGTGTATTATCTCATAACTTCTTACTGGCTATACCATTTGTGATGATTTTTTAAAATCAAAAGTCGGTTCTTGTCATGAGGTCCCATTTAAATATAGTCGAAAGCCGGCGAGTAGGTACTTTTTGAGTTATCCCTAATGATTTGTATTCAAGTGACTGTTTTACTTACGTCTTATTGATTGTCGATGTAATTGAAGTCAATTTTTTTTCTTTTCGGTGCAACCACAATATTTTCAAAGGAAGTGTTGAATTTGTAATTTTCTTTTTTCAGCAGAATCTGCATTGCGAATTCGGTAATAGCTAGTACATTTCATATTTATATCTAAGTGTCTATAAAACGTTTTACTTTAATAGAGTGAATTTCTGATTTTGAATTTGATAAAAACGTTAATCAATATTTTCACGTAAGACCCGAGTTATGATTATTTATTTTTAGTTTACAATAAATGGTGAGAATTAGCGTGAGACTAATATTTTATTCATTATAGGATACACAGTTCATCTCAAACCAATTTAACGTAAAAACATTACGGAAAATTTATTTGTTACAATAAAAACTAGCACCTTAATTATTACTTTCAGCAAAAAATCCACCGTATTTTAAAAACAAATAAAATATTCTTACCAATTTTCTTCATGGAAAAGTTATTAAAATTTATAACGCCAATAAATATTATAACGCCATTATTATTAACGCTAACCGCTTACTTTGCAAACAATTTACTAATGGAATAATTTATTAAGTTCGATAATTTAGATTTAAATTTTTAAACTAAAACAAAAGGGTGTCGGGTTAATTAAAACTAAATATTTGTACAACGGTGCCGTGACTTTTGCTCCGTCGAGTGTATTAAGTTCCCTTAGTGAACGGAATTGAAGTTAATTTGTTTGCTGTATTTTACATAAACTTATTTACGTTCGAAGTAATCGTACAATTAAAGAAATAATGAGTTGTAATTTTAACTTAATAAAAAAAAAGTTGAATGGAAATAAATATAGAAGTGATATTGATACTACGCGTTGACGCAAAATTCACAGAAAGTTATTGTTTATAACTTTATATCCTTTTTTTGTAACTAAATATTAAATTTCTTATCGGCTTTTTACATATAGAACCTATGTAGAGAGTAACTTACATACAGATTCAGTGGTAGCTGTACAATAACTATAGGCAATTAAGTACTGAATAAGTTCTGCTACTTTTGTATAACAACGATGCGAATGTACTTATGTAGTACGTATAATATAGTATACATACTACAAAATAATAATTTGGATTTAATTTAATGCGCCGGAGGACGACTTTTAAAACTGCACCCATTACCAACGTCATATATATTTGTCAAGGTTTTTTTTTTTTTTTTTTTTTTTTTTTTAATATAAGTAGTATGTTTGGTTGTGTGTAAGATTCAAGGATACTTAGCGTTTATCTATTACATGATAATTGTTGTCCTGTCGCTCTGTCCCCTTCATCATTGGTTACAAAACATAACGATCGTTTTTTTTATTGCGAGATTATTTTTTATCATTTTAAAAAAACATTCACGTAAAATTTTTCTTTACGTGAGTTTTGTACGTTTTAAAATTTGAAGTAAGTAAATAACAGTTCTATTACAAAATGTCTACACTGACCAAGTATTATAAGATTCAATTTAGGTATTCATTTTTACTACATAAGTGGGATAAGGGCAGGTACATGACGATATTTTACACATTTACAACCAATTCGGATTCGTTTTCGTGATTTTTTACGATCTTGTGTATTAATAAACCATTATTATATCATCAAAAATTAAAGTTCTTAAAAGTAATAACAGGTTAATACAAGAATGCTTTGGTAAATACTTCGTATTACCCTGAGCCTATATTTAATAATAAAGGAAAGATAGGATGTAGTAGTATTTTATAAAAGTTACAAATATTGCTATATATATTTGATGTGGTTACGGCGGTAAAGAATATAGCCACCCACTCTCTTTCCGTCGGTGTCGTAAGAGGCGACTAAGGGATAGCACAGTTTCACTACCACGGGGTCGGCGGCCGATAGTCGGGGGACTTCGGCCGGCCGGACGACACGACCCCATACGTCTGAGGGGTGGCCTTGTTGTGAGCGAGGCCACCCCACCATCATGCCGGGGCCCGGAAGCTTTGTCCGGGCCTACCGCTGAGGCGAGGTGGCGAATGCTAGCGCGACCCCTCTCGCCCCACCCAGGCGGATGACTGCTAACACGTGGTGGTTTTTAGTCAGTAGGAGTCTGACATAACCCTCTGGCGCCCCCACGCTGGAGGGTATCCATGATGGATTTTCCCCACGTAAAAAAAAAAAAAGTTTCACTACCACCATGCAACTTAAACAGCCGACCGATGGCGGGATAACTATCCAATTGCTAGCTTTGAAATATACAGGCCGAAGACGGGCAGCAGCGTCTTCGATATGACAAAGGCAGCCCTGCAGTCACCAAACCGCCTCCCCAGAGTGATGACTATGGGCAAAACACATGAGTTTACGCCATTTTTGGCGCGAGCTTGTGGCGGCTTTTGTCCAGCAGTGGACTACGATAGGTTCAAGTGATGACGATGTGGATGAGCAAATACTAAAGTTTACTCGGTTTTATAATTTACGTGTACCACGTTATACCATATACTGGTATAAGTTATTAAAATAATTTTATTATCTATATTTTGTAAAAATCCTTCTGACTTCTTGACTCTACTGTCGTGTCTCTGTTATTTTTAATTTTTATATAGCTAATTTTTATACAGTTTAAAATTTAAGTAAGTATTACTAAGAATGTTTATTGATGGATTGAATAATTAGTTTATTTTTCCCGCACTTGTGGCGAGATGACATCTTTATTCAAAATTTTCCAATCGATCACTCCCGCAAACCCACATAAACCGCTTTCCAGATTAAGCATAAAATCGACGTCCATTTGTATCCAATTTAAAATCAAATTAGAAATAAATACACTTTCAATTTCGTCCAATCACGTTCTAGAGAAGTTCGCGGTACCCAAAGAAAAACCTACCATTTCCCCGACCGGGAGATTTAACCTAAATCGAATTCTCTACCCGCAACGGCCTTAATTTAAGAGACGAATTTGTCTAATTCCAATTCTTATGCCGTGACAAATGTAGTGATTCTTATTCAACCGTCGTAAGTCAATTTTGTGTTTATTTTTTACGTACGGGTAGTCTTTGACGTTACGCTTACATTGATTACTTACTTGCGTGTTTCTTATAGCTAAAATTTCTTATAAAATTCCACGATTAAATTAATGTTTTCGCTGTGGTATTGATAAGAACAATATCTTTTAAGGTTTCCTTGAAGGGATTTGCTGCTTTAGAAATAAGGTTGCCTCTTGAACATTTTTCTTCTAGGCATTTTTATTCCGCGCTTTAATTTTTTTTGTGTGTCTAATAAAGAGTACTATTTACTTATCTTTACCACATTTACATCTTTCTCACCAAAAAAGAATAATACACTGGGTTGTCTGGAAGAAATGGCTAAATAGCCATAAGTCCGCCCATTGTATTTCACAGTCTGTAAATATTTTTTTAAAATGTGTTTATCGTTTAAAATGTAGTTGTGGTGTACAATAAAGTATAAATAAATAAAATAAATAAATAAATACATGGAATAGCAGTATTTAATATATACGCTACATTTATTTCATAACAAGTATAAATCAATTTAATGAAGTGCCAAGTTAAATTTGGGTTTAGTTTAAAACGAATAAACGGTCGTTACACACGGAGAATGTGTTCCGGTGTAAAAATATACGTCAATTTTCCGATTTAATTAAAGCGTTACAATTAAACGCGGTAATAGCTTCGCTCGGAGCTCGAAATTTTCGAACAGTTCGTTCTGAATTTTGTATGCAGCAAATATTGCATTACTGTGAGTTTGAGTGATAGCACGAGTCCATTAATGAGGTTTAGAATATTTTGAATGATTTTTATATAATAGGATTATTTTATTTATTTGATTTTATTTTATACCGACGCCGCGTTGGTGCAACGGTTAAAGCCATGGAATGTACCTGTTGCGCTGGCGGTTGCGGATTCGATCCCCACACATGACAAACATTTGTTTTGGCCATACAGGTGTTTGCCGTAGTCTGTTTGTGCAGTTCTTGTGGGTCTCCCCACCGTGCCTCGGAGAGCACGTTAAGGCGCCGGTCCCGGTTGTTATCATGTACACCTGATAGCGATCGTTATTCATAGTAGGGAATATATCCGCCAGCCCGCATTGGAGCAGCGTGGTGGATTGAGCTCTGACCCTTCTCCTACGTGGGGAAAGAGGCCTATGCCCAGTAGTGGGATATTATAGGCTGAAGCGAATGAAGCGTATTTTATACCACTTTGATGTAGTGGTGTATGTGCCGTGTAGACGCCTAAATACCGGCGGTTTGCGGATTCGAATATTTGTTTCCGGTCTGGGTGTATCTCTGGTCGTGATCGCTATCACAGACATCTGATAGCGAGCGGTAAATATTTAAAATATTGAATATATCCGTCAACGCGCATTGGAGCACCGTATGGATTAAGCTTTGAAACTTTTCCTACATGAAGAAGGGGATTAGCATTGGCCAGCAGTGGGATGTTACAGGCTGAATCAATGGATTAAGCAATAACTATAATATACAGAAATACAGAAAAAGTTTACAGTGGCAATCTATCGCTAGAAGAGCAATTTATGTAGCGATGAAAGTAAGTAGTATTACATAATTGATTAATTATTGCTAATATGGTTCGGTAAGTATACTGATTTTAATTATACACTTTATTGCTCGCGGGGACAAAAATGTTCGACAAAACACAGGTTGATGATTGATGCTCGATTGATAAGTACTATCAATCGAGCATTACAAACACGTATGTAATCTACTATCAATTTAATTTATTTGGGTTATTAGTATATCGCCACCAACGACAAATTGAATTATATAATTATATTATTATAATAATAATAATAAATAATAAATAAATATCTACACAATACACACACGGTCGTCATGTTCCTAAAGTAAGCAACTTAATGCTTGTGTTATAGGTAACAGCCGACTGGTATATAGCTACATATTTTTTTTTTTTTTCGATAAACATACTTATAAATAATACATATATAAATATATAAATAAATATTTATATTACACCCAGACTCGGGGTGGGAATCGAACCCACAACCCTCGGAGCAGAAAGCAGGGTCACTACAAACTGCGCCAACGGGCTAGTCAAGGCTGTAGTGGAAACATATATTATATAGTAAAACTACCTTTTCTACATACTTTACAGCAACCATAATCACGGTCATATCCGAAACGTTGAGCATTTAAAAAACTTAATAAACCGCGATTAAATCCGAAAAAGTTGTTCCATTATAAAGACTAAAATTCTCGTAAGCATTAAAAAACTATATAATTATATTACTAACACATTAAAAAGTCAGTAGTTTATGACAGTATCGAGTGGGATATAATACACGGCGCACATCACACTAAATTGTCAATCTTGTATTTTCCTTTTTAGTGGTTATTTGTCGCACTCAGATTTTTTTATATAATTTTTTATTACAGAATTTTTAGTTTATCATTAATAAATCAACATTTTTCCTGAACCTAAGTTTCTTTTCTAAGCAAATAAGTGCGGAGAGTTCAGATGCTTATTGAGTTAAGCTTCCGTAGACGCTGGAGATCACTCTCACATGTTAATCGTGGGTGGGTTTTGTTATGTTTGGGTTCGAATCATATTAGAGTTAGTTGATAATTCTATTATAATTATAATATTTATTATTATTATTATTATAGCGATTTTTTGCATTGTTTTAGATTACTATTTATTTTTTATTTTTTATACAGTTACAGCATAAGATAAGAAATTATGGATGAATTTTTCTAAATCAAAAGTAATTTTGATAATTTGATTATATATATATATATATATATATATATATATATATACATATATATATATATACTTCAGATATATACTTTCATATATATATATGTAAGCTAATTAAGACCTTCGATGTGATACCCCACTCAATAATCTTAAGTACTTTTTTCGTTTGAATTATCGAATTATGGCGTCCAAAATCCACCATTTTGAATTTTTGTTTATTTTAATCAAGGCACTGTCGCTCGGGCCATCAAGATAAATCTGATGAACTTTTAGGCTGTAGTGGAAAACATATAAAAAAACATTACCCTCCTTACCTTCTGCAGTCGCGTAAAAACACTGTGTCTCAAAATAACAGTATTTTTTATTACGTACATACATTATTATTTCAATGTTAATTTTTTATTTTATTCATTTGGGAAACAAACAATTATCTTCTTTCTTATTTAAATTTATTATTTTCTCAATGTTAATAAAATACGTAATATAAGCTGATTACATAATTCATTCCTTAAATTCTTCTCGTAAACGTTTTTCACAATATATGAAAAAAGAAATCATAAACAAGTATTAAAATAAAATATAAAAAAAACTTCCGCGCGCGGTTGAAAAGCAGATTGTTTTTATGCTGATGAAGATGAAAATATAACATTTTTTTTATCGAAAAACGGCTTTATTAAAATCCTGGCAGCGTATAACGTAATGCTTATGAAAGTAAAACGCATATGAAGCATTTTCATTCGGAGCAATAATACATATTCAAAAAAGCTCAAAGTATTCAATGTTTTTATATAAGAACTTTTTGGTAGCTCTTAAATACGGAGTTTTAACTTTAACAAAAAAAAAAATTACTGGTCGGCAAAAAAAAAAACTATAATTTCAAGAATCGATAGCATGAAAGTTACGCATTGACAGTCGATTTTGAGTAGAAATGGCGCACTGATGCGTTCGAATTTGCTGCTGCTCATTTTGCTAAACGGCATTGGAATATCGTCGCAAATGACCTGAAACGGTTCATTACCGTCCACGTCGGAAATTAATTCTCGAGGGAGGCATCCGATGTTAGTCAAAAATCGTGGTCGGATTGTGTGTCAGGTGGGAGCGTTTACGTGCATTGTTAATGGCTGATGACACTTAAAACAAATGTGTTCTATTTGAATTGCTTTTCATGTAATTTCTTAGGAAAAAATTTTTTAGATGTCTACATTAGAAGTACATTTAGAAAATATTTTGAGCAAAATAAGTAAGGTGTAGGCTGGATGAGGATTGTGCCAGACCGGGATGTCTGGCGCGAACTTGGGGAGGCCTATGTCCAGCAGTGGACTGCGATAGGCTGAAGTGATGATGATGATGATGAAATAAGTAAAATCAATTATTCTGTATATTTCTTCCTGTAAAATGAAATCATTAACTACACAATAAGATGCGATCTTTATGTTATAGTCTAACTTGACATACAAAGTTATTACTCTATAAACAAATGTGATAAAATCGTAACGAAATCGTTGTATTCAAACGTCTTTTACGGATGAATTCGTCCAACACAGTTATGTAGTTTTATATCAGGGCTTTAAATTATAAAAGTTGTAGTTTTTGTTAGTAATATTTTATACGCTCCTGGTTTTACTACGTCAAGAGAAAAATATAAGAAAAACTATAATAAATGTGTTAAGTTATACGGGACATTTATAATACACGTTATCCTTGCCACCTGTAAAAATAAACAAAATCAATTACCTAACGCTCGGTGTAGTGTTGCCTTAACTAATGTTGCTATTTTTCAGGACATTTATCTGTTTTTTGTGCTTTCGATAAAATTATTTATTATTATTTAGCTTCTTCTTTGCAAACTAAGTTTAAATGCTATCTAATTTATTATTATAATTATACATTTATTGCAGATTTTTTTTTTAAATTGAACTTTGGATAATGTTTCTACCAAGTTATTAAAATTATTATGTATTTTTATAATTATTTCACAATTAGACCAAAATTAACTAAACGAGAAATCTTTTAATATTTTAATACATAGTTGAATAGTTTTATTAACAATATCATTATATAAACCAACTTCTTGTATATTTACATAAAACTTTATCATTATATTAATGATATGTAAGTAAGCATGTGAAGACGATGTAGCATTCATGAGACTTGACAGTTTCAACAAATACTTATTTGTGTAACTTCAAAATAGGAGGGAGTTAACAATGTGACGCCATATTTATTAAAGTGTGACGCCATATATATTTTTTTTTAATCTAAGGTGGCGCTTATCGTTGTTGTTCCCATTTCAATGTGAAGGAGATCTAACGAGTACTTTCCGTTATTCCTAATAATGCGTATTTAATTGACTATTTTTTCGTCTACCTACGTTTTATTACTGGTCGATGTTATCAAAGTCGGTTATTTTCGCAATCACAATTATTTTAAATTATCTCTCGAATATTTAAAATCCGTTGTGTAAAAACAGTGTTGACACTGTAAATGAAATGCTCTGTAATAAGAGACATAAATAGAAAATTCTCCTTTTCCGCCTTATCTGGGTGTGATTTACATAATATATGAAATATAAAAAAAAAATCATAAATGTATGTATGTAAGTGATTGATTTCAACTGTTGCCTGAAACATAGGCATTAAGATACCTTAGGAACAGATAAACATAAAAAAAGAACAGACAACCGTGTGTTTATGTATAAAAAAATAATCTGTTTTGTCAAACAGTTAACAGTTTAACATTTTATTTACTATTAAAGTACATAGGGAAGTTGGGAATGTCCTAGACTAACCAAACATGTGGCATTATTAGCTACGCCTTAGAGAGTAAAAAAATGCAATAATCCGTTAGTGTTCGTATTACGTTCCATTGGGAACATTTATACTGCAATACTTTTATTAAATGTTTGTTTGAAAATCGAAACATTTGTTTGTTTCTTTTAGTAATGACTACAAAGCGCAGAGGACATAAAACATAAAGTTTTATCATTAGATATAACTTTTTTTACTAAAACATGAAAACAATTTTCTTCTAATAATTTTTTGCAAACAAAATAAACTTGCTGTTAATTCGATAATTAAATTTACTTAAGACTAGCTGTCCCGCGACTTCATCTGCATGTAATTTAAGAAAAAAGTTATTGTCCAGTCCGCAGAGATATAAAATAAATAAATTTCTAAAATAAAAGTAGCTTAAGTAACTCCTTACTACATCAGCTCTGCCAGTAAAAATCCCATCAAAATCGGTCTAGCCGTTTCAGAGATTAGCCGGAACAAAAGACAGACAGAAAGACAAAAATTGTAAAAAATGTTGTTTTGGTAAATGTACCGTGTATACGTCCATATGCATTTAGTAAAAAGCGGTTATTGTAATATTATAAACAGACACCCCAATTTTATTTACTTGTATAGATGAAATTTATAATCATAATCATCATTAAATATTATAATAAAAAATTGTAAGACACGCCTTTTCACTTTGAAAACATTATTTTGATCTAAATAAAAGTATCACCGCTTAGCTTTATAAAACAAGAAGATATGGTTCCTTTATTAGATCCAAATAATAATAAAATAAAATTTACCACGATGCAAAGCCCCGAATACTTCAAAGGAACGGACGATACAAGAAAGAAATATCTTTATTAAAAAGCTTTGTTTTGTAATTTAGAGGGCGGTGCGCTGGCGAATCATTAGCGTAATAGCGTTAATGGCTTTGATAGTGATGCGACACTATCTTACTCGATATCGACAAGTTTAACTTAATCGATTAATTTAATTATATATTCAAATATTAATTTAAATTAATAATATATTATAATTTAAACAGTATGTATGTATGTATTTATGTATGTATGTATATGTTTAATTATTTGAATATTTATAATAAATTTGTTGTAACTTGTACACCTATGCTGACGCTAGACCATTTCCTTTGCCCTAAGGTTGCCTGGAAGAGATCGCTTTTTAGCGATAAGGCCGCCCTTTGTACCTAAGGAATATATTGTCAATATTTTTCTTTCTTTCTTTGATATGTATTATTTCTTTTTTTGGTGTACAATAAAGTGTATTATTATTATTATTAAATATTATAGAAGTATATATATATATATATATATATATATATATATTTGTATCGATATCGATAACCTTTTTAAGGGTAAACTCTAAACGTAAAAATTTTAGCATCCCAAGATTTTTCTCGAAGGGGAGTAAAAGCGGTAAGTCCACGTAATGAATATTTAATTATTGTTTTTGTTTTTGAACTTTTATCATAAATTTACTTTATTAATTCGTTCCTTAACACGTTTTCGTACTACCCTCAAACAGGGGTAAGCCAGAGTTACTGTAACGGATTTAGAAGAAACCTTCGTAGGTTTGAGGAAAACGGATTTTCTTATTACAAATGATCGCTTCTGGTCAATTATACTTGCAAATATAAATTTATAACGAAACATTTATTAAAGGAAAGAGAAAGAATTTAATAATTTCGATATTATTAAAAGCTATTATAAATGTCGAGGATATTTAACATCTCTTTTGTAAATAAAGAGCTTCATAATTTATGAACCGCGGAATCGTAAGCGACGTAATTTCGTACTAATATGACAGTTTATTTTCTGTTTTGTTTTATTTTGTCGGATTTACGTACACGCTTCTGAAATAAATAAAATTATGATTATAAATAAAATCATACGGCACTAAAGGGCACGTGGGTGGGAAGACTGGTTGTATGTATGTATTATTTATACGTTTCTTTTGTATAAAAATGTACCTATTTCTGTCAGTCGGCTTTTACAAAGCACACATTAAAATTATTAATTAAAAAATATTGAAAATCTAACATAATGTTTTTCTTCAACAAAACCTTTTTAGATACGTTAAAGAATTTTAATGGTACAGTATTATAGGCTCAACTACAAAAGGCTAATTAAAAAAGTTTAATTTACGATGTAATTCTTTAAAGCTTTTAAGTTCAAATATTTTACCCAAAAATTGAACTGAGGTAAGGTGAGGTATTCAACTGACGTAGGGAATAGCTGGACATAACTTGCTGCAAATCTGGAGCAAACCGACTTAAGAAGTACCTCAATATTACAGAATATCACGGCTAAATAATACTGCTTTCAAGCACTGTTAGTGTTCCTGAGGTGAGTAAAGTGTGGGGATATTATTAGTAAAGATTGGGGGTTGGGTCAGCTTGCGATGCTTCTGGTATTGTATGCGTCTATAGGCTACGATAATCGCTTACCATCAGGTGAGCCGTACGATTGTTCGCCGATATAGTTGTATAAAAAAGTAAGCAAACAATTTATTCAATAAAACTTAGTACATAGATACCTAGAATAACACACATCGAATACTTTTCATTTCGAAATTTCTTTGAGATCAATGTATAACAATGAAATAGAAAATAAAAGCTTTATACAATTCTATTCTTTATTTTTAATCGCTTAAAAGTCGAAATCTCTCTTTTGTAGTTTTATTCCGTCGCACACGTGTCATCGTGTCGTACATCAACGTAGCTTCCGATTCAATTGGTCGCTGGAAGCCGAGAGTATTTTTACATGAAATAATAGTAATGGAAAAAATTCACGTGTCAATCTTCAGTTTGTATATTTATTCGCTTGCTGTATGTTTATGCGTTATTTTATATAAATATTTGTAGATCGAAAATGCTATACTCGCAGCAGTTAAAATAAAATAAAAAATGCTTGTTTAACATTTAATATTTTTGATTATTTTTGATTGCGAATGGTTTACATTATTTAAGAAAAAATAAAGTACCAATAACATTATGATTTTTTCGTTTTGGTCACGCATAAATCCCACGATTTATTGGAATAACGTCATCTTATCGAATGGTGTTACTTAAAATAAATTTTATTATCCAATTCGTCTTCGAAAGATGGCGCAATATTTTCAAAACTTTGACATTCAAAATAAAATACCTTACTAAACTGTTTTTTCTTCCACGACAACTTTTGGATCGAATTGAAAATTAACACCTAAACATAAAAACACTAATTCTATGTTATTATCAAACATTTACAACGCTTATTACTTATTTCTAATTTTTTAATGAGGACTATCCGCCACTCAAGGTTTTGTATCATTAAACTGTTTGCTTAGTTAAGATAAAGGTACATCTGATAATATTATATGAAATTGCAACACAGAATTATATTTAAAATGCATCAAATGTACAATATTTCTTTCATTAATGCACTGAAACTCGCCCATGCGGATTTACTTTCCAACATGTGAACTATGCTGTTATAAACAATTTAATTAGAACCAACTTCGTCAGCTGCAACAGTATTCGAAACTTTGTGCATGTACGTATAAGCGACGGAAATAGTGCAAGGTGACGCTAACATAATAATTGTTTATGGTAAATATGGTTGCTTCGTTAAGACTGTTTTTGATTATCTATATTTTTTTTAATCTATGACTTAAAGAAGATGCAAAAGAAGTCTACAAAATTTTAACTGATCTAGTTTAACTGTAACAAGTTTTAGACTTTACCGAAAATCTTTGACCGCATTCTATGGATCTAAAGCATCCCAGTAAAATATTGACTTGAAAAAGTTTAGGCTACCTTACTCACAGCAGGGACCCTATATCACATAACAGAATCGTAATAAAAATAATAAATATTACGGAAAAAATAAGGGAAATATAAATAATAATAATAAGCAATGCGTCTGAATCAGACCCGTAATTGCAAATTATTTCGGTGAACAAAACTTGTTTCATTATTAGTTCCTAGCAGAGCAGTAGCGTGTCCGTCGATACGATTCTGTAACCGCAGGCTGTTCAGGGAAATACTTGTTCTGATATATAATAGGTAATCCATGAATGTACAAGTAATTAATAATCCTGTTGTGTTGGTACTAAGGCAATTAGAACAGCAGTACTGTACTGCTCTGGGCTTTTAATACGATTACCATATTTGATGGTAAGCGATTACCGTAGCTTGTAGGTGCTTGTAATACCAGAAGCATTGCAAAGACGTTGCTGACTCTACCACCATTGACTTTCTCCAGGAGCTCTGGCAACCTTATTCACCACAAGAACCCATTGTAAATTCAAAATGATGATGCTGAAATTTATTACTTGGTATTATACGTTGTCCCTTGATATTTTTCTTTGAAGTGTTTAAATAAATTGATCAATTATAAGCACAGCAGTGGTAGCTTTATTCGAGTCAGTGGTTGGTTGACGTTGATAGATTCGTATCGTTCGATTTACTGGACTATCTTGGATAACATGCCGTTGTGATGGTATTGATTTCCAAATGTATGTAGCTTGTCTTACAATTTAAGCGCAATTCATTTACTAAATCCCTAATCCCTGATATATAATATTATAAATATGAATGTCAGTTTATTTGTTACGCTTTCACGCGAAAACTACTTAACCAATCATCGTGAAACTTTGTGCACATATTCTTGGAGATTCAATGCGAGGGAAGCCGTGGGTAAAAGCTAGTAGCTAGTAAATTAATTGGTATTAGGCACAAATGTAACTAGTTTAGTGTACACAATTTGTACTCAACCAAACAGTAGATAAATGTCCAAATAATATACATTGTTTCGTTATTCGAGGTGAACGATAAATACGGTAATACGCAATGTTGAATATAACTTGACTTTTTTATTACATCTCTCTCGTTATTGATATCGTATTCATTTGTCTTTTGGGCTGAAATGCAATACAGTACCTACTATTTTATGAAGAATTTATTGACCTATATTATCTATAAAAAAAAATCTATAATGTTTTAATAAACAGAACATATGATGAGAAAAGTATTGGTGAAATCACGTCGCATCATTTCGCATTGTGTCGCATCGTTCCGTATTGGTTTGTTTCTTGTAGGTAACCAAAGATTATACGCAGAACAGTGATATTCTTACAATGCTAGCTCATGGGTGTGTATTGAAGTAGTGTGATTACACACATACAAAATACGACATATAGGTACGTATATCTCTTGTTAAAGAAAAACAATGAATAAAAACAATACAAACTTGGCGCGTATATGATGATATAATTAACGACGAGGTTCCAGTTCTCGCGTTAACTATGCAGTGTTATAAACAATTTAATTAGTTGCAACTTCGACATTCGCGACGCTCGCATATAGAACTTTGTGTATAAACGTTCGAAGTGAAGCAAGGTGGCGTTAGTAATATCATTGTCTATGCTAAATAAGGATTAAAACTTCGTGGACTGGTCCAATAGAAGTTTTATGTTCGTATAGTACGCGTTTAGTTTTGAGGTGTACTATTTCATACGAATATTCGTAATACCAAGTAGCTTTGTCTAACTTTCTCTATAAATATAGTAATGTTTATAAAAAATAAACTTTCATACTTTAACACAGTCTTTTCAAATACAAGTACGCTTCATATAATACAAGTAGCAGGGTAAACAACTTTGTACGTGTGAAATGTCTTTGCCTAGAATAAAAATTCTCGTACATCTAAAGTATGAAATAAAATAATGTCATCATGTTTTTATTTACGGAGAGATGAAAAACTTTAACATTTATTATATAGTGTAGTCTCGTATTTTTATAGAAATAATATTTTCTTTATTATAATGAAACAAGTTTTTCGGGTTTTATCGCGGTTAATTAAATTTTTTAGATGCAGGAAAGAATTTTCTTCACTATTTTGACGTGTTATTTAAAGGTGTTTTTTTCAATGATAATTTTAGAAATCAAGAAATTTATTATTTTGTCGAGTTTGAAACGAGTTGGTTAAGCAAAATGTTTTTTTCACTTTACAATATGAATACTGCAGAGCTATATATATAACAGTGGTAGTAATAGTATACATTAGTAATAGTTTAGTTTGCTAAATATCAACAAAATTAATGTAGATAGATAGGTATGTACATATAGATTCCCTTGGTAACGAAACTGGCTGCTTTCGCTATACTGGAGAAAGGTTGGAACTCAATCTACGACGCTGCCCCAGTTCGGTCCAGTTGGCGGATTAATTGGCGGAAGAATTATCCTCGAACGAGTAAGGATTGCTATCAGGTATTAGTTTCTGTGTTTGACAACTGCCAGGACCGACAGCTTAACGTGCTTTTTGAGTTGGTGGTCGGTGCGCGGTAGGTGACAACATTATTTGTGTTCAACAAATCATGTAATGAAAAGCTGAACAGATACGAAGATAGTGTACAAATGTGAAAAAGTGATTCATTTAAAACGTAAAAGTGTATAGAAATATTTAGCACTTTGAAAATCAGAATAAATTAAATTAATCAAATTCTGTTATGAGTATATCATACAGTACAAATGATGTACACAAGGTATGTAGTTTTGTAATTATTATTAAAACTAGCGACCCGCCCCGGCTTCGCACGGTTGCAAAAACTATCAGTGTTCCTCTATTATATTATGCATGCATTATACATATAAACCTTCCTCTTCAATCACTCTATCTATTAAAAAATACCGCATCAAAATCCGTTGCGTAGTTTTAAAGATTTAAGCATACATATGGACAGAGAAAGCGACTCTGTTTTATACTATGTAGTGAGGAATTCAGGTGTTTCTCAGTAAATGCCTTGTATATAGAAGTCGTTGGTAACTTAATTAATATTTTAAGGGACTTGCAATTATCGAATTTACACTTATAATAAATAATCCTTATATACTTCTACCTATTCTTTAAAAGGTAAAATGTTTTTATGACGCAAAGTTAAGATATGACGACACAGAGGATATATATCCAAAATAAAATGTTATTTTTTGTATTATAATATTTTATTGCACATTCGACATTACATAAAGAAAATAACAATAAATTAACTGAAAAAGTGCAAAGGCGGACTTATCACTGATACATACATTTCTCTACGGTAAGTTTTATAAGTATTCAATATGAACGGGCCATTGCAATTTTAAAACAAGCGTTGGCCACACCCTTAACAATGACCCATCTCACTCTGCCAATATCGGAAATTTGCGAGACAGATAAATAAATAAGCACTTCACACTCAACGGCCCCCAGTAGGGATTTTCCCTGTGGCCCCCGCCATCTACCCGGAAACAGACACAATACACAAGCACAAATATACCGACTACGACAGACATCTATGTGGACAATACAAATGTTTGTGATGTGCGGGGATTAACCCAGCGGCTGCTAGCGCGACAACTATTACTGGACGGCTGCGCCAACGAGTCGTCTCAGTACTTGTTTGTTAAAAAAAAAAAACCTATAGGGATTTCTTTTACAGAAACATAAAACTACACGCTAATAAGAATTACTCATATTCAAATAACTACGCGGAGCATCGTACTATGTTATGGTACGAGATCTATTATCCTATTATAATTCACGACCCGCTAACCTATAACAGATCATAACTTTCAACATTAGCTTTATATTTTTCTCTCACGCTATCGCGTACGTTGTCAATAACCGTAATGATATAGCCGATAAGGCGACAGAGCGTACGCGTGAACCAGTCACCCAACATCGACGTATTTACTCCCAGCAATGCTAAGCAAACAGCCCGATACATAGTCTACATACTCGTATACTAAACATTACCTTTGCTTACTCGACCGGAATGTTCAGAGTCGACAAACAGTCGGGATGTTATAGAAGCTAACAGTGGCAAATATTTGAGTGATTGCCTGCATATATGACGATTTGCTGAAGCAAACCTTTATTCTAGCCGGTTTGTTCAGTACGCACAATGTTTACGATCATTGTCGAGGACCATTTCAATGAAATATATAGTTTTGTTTATGCGCTTTTGAATTCAAACTTCGTGGTTTTGGGGTGTTGGTAGTTTTTGTTGCTGTATATGAAACGATTATAATATACTGTAACCTTTAAGTTCAGGTATAAGTTAAAGTTAATTAATAATGACAAATTTAAATTTGGAACGCCATATTTTCAGGATTATTGTGTTAAATATGGTCGTGTTTCATTAAAATTCGAAAATAAATGGTAGCAATAATAGTATTAGGCGGCAGAATAGCGCGGATATACATCCGTGCCAACATAAATCATTTCCTGTACATACGTGCTTTTCAAATCATTTTGACTTATTTATAACCATGTGACAAAGTTGCTTTTGAATTTTCACTAAAGCTTATAAAAAATTATGTCATTATTGGTTATTAAAAAATACTTCTTATTACAATAAAAAATATTTTGTACCTGTTGTCAATAAGTGCAGAATTTTTCTTGTTAGATATGTATATATTAAACATTTAATAATATTTACATGTTGCTGCAGAAACGATTTTTTATGAATTTATTCAGTCGCATTTCAACCCAAAAATTCTCTCCAAGAAAATTGCAGAGCAAGTCAGTTGCAGTAAATATTTGAATTGTAGAGCGGGATTGGTTTGCTTTCTACGTATTCAAAGACAGTGTTTACATCGAAATATAAAAATTCTTCACGATCTGAGAGTCAATCGATTCACTAGTGCTGTTCGGGGACTTTAGAAATCACAAGATAGAGGTAGGTGGGTAACGAATTCTTAGAAGTTTTATGCACTTCTCTGCGACTTAAGTAGTTTATTATATGAGGTTATAAAATTAACTGTTCCAATTCTGTACATTGAAGATATTTTAAAAATTTCGTTATTGAGATGGTGCTCTGAAATGAATACGAAAGTCAAAAATATATTTTACGCCGCGAATCATGCCAAAACTACTGAGTAAATTAAAATGCAACTAGGAACTATTAACGTTCATACCCGTGCTCATACCATATGGAGTTAGGACACTTTTAGCTACTTTTTATTGCGAATTCATTCAGTCAAAGAAGAGTCAAAGTATGTTATTTGTTGTATTTCATTAACGATTTGTTCATTTTTCTTAACATTTTTCAATATCATTTTTCTTATTTGTTCTTTTTGTTAAAAAGGATATATATTTTAACGATTGTCTCTTCAATTTTACAATATTTTTTGTTTGTTATTTTCAGATAGATAATACAAACATTGCAATTTATATTAAGAAGTTCAAATAACTCGGAGCAAAAATTGTGACTTTGAACAAACTGCTCATCTTAAATTGCTGTGGTAGATAGTAATTATTAAATAAGTTAAATATGATATATATATTTCAAATGTTTTTGTTCAATCAAAACAGTTAAAATTGTCAAAATAGATAAATCAATTTATGTGATCATTAAGAATTTAACATGTTTATTGAACCGTAGGTGATCTATATAAAGCTTTTGACAGATTTATTCGTTATTCATATCGAATATCGTTGAAAAATCGCGACGAAATTACTGTGTTAAATTACATTTCCAATATAATTTGGTACATCTCGAAATGTGCTTGAATTTATTTTATTTCTGGACGTAATTTATGATGTTTATAATGGCGGATAGCCTTTGACGGATTTGTTGTTACGTCATTACTGTATTATCGAATTTAATACTGATTTAAATTTTTGTGTTTTTTTAAATTGAACTTAGGTATCATTAAAAATAAAATAATAATTAAATATTGAAAATTGGATGATTTCAGTTTTGCAATTTGACTATTTAATATATAGCTGTAACGTAGGTGTGTTGTTTACAAGGTTTTAATCTTACTTTACATTTAAAATTTATTATTTTTTTTTTAATTAATTCTATATCAAAATTATTAGAGAAAGCTTACAATCGTTTACCTTATAGTACAAACATAATTTAGAAGTACTATACTTAAGAAATGTCAAGTAAAATGTTAATGTAAATACACATTATGTATTTAATCTTAGCTTACCTGAAGATCGATCTCTGGTGCCGAGAACTGAAGCTATTTGAGGCCGCTCCTCGTTAATAACTAGTTCTGCCTGTTCGCTGTATACTGAATGTACAGTCGAGATGCAGGTCAGTCTCAGCTGTCCTCGTTCGAAGCTGTCAGGTCTCACCATGAAAGAAAGCTGACTTATCGACGCCACCTAATAGAAAAACAAGGCTGCATTAGCAGATTATATTTTTAATTCTGTTAAGATCATGGTATGTAATGTAGCAAAAAAGGCATCTATTTTATTCAATTAATTAAATTTAATCATCAGCCTATCGCAGTCAACTACTGGATAAAGGCCTCCATAAGTCGCGCCAAAAATGGCGTGAACTCGTGTGTGTTGCCCATAGTCACCACGCTGGGCACGGCGGGTTCGTGAATGCAGGGCTTCCTTTGTCGCATCGAAGACGCCCGTCTTCGGCCTGTGTATTTCAAAACCAGCAGTTAGATGGCTAACCCGCCATCGGTCGGCTTTTTGAGTTTCAAGGTAGTGGAACTGTGTTATCCCTTAGTCGCTTCTTAGGACACTCACGGGAAGAGAGGGGGTAGCTATATTCTTCATTGTCATAACCACATTAATTAATATGTTCTAAAATTAATTTAAGATTTTATTTTATTTTAATTTTATTTAATTGAAATTCATATAATACATTTTCACATCAATTTCTAAAATTACAACCACATATAACTACTTTTTTAATTATAACTTTTTAACATTTAAAACTATTTTAATGAGTGGATATTAAATAGTTTGGATATCAAGTTGTATTTTATTTGTTCCAATATAAATACTCGGAAACATAGTTTGTTGTTTTAAGCTTTGAGCTTTTAGTTTGAACTAGGATAAGCTCAGTGGTTTCAATAACTCGAATATTCGATTTGCAAAAGTTTATCAAATGCCGATTAGATTCGATTTAGTACTTACGTTTGTTACTAAATGTAACCTTTGTTACTATGTGTTACCTTTTTAGACGATTCCATTGTTGGTGTAGGATCTGTGATTTCATCATCTGAAGCTGAATCTTGATTTCTTGGTGTTGGAAATACTACTGAATCTTGACTTGGCAGTATTTCACTGTCCTATATTAACACATAAAGACAATCTTGGTATAATTACTTTTTATCAAAGTACATATTTCAACTTTCAGGCCTTATTATATAATGAAGTTGGAAAAAGCTTAGATCGCTTAAAAAGTACCTCGTTTGGGTGAAGATTTTCTTTATTTTAAATGAAATCAAAAGGAGCTGATCTTTTATATGGCTATCGTGATTATTTTATGACCACTCATCTTATTCCCAACAATAAGAACATTATCCGCAATAATGAGTATGTTCAAGAAAGCGAAATGATCAAGAGCGAAAACATCGTTTGTTAGAACGATCATTAATCAATGTCTCGAACCAATTAGAGTATAATAATTGTTCCAAAAATCTCCATTTTCAGAATATTTCCTTTAACATGAATTAGTTGTACTGATGCTAAAATTACTTTCGGCTATTGTTTATGTTTTTACATTTTAACGATGAAATGTTGTCATGATTGATTAATTGAAACTTTGTTTCACAAAACAAGTTGGATTATAATTTAAATATTGTAAAACTTTACGTAATTTTCTTATTTTAATTAATTTTCGTCTTCTTTTATTTAACTTGACGACACAGTTTTAAGATTACATTAATTTTACTAAAACTTTGTTACCGTATAATGTTATGTAATTTATTTCTACTTGTATTAAATATGCTAGACTAGAAGATTCCTGTAGATTATTCTACTTATTGTTTCGGGCTATTGCTTGTGTAATTCTTTCTATGAAATATTGTATACGTATTTTGATGAACACATGCATAATATTTAATTAAAAATTAAAATAATTCAGTTTTATTCCTGTTATTTTTAAGAATTTACCAAATAAATTGATAAATTAGGTATAGATTTTACCTGTACTGTGTCCACGAATGGTCCAAATGCCTTCCACGGACTGAATATAATATTACTGTTCTCATCACCCGGGGCTGCTGTGATCCGACTTGATTGTGGCAAATCAATAGATATTGCTGGACTTGGCAATATTCGCTGCTGAATTATTGGCTTTCCTTGAATCTGCAACAAAATGCACGAATTTCGCTTCATTTGATGCAAATCAATTGAAAGAATGCTCGCAATCTTGGACAATTGAATTCAAATTTATAGGAATGCACTGAAATTGACAACTTGTGTGTGTGTGTGTGTTGGGGATTGATAGATATATCTTAGAATTTCTACCGAGCCAGAGGGTTTACTCACAATGTTTCCCTCAATAGCACGACATAAATCTGTAAATAAATTGATCATTCATTACAAAATGTGACCTTTGAAATCCACGTATCCTGTCCCCTGGGTATAATAGGCTATATTTAAAGATGTATTCCATAAATGAAAAAAGGTTCAAGGTTAAACAAATACTTTTATTATTAATACTTTCTGCTCGCAAAAGACATTCCATATTTGAAGAACATGTCCGAGCTTAAATAACACGGAAATCGAAACGGGGACAAATAATATATGAGGACGTTACAAAATTCCATTACAGTTAAGACTCCAGGGACATTGGACGAATTGTACTCTTATTTCAGAAAAATAGTGAGTGGAGACTGCGTGAGCGATTGAAGAGATCTTTCGTTACTGCTTTTAAAAACCATCATATTTATTTCAGTTATTAACCGACTTCTAAAAGAGAACGAGTTAATTTTTTTTTTCTATCTGTGACTTAGCTGTGATGTTATTGTTTCTTCATTTCATAAGACAGAATAATCTCTTGAAGAATATTTGGTTGTTATTTCTGGAACTTAAGAATAATATTTCTAAATCAATTATATCAATTTTTAAAGATAATAGAGACTATAATTATGTTTGCAGGCAAACGAAGAAAAACCGACTTCAATTATATCGCCAATAATACAACGTAGGTAGACGAAAAAATAGTCAAGTAAATACGTATTATCAAAGATTACTCCAAAAGTTGTAATCAGATCTCGATGAAATTAAAATGTGACCACATGATAAACATCGGCTTTCGATTAAATTAAAAATCATCAAAATCGGTACACCCAAAAGTTAAACTTATGCGGATTTTCGAGAGTTTCCCTCGATTTCTCTGGGATCCCATCATCAGATCCTGGTTTCCTTATCATGGTACAAAACTAGATATATCTCCTTTCCAAAAAAAAGAGTTATCAAAATCGGTTCATAAACGACGGAGTTATCCCCGAACATACATAAAAAAATATATACGGTCGTATTGAGTAACCTCCTCCTTTTTTTGAAGGTGGTTAAAAATATTGTAAGAAGGTTAAAATGTACGACATTATTAAAACACTGAAGTTCGTTTGTGCTTTAGGGCAGATTTTAATTAGGAAAGTTTGATTTTGTACGCCTTAAGCAAACAGGGACGATGTAACAATAAAAACCAACGCGAGTTAAACTGTATCGTAATTAATAGAATAATATGACATTACAGACTAGTTGCTGCTTGTAGTTTCACCAGTCTGATTTCAATTAGAAGAATTTAAATTCAGTAAAGTAAGTCAATTTTTCTGATTTCAATCTTTCCGATTTCAATTTTTCTGATTTCAATATCTACGTACCAGGTTTCAGTGGAATCAGTTTAGTGCTGTTTGGGTGAAAGAGTAACAAACATATGTATTTTCATCTATTCTCGCTAAATTTCGCATTATATTAGTAGGATAAAAAAAATATGGAAAAATGTTATCATTTATAGAACGAAAGTAAAAAATAAATTCCCGTTACCGATATTCGTTGGTTCGAAAACATACGACACGTTAACTTTGTACACAATTTCGGCAATGCTGTACTTGTTAGAGAAAACGGGATACCGAACAACATGGCGCGGTTCGTTCGTAAACCGTAATCACAAACACGACACCGTGTCTCGAACAGACATACACGGCTTTCCTTTTCAGTAATTCGGTAACATTCTGTAAAAAAAATTACCTTTAACGAACTCCGAAGGAGGAAATGATAATAAGCCTCGCTTTTCAAATTAAATGAAAATACACGTTATATTTAATATTATTTTTGAATGATATAAATAATAAATAAATATAACGTGAACACGGTCGTCTGTTCCTATGCAACTTAGCAGCAACTTAATGCCTATGTTATTGGTAACAGCCGACTGTTATAACATTTTTATTGATAAATGTAGATTAAAATAATAAATATATAAATACAAATATTACATTCAGACTCAGGCGGGAATTGCCCGAAACCCGCAACCGACGGAACAGAAAGCAGGGCCACTACAAACTGCGCCAACGGGTTTTTTTTTCATTCATTCATTACAGCCTATACAGTCCACTGCTGGACATAGGCCTCCACAAGTTTACGCCAAAAATAACGTGAACTCATGTGTTTTGCCCATAGTCACCACGCTGGGCAGGCGGGTTGGTGACCGCAGTACTGGCTTTGTCACACCGAAGACGCTGCTGCCCGTCTTCGGCCTGTGTATTTCAAAGCCAGCAGTTGGATGGTTATCCCGCCATCGGTCGGCTTCTTAAGTTCCAAGGTGGTTGTGGAACCTTGTTATCCCTTAGTCGCCTCTTACGACACCCACGGGAAGAGAGGGGGTGGCTAAATTCTTTAGTGCCGTAGCCACACAGCACCAACGGGTTAGTCAATGTATATTTCATTACATATTTTGGTTATTGTATTGTTTAAGATAAACTTTTAGTTTCTTTTATTAATTTTTTAAAAGAAGCAAAAAAGAGGATCACAGCTAAATAGTACTGGTTTCAGGCAGTGTTGTGTTCCTGTGGTGAGTAAGGTGACCAGAGCTCCTGGCCTGGACTGGAGGTAAGGTCAGAAACGCGCTTGCGATGCTTCTTGTGTTATAAGCTATCGCAGGTAATTCGTACGCTTTTTTACTGACTTCGGAGCTTTCCCAAATGAAGCAACTTTTGGATCTATATTGACAAATAAATAAAAAATAACAAAACGAAAAAAAGCGTCTAAAATTAATTTGGGAATCAATGGAATATCAAAGTATTCAATCATTTTGGTTGGCACAAAGTTAAAATTTCCAATGAACATCTCTGCATTAATGTTATACCTACTCAAATTATACATAGAAGTTCTGAGGTGTGGTACATAATACTTGCAAATTTTATTTAATACGTGGGATATTATAATAGTGTGAGCATATCTCGAGTTTTCGAAGAAAGGCTTGCACACCACATAATTTATTTAGAATGCAAAAGCGTAAACATAGTGAGCAATTTTTGAAACATAAAAACGTGCTCGATTAGCTTATGAAGGGGTGTAGATTTTCATCTGTCCCGCAGGCACGAACTTCAAATCGTTCGGAATGGAGACACACCGTGCAGAACAAGGTCTATAATTTCAAAGATCACAAAAGACGTGATCTTAATATCGAATAAGTCCATCAAACAAAAAATTGGCTTTCAATATTTTATATAACATAAATAGCCTTTCCGCACTGTTATGAATAAAGCATTATTTAAGATAGATAGACAGATAATATTCTTTATGGTACACAAAAATACAAATGATCACAGCAAAAAATGAAAATAAAAATGTACAAAGTCGATCTTATTGCTTATGACCAATTTCTTCCAGATAATCTTTTAAATAATTTAAATCAAATCGTCTTGGAATAAACTGTACTAAGATAAACCTTTGAGGATTTTGTAACACTTAACTGATGAAAAATGTGATGTGTTTGTTGTTTATTGGTCAAAATATAAAAAAATAATAAAAACTTTACACCAAATTACTTAAGTTAGTTACTTAATATATAACATTTTTCTAGTTCATATATGTACTAGTGATGTAAGGAATGTTAGATTTATCACATTCGTGAATGTGAATGCGAATGCGAAGGTTGACTTTTTAAGTCCGCTTAAAAGGTATGAAATTTTGTATAGGTCCTCTTTGAATCAAATATATTCGAGCCAATACAAATTGAATGATCTAATTTTGTTATAATGAGGGGGTTAACGAGTGGCCGGGACCATCTGATGGTAAACATTAACCGTACCTTATGGATATCAACAAATTTAGAAGAGGCTCGAGTGAGACACCGGCCTTTAAGAAAAATATGTCCATTTTATGTAAAAATAATGATCCCGGAATTGTACTTCATTCGTTATCTGCTCCAAGGATCCCAATAATTTTATTAATGTTCAATAAAACATTCTGAATATTTGGCACTACAATACAAGGGGCCTTCTTAAGGAAAAACGCGCAAATGATGTTTACGAGAGGTTAAATTGGACTAAACTACATACGTCTTCCTCATTTGCAGGCATGTTTCAAGAAGGTCTCGATTTCAAATATAAATTAAAATCTGTCCCTTACTACCGAGGCATATTAACAGGCCACTGTAAGAGGCATTACTCGTACTGTCATCAGCATAGCAACGAAAATTGCTGTTTTGCAACATCTCGTAACGTCGCAGAATAAACAGCGTGCGTGAGAGCACCTAATTAAGAGGAATTTCAGCGTTAACAGGCATGGTTTCAGATCACACTCTGTCGACAGCGACATTGATGCTACGCTCTTACTTTCAAGGCCGTTTGCCCCGCGAGAGCTTAACAGTCAAGTATGTACATATACATATTTTTTTTCTCTATGAAGGTAATCTTAACGCTTTCCTAGGCACAGTGTGAAAATCTACTTACATAAGAAATGTTGACAGGAAAAAAATATTCATACTAACACTAGCCCGTTGACACAGTTTGTAGTGATCTTACTTTCTACTCTGGGGATTGTGGGTACGATTCCCACCCCGGTACTGGGTTAATATATATATTTATGTATATAATATGCATTATTTGTTTGTCTGTTTATAGAAAAAAAAATATGTAGCTATACCAGTCGGCTGTTACCTATAACATTCATTCAATCAACAACAATAAGCATTAAGTGGCTTATTTTAGGAACAGACAACTGTGTGTGTTTATTGTAGATATTTATTATTATTATTATATAAAAAATAGGTACAAATATCAGTGGAAATCACCTCACATGCACCACTGCACCAGAATGGTTGTTTTATTAGAATTAAGTAAATATAATCCAGTAATAGTAAATATATCCCAGTATAAGTAAATATATCCCATCATCATAAATTTGCTAAGCGCATAACTCGAGAATGGCTCCACCAATTCGGCTAATTTATTTTCTTATATGTTCCTTAAGGAATACCGAAGGTTTTAATACAAAAAAATACTATTAACTTTTGAAAGAATAATAATAATAATAATAATAAATACTCTTTATTGTACACCACAAAGAAACATTACAAAAAAAGTGATACATGAAAAGAAAGATGTACAAAGGCGGTCTTATCGCTAAGAGCGATTTCTTCCAGACAACCTTTCCAGACAACCAACAAAGAACGAAGTCTGTCCGGGCAGCTAGTCATAAAATAGAATAAAAACATTCGCCAAATATTCGCACCGTTTCGTGCGAACGCGAATGTGATTATTGAAAAATCTATACATATAATAAAATGATAGGAAAGTCAAAACTGTACATTAAATATTTTTTTTAAAGAATACTTGGGTTTGATCTACAATCGATACCGAAGCCAAAAATATAGTTTTTAGAATTTCTGTCTGTTTGTCTGCATGTATGGCCGGGATAAACTCAAAAAGTACAAAAAGCATGGATTTACTTCAAATATTATTAAGAAGTCGGGTCAACATATAGGCTACATATTATCACGCTATCACCTACGGGGAACGAGCAGTGAACCTTTATTTCTTCAACGCATTCTGTAACAACGTGTAATCTAACGACGCATATTTGAATGTTGTTGTTATTATGTTAATAACCATGTTATAAGCTAGCTTCACACAATAAATAAAGATATTCTGTAGTATATTTAGTATCAGCATTGCACCCGTGAGAAACCGGGGCGGGTCGCTAGTCGTTAATATTTCCGAATGCAAATATGCGAATGCGAGTATTCGTTACATCACTAGTATATAGATACGCTAGATTTAGAAGGATAGTCGTCGAGTTCGACGTTTATAAATGCGTTCTGATATGATACCAAGTTTAGTGAAAGATCGTACGACGGCCATGATGGAGTGTTGTCATCGGTCACGGATCTCGGATGAGACGAAAATCGGTTTATAGCAAATAGTGATGTCATTGATAGATATTGATAAAATAAACTTATATTTTACGTCATAATTTAGTGAGTTGAGTGACAATTTAATAAAAATACAGGACGATTTTTATGTCTTGTTCAGATATTTTAATAGATCGATTAATCTTTCATGTCATATTACTTTAAGTCTGTATAAATACAATACACTTTTATTAAGAGATCGAAATGAAATAGTTATAGGCGTTTTATTTATTGGTCGCTTAATATTTATTCCCCTACTAGACATCTCCAACAGTTTTGTATGTCAGTTTAGTTTGCGTGTATTTCTTTCTTTCTAAAACTAACATAAACACAAGTTTATTTGTCGGAATATAAATTATTTTAACTTTGCGCTGGAAGACCCTGTGATAAATGCGCCAAATAAGCCAATTAATTCTTCCACTTTCTTAGTAATGATTTTATTTATACTATTCTAATAGCTAACACCCTTTTTGAGCTGAAAATCTTATACAATTATTTTTTTACTATATATTTATTATATATTTTCTCTTCTAAATATGAACAGATCGATGTTGTATAATAAAAAAAATGTACCCAGAATTGAATCTTGTAGGACCCACATCTTTACAAAAAACCGTGACGATGAAGTAAGAACACAGAAGTTTTAGTGGGTTTTTTAATGCCATAGAGACTGAGCTTTCTGATTAATGTATCACGATGAACACAGTCTTTTGCGAAGCTGCGGAAGTAAAGAATATAGCCACCTCCTCTCTTCCCGTGGGTGTCGTAAGAGGCGACTATGGGATAACACAGTTCCAATACCACCTTGAAACTTAAAAAAGTTTAAAGTTAAGTTAAAACTTGATCTATATCGGGGTTACCATTTAACTGCTGGCTTTGAAATATACAGGCCGAAGACAGGTAGCAGCGTCTTTGGTGCGACAAAGCTAGCCCTGCGGTCACCAACCCGCCTGCCCAGCGTGGTGACTATGGGCAACACTCATGATTTCACGCCATTATTGGCGCGTAATTATGGAGGCCTATATCCAGCAATGGACTGCAATAGGCTGAAGTGAGGGATGAATACAGTAAAATACCTTGAATAAATTACAGAATATACTTAAAGCATCACGTGACTCCTCCCAAGCATTGACTATCGAATTAAAAAGCTTCACACCAGAGACCAGATTGAGAATCCTTTAGGAAAACAGCATTGCTTATTATGTAGAAGTTTATTTCTTATGAAATGATCTAAAAGCTGACCGAGAATTATTTTTTTAAATAGTTTACTATTTGTAAGTAGAATATAAACCAGGCCTGTTATTCGTTGGACCTTTATGAGGTCCGGAGTTAAACAAAGGTATAACTTTACTATACCCCATAAGATTAGGAAACTCACTACTTGTAATACATTCGTTAAATATTATTACTACACAGGGTGCTATAATATCTAAAATTGTACAGATAATTTTAACAAAACATCTAACCATGACATGTAAAAATTTTTGTCTAAGTACTTTTGAATACCATCGCAGATTTTCATGATAATAATAATTTGAAAGTTTTTCATAAGTTTATTAAAGACTTAAAGATAATATCAGTGTTCATGTAGAAAGGCTGAAAGTAAAAAAGTTATAAAAATTAAATGGGTAAATTGATACTGACATTCTAGGCCGTAATATCACACTGTCATTCTAAACATAAATGGTAAGTGACAGAAATGTCACGTCACGTATTAGGGACATTCGGTGTCATATTTAATTTTTTCGTATGTCTTGGGTTTGTAGGGTAATGTACAAAATTTTTTAATATAGGCATTTCTGTGGTAATATAACTTTAGATTTAGCATATTATTGCTACTAAGGATAGTCAGTCAGCTTAGGATAGATATTATTAGGATAGAATTACAACGAGCAGTACTAAAAATTAATTTAATAGTCTAGTTTCGGAAATTTGGTCTATGTTTCATCATGCATTTTTTGCTAATAAGATCTAGCGGTTTCATTTAGAAGATTATTTTTGACAATACTTTCATCACACATTAATATCAGTACTCATACAGAGTACACACATCAATCAAGAGAGAAAGTTATAAGTTGTAGATACAGCTTTATCGTAGTCCCAAAATAAGGGATAAAATTGATTGATACGATTTGATATTTTTCTGTTTCGTTCAAAATAAATATCAAGTTTTGTAAAAAAAATTGTATTTATACTCTTTGTTTTAATATTGTGTTGTTATCATCTTTGTTTACAGACTAGTTGTATTTATGTTTTCGCTATCTGAACGCAGTATGTAGTTCATCATCACAGCCTATACAGTCCACTGCTGCATAGGCCTCCACAAGTTTACGCCAAAAATAACGTGAACTCATGTGTTTTGCCCATAGTCACCACGCTGGGCAGGCGGGTTGGTGACCGCAGGGCTGGCTTTGTCGCACCTAAGACGCTGCTGCCCGTCTTCGGCCTGTGTATTTGAAAGCCAGCAGTTGGGTGGTTATCCCGCCACCGGTCGGCTTTTTAAGTTCCAAGGTGGTAGCGGAACCGTGTTATCCCTTAGTCGCCTCTTACGACACCCACGGGAAGAGTGGGGGTGGCCATATTCTTTAGTACCGTAGCCACACAGTACATATGTAGTATGTAGTTATGTAACAATAAACTAATTTTTGGAGAAAAAACTGTGGCCTGTAACACAGCTTTTTTAAGCTAGCGCGGGTCGCAGGGTTTCTAGATAATGAGAAATACATAATTTAAGCAAAAATAAACTATTATTATTATTAAATAATAGAAATGCATCTTAGAAATACATATAATATGGACGTGTTTATTAAACATATGTTAAATTAATGTAAAGACACGTAAAATAATCTGAAGAATATTCTTATATTTAGAAAGCTTCCTAATTTTAATAAAGAAAATCTCTAATTCTCTTAAGGGATTAAGCCTTAATGTTTTTAGTCGTTCTAAGTCTTTCTTTAACATCCAACATAAAATATGATTACAAAAACAAAAAGAACAAAACATTATATCATTCCAAAAATAAAGCGAACATTTTTTTATTTAACTGAAATTTGAAGCAAATTACTGCACTCCAATCGTCCTGAATATATTACAACGATGTTAGCAAGGTTAATGACAGTAGAAGAGAAAAGAATAAATGGAATTAGCAACACAAAGAGTCGAAACGGACGCGACTTGAATAAATTTCTCATGCATGAGTTTTTACCTCTATGCCGTTAGGGGTTTGCGCGGAATTATGACCGGAACTATGAAAAATTTATATAGATTTTTTTTTTTATTTTTATTTTCGGTAAGATACGCGTGGGAAGACTTTCGCATTAATATTATTGTGAATTGAATGGAGGGCACCTTGAAAGACAATTCCTTTTTTAATCGCCTTCAAAAAACGAGGAGATTACTCAATTTGACCGTATATATATATATATATATATATATATATATATATATATATATATATATATATATATAATGTATGTTCGGGGATAGCTTCATCGTTTACCAATCGGTTTGTTGGAAAGGAGATATCCTAAGTGTAGTACCGTAATAAGGAAACCAGGATCTGATGATGAAATCCCAGAGAAATCGAAGGAAACCTTCAAAAATCTTAGTGACGACTAGTATGTTTGTTAATTTTTTTCGTTTACGTACATTGTATTACTCGTCAATGTAATTGAAGTCGGTTTTTTTCATTTGCGAGCAAACACAGTTATTATATTATATTGTAATCTCTTGTATATCATTTTAACATCCCGCAGTGTTTTGTTTATAATTGTTATAGTTTGCATCACTTTTGTGTTTTACAGCTTTCATCGATAGAAGTTTGCCAATAACTATACAAATCAAAATTGATCGCTGGTGAATCCTTAAATTTAAACTTCCACAAATTAATAATTTTACCTTAGGTACTTCATTTATTTATTTATATACGTATATCCATGTACAAATCTAAAACTCTAAAAATACATAACTTAATATTAAATACATAATTTAAAAAAAAATACGCATAATTTTCTATCAAAAAGTTGTATAACGAAGACGATATTGAGAGGGAATAATAAAAACGACTATTAAAAGCACTCCTACGTTTTGACGCGAAGTCTGTCTCCCATAGCACATTTATATGTTATGAGGCATATCGTTTTCACCCTAAATATAATCATATTTCCATTATTAAATATCTCTGTTGATATCTTGCGTCTCGACTCGTCTTCCTTCTGCTGCTTCATTCGTATGCTCACGGCGTGGTTTATACTGCGCATTATTTATACGGTTCTTTTGTTTTTTTTTTATTATGTTAATACTATTTTATTTTTGTTCCAGTATATGAGAAATCACTGAATATGAGAAATCACTTGTGTGATGGGAGCCGTACAATTTTATTTTTTAATTTTATTTATATAAGGCCATCGTTGGTTCGAAACACAGCTTGTAAAGTTTTACTTATTTATTAAAATTACAAAAGTACAAAAAGAAATATAAACAAAATTTTCTTAACTTTTCTGTATGAATTGTAGTAATAAAGATTCCTTTAAATAGTATTCAACCAAGACTAAAAGTTAGTAAGTTAATTTCAGCGATTAGTTTACTACAAAATAAATACTTGTACGGGTGAGCTTACATTGAGCAATATGATCGTCTTGCAAACTCATAACCTCCTTGGTTTGGATTCCGTCATAGCCTTCCCTAACATGTCATCTATCACTCAACCATAGACTGTACCATACAACACTTCATTTTGTTGTCATTTGTCTCCAATAAATGAAGTTAAACACTAAATAAATAACACAATTGTTACGTTAAAACAACAATAAAAATCCAATAGAATAATATAAAAGTCATTGACACCAAAAAAATTAAGATTTAAAAAGATGATAAAAATAAATACGTAAATTCGAACGTAATAACAAGTTTTCCGATTGAAGTGCAATAACAATCATAGTAAGTAATATGATCCATTTCATCTGAAGCGATTAAAATTAAGTAACTTGTTACGAGAAGTTATGCAAGTTGGTATTAGAGATAGAAATAGGTTAAACTATTCAATTTAAATGACAAAGTCTCCTTAGACTTTCTATTTGTACGTTGTATTAATCTAGAAACTAAACCGAACCTAATAGCCTCTGATATTCCACTGCTGGGGAAAGGCCTCTTTCACTGTATTGGAGAAGCTTAATCTATCACCATATTCCTCTACGGGTTTACACATCATCATTGGCCTTAATCCGTCTAATTCAGACGATTTACACAGTGTCAGAAAGACACTGTCTTGCCTAGGACACTCTTCAGGAAAACGCAGAGTTAGCTTAAGCTCTGCACCACTCTCTCGATCTCACTGGCTAGGCCCACAGGAACGACGAGTCGATAAGTGTGGAGCCAGTTCAGCTGACGGAGTTTTTCGCATTTTAGAGCTATGCCACAAAAGCTTGACGGAGATCCCATTCCGGGTTTCAAATGAAGTTTTCCTTCTCCAGGACCCTGATGATTTTGAGCCAGGTTTATCCCTCAGTCGCCTTTTACGACCCCCATGGGAAGAAAGGGGGTGGTGCTATTCTATTCGGCCGACACCACACGGCGGGCGGGTTTACACATAATTTCCTTTCAATGAGTAACGACTCTGCTAACCTACTTCTACATGGACAAAGATGCATATGCCTAGCAGTGCGATGTAACAGGCTGCTATCCCATCATTTATTAAGTTAGTTACTATTTAGTCCTTGTAATTTATAAGATTTGCTTCACTTCAAACTTTCAAACTATCTAACGCAGTAAGTTTTAGTCTAATAAGACGACTTTACCGCATAGGAAAACTTTTTTTTTGTGTTCGTTATTGTCAGGACAAGTTTGTATAAAAGAAAACTGAGGAAAATCGAAATTTTAACGAGAAAAAATGGCCTTACATAGTTCGTCGGGCCACATAGTAGTAAGTAAATAAATATGAGTACGATACACATTGCAGTGATAACAATTGCCTCAGATAGTAATTTAAGTTCTTTGTATAGCTAATACCGGTTAACACATTTTCTTATATGTCAGTTAAAGTTTATTATAATACCTACTTTAACGAAATACTTGTACAAATATGAATTGCATTTAGACTCATGAATCGGACCAACAACCCTGGAGAGTCATTACCAACTACCAACGGTTTAGTCAAATAATGCTAACGATTTAAATTTTATCATACTTGATAGCATAGAATACAAGTAAAACAGTTAACCGTAAATGACAAACAAATTGGCAAGTACATAATCTGTGATTTTGTTAGAAGAATACTATTTTAAAATAAACACAACTTGAAATATAATAACTACAAAATATATTTTTTTAAGATAGCAAAGACAATGTTACATTTTATCAAAAACCCTTACATAATCGCAGCCAACGGACCTATTATCCAGCAACGAATACTATTGCCCACTGTTCAAGCTTCGCCTACTTCGACAGCTTAAGAAAGGGATACACACTACCCCCCAAGTCACTCTCAAAGGTGAGAAATTTTCTTATCGTTAAATAGCACCCTTTTACAAACTTTCCTACACAAATAAAAGTTTTCAGCCCGGCACACCTCTGCCTTGTTTTGTTGTTTCACTAACAAATTGTTCTCATTTGTAAGATATCTCTCTTGTCTGGCTATTTACTTGTTTATCTGATTCAATTAAGTTTTAAGAAGGCTTATCTCTGTGACTATTCACAATAATTTATTTGTTATTATCGCGCTATCATAACTTTAAACTTGTTGTTACTTACGTTTCTCGATAAACTTTAAAGTTGTTTTGTGTATATAAATATATGTAATTTTAATCTGTAAATACTTATTTAGGAAATGCAAATTACATAATAATATAATTTTATAAGCGACTTTTTCTGTAAGATCAAGGTACATACCCATTCGGACTGTTCAGGTTTTGAGCAGGATATTTCTATTGTACCCTATCTCAGATATATATGTATTAATATTTAATATCATATATTAGACAAAATATATTTAAATTATACGTACAGACATAGTTGTACATAAACATTTTTAATATCATATCAAAAATCGACCGTTCCAGCGGGCATCGAACCTGCATCTCCGACTGACCGTGTCGGTGCTCTAGCCAATTAAGCTATGGAACGATGTACCCGCTAGATCGAAATTTTTGATATGATGATTTTATATTCGGTTTAAGCGAACCTTGGCGCCGTCTACAGTGAGTTTTTTACAGAAACCCGTAACTATTCAAAGTTTCATATTACAATGAATGTCTTTGACAGGAACGGTCGATTTTTGATATGATATTAAAAATGTTTGGAATTTCCTAATGTGGGGTAACACAAAAATAAAATCGTACAAAATAGTTGTACATATTTTAGATTACAACACATTCATGTTTTTTTTTTGTTTTTTTATTATCATTATTTTTTTACGTAGGTAAATTATTTTCGCCAAGTCATTAGTATATCATAAAAGTTTTATCCTTCAAAAGTAAAATCCTCATGCGAAGATTATACTTGTAAGAATAAATCTCGGACTTTAATGCACACACACACTGGTGGCTTTTCGTTACATAAAAGTTCTTATTATAATACTTATTATTAGTTTAAACGTTATTTAAGCCCCGATGAATTAAAAATATCTAAAAATATCACACATCCGCTCTTCGTGAGTGATAGATTGACTTCATCCTTCTATTTTTATTTTTTACTTTGTTTCGGTACTAAAGAATATAGCGACTAAGGGATAACACAGTTCCGCTACCACCTTGGAACTTAAAAAGCCGACCGGTGGCGGGATAACCATCCAACTGCTGGCTTTGAAATACACAGGCCGAAGACGGGCAGCAGCGTCTTCGGTGCGATAAAGTCAACCCTGCGGTCACCAACCCGCCTGCCCAGCGTGGTGACTATGGGCAAAACACATGAGTTCACGCTATTTTTTGCGTAAACTTGTGGAGGCCTATGTCCAGCAGTGGACTGTATGGGCTGTAATGATGATGACTTTGTTTCGGACAATTTCTTATGAAAAATACATTTTTAACATATGTATAATAATTCTGATAACCCTGGTCCATTTAACCTGTTATAAATTAACGCATGTCATCTCTACATAAATCGTTAAAATAATACCACGAAAACGTTCCTAAAATTACGGGACAAAATCCCAGATACACATATAAGAGGGACTTAGTTAATTATTATCAGTTAGTGTGGGATAGAAATAAATTTCACTTTGTTAAATTTTACTACACCCTAACCGACTATTCAGGCCTTCCTACCCCCGTATATTGTGATAAAGCCCATGAGTAAGCCGTGTCCCATATCTCTTTGTTGTTTGTGGCAGTTTATTTATTAACTGGTCTTAGCCTGCGGCGATTCTCACGTACATTCAATATTTACTAATTTGAAAGAACGTTTTTGACTGCTTCAGATGATTTAATATTTTTTTTTTCTTATATATATATGAATTTATCTGCGATGCAAATCATTACGTTAATACTCGTATCGAAACTAAAGAGATATACTTAGATTACAAAGAATGAAACGTATTGTAAGAATAATAATAAAAAAAAAGATTAGTTAATCCATACTAATATTATAAAAAGGTAAAGTTTCTAACTTTGTTTGTTTGTGGGGGGTAATCTTCGTAAATACTGATCCGAACACGAAAATTCTTTCACTAACAGAAAGCTACTTTATTAAGGAGTGACATAGGCTATATTTTATTGTGATTGAACAAAAATTCAGTGAAAATTTTTATATATAAAACTCTCGCGTCACAATGTTAGTTACAATACTTCTCCGAAACGGCTGGATTTTTCTGAAAATTTGTGTGCATATCGGGTAGGTCTGAGATTCGGCTAACATCTTTTTTTCATAAAGCTAAGATATAAGGAGGAGAGGGGGGTATTTAAGGGTGTTAATAACATATATGGCAAAACAACGTTTGCGGGTCAGCTAGTCAGTAATAAACTAGATGTAATTTTCTACATGGCTTGGGTGTCAAAACACTACGTTGCATACTATAGATGAAGTAGGTAAACACGAGGATAAAGCTTACGTTATCACTGAATGCCGTTAGCTACATTTCAACGTGAGAAAACCGAACCAAAATCGTGTAATTTAAGAAGATGACGCTAATAGCGGTATATATACTTTACGTTAATAAATTAATTAAGTCAAGAAATTTATTACGTAAGAGATTTATAATTATTAAGAAAAGTGTAATGATTTTAAGGAATATGTTTTAAATCAAATAATTTGTGATATAAACTCTTTTGTTTATTATTAGTATAGTCTTTGACAACCGGTCGAATTTCGACCGTTAGACGACCACTATATAGTTTTATTTTATTTTAAACACACTATTTGTAACTAAACTTTTATCGTTACTTACATATTGATTTTTATGTAAGTAAAATGTGAAAATTTGCGAAGTAATATTAACAAATAATTACGATATTTTGTAGTGTACCCACTTGAAATATCGAAATATCATATACTTATAATATTACTTTCAAAGAAACTAAAACTGTTCATAACTGTGTATATAAATGTCTTTGGTTAAGTTATTATTGAATTAGACAAAAGAGCATTTTTCATACATATATTTCAGTGAAGGATTTTGTGTATTTTTTTACTACAACTGATAGAATGAACTTTATTATTTGCGATTTCGACCCCATTAAGAATTATTGTAAATTACACTATAATATTTAGGAATTATAATCAAGATCAAGATAAAACGCTAAAACAATGCCCAGAAAAGTGTTTTATTTATTTATATTCGATATGCAGGAATAACGGATAAACAAAAGAAAAACTCTCAGTCTACCAATAGCAATTCCAAAGATAAAACTGAGTTTGACGGATGCATAGCGGGTTCAAGGTAAAAGTTTGAATTATTTGTTAACGGAAACCTTAATAACGTTACATTTTACTTTTGAAAAACACATTTCAGTGATAAAATTTTCATAAAATATGTTTACAATTTTTGTCACGTACACAGTTAACCAGATGCTTAATTGCTAACTGCTAAAATTCCGCTCGGAACTATCTACATATGCAAGTCTGAATTTATAATAGAGGAAATTCAATTCTGTGCACATTTTCGGGCTTTCCAGGTCAAGTGATTCTCAAACTCATATAACATAATGGGTTTAAAACCTGGGTCCATAAAGTGTTACTAGTATTACTTTTGTTATAACGTTAATCTCTTTAAACGAATATCTTTATATTATGTATTTTCACAATTTCACGATTATTCTAGTTTAGTGGTGACTAAAGTTCCATTAACGGCACTCACTCTGAGACTATATTTGTATTTGTGCCAATATTTGTACGCAACGTTTGTTCTTGTGGGTCTTTTCAAGAGGAAGGGAGAGACAAGATGTGAGCTATAGTTTCTACTTGTTATAAACACTTGATAGCGATCATTTTATCAATAGGGAAGTTACCCACAAATCGTTAACGAAATAGGTTGACTATTTAAGCTCTAACCCTATGTATGTTTATATATATCATTACAGCCTATACAGTCCACTGCTGGACATAGGCCTCCACAAGTTTACACCAAAAATAACGTGAACTCATGTGTTTTGCCCATAGTCACCACGCTGGGCAGGCGGGTTGGTGACCGCAGTACTGGCTTTGTCGCACCGAAGACGCTGCTGCCCGTCTTCGGCCTGTGTATTTCAAAGCCAGCAGTTGGATGGTTATCCCGCCATCGGTCGGCTTTTTAAGTTCCAAGGTGGTTGTGGAACCTTGTTATCCCTTAGTCGCCTCTTACGACACCCACGGGAAGAGAGGGGGTGGCTAAATTCTTTAGTGCCGTAGCCACACAGTAGTTTATATATATATATAAATACATAATTTTATTTATGTATCCTCTCTTCCCGTGGGTGTCGTAAAAGGCGACTAAGGGATAACACAGTTCCACTAACACTTTGGAACTTTAAAAGACGACCGATAGCGGGATAACCATTCAACGTGTGGTCCAAAGTGTGGTGACTATGGACAGCACATATGAGTTCGCCCCATTTTTTGGCGCGAACTTGTAGAGGCCTATGTCCAGCAGTGGACTGTAATAGGCTGAAATGATGATGATATATATATAATTTAGCTACCACGTCTTTTCCCATAGGTGTCTTAAGAGGCGGTTGAGGGATAACAAAGTTCCGCTACGAACTTGGAAAAGTGGAAGGCTATGAAAGTCGACCAGCTGGCTTATAAATGACACAGACACAGACCGGAGCTAGCCAGCAGCTTCTTCGGTGCGACAAAGCCAGCCCAGCGGTCACCAACCTGCTTACATAGCGCTGTGACTATAGATATCACCTCCCAATGAGTTCATTAAAATATTTGTTTTATTTAAATTGTTAAACAGCAAAATTACCACATTTGAACTTTTTAATATTTCCTACGTTATTTTTTCTACTATTTATCGTTATACTATTCCATTCTGGAAATCAGTTCTAAGTTATGTTTATTTTTCTTCTAATATGAATTGTTTCTTAGCTATGTGGCTGGTCCACTCCACATTGGAACAGCGTGGCGGATTAAGCTCTGATCCTTCTCCTACATGGGGAAAGAGGCCTAAGCCCAGCAATGCGATGTTACAGTTTTAAGCGTATAGCGTATATGTATAGCGTATAAATTTGTATTTTAATTAGCACTAAATTTGACCGACATATTGCATAATATAGTGAAAATATGTATCAAATTAAAGGAGATGTAAAGACGTTAAGCATTTTCTCTCGACTTAAGTTCCTTTGTTTTACGGATTGAAGAACTATACAAAGGAATTTGATGCACTTCCTACAACAATGTAAAAGCTTTATCAAAAGGAAAGAGTAGTTAAGTTTATTTGAGAGCGTAGTCGTTAAAACAATGTATACAACAAGTTCAAGCCGCGACTTTTCTTTATTTCTAGGATAATGTAGTTTCTATGATCTTTTTAAAGTCTTAGTTTTATTAAAATTACCTAAAAGAAGTCCTCGTGCTGCCGGCATCCAAAATAAAAGTATAAGTATTTTTTTCTCAATGCTAATTAAAAATATCATTCTACTAACAGTTTATAATTATCAAGATATGACGCGGAGTTGAATTTTTTAACCAACTTTCAAAAAAGGAGAAGGTTCTCAATTCGATTTTTTTTTTTAATGTATGTTACATCAGAACTTTTGACTGGGTGGACCGATTTCGACAATTTTTTTTAATTGAAAGTGGTGTGTGTCAATTGAAAAGAAAGAAAAGAAAAGAAAAGAAAAATATTTTATTGTTCACAATAAAAATATCCAAAAAAAAAATACAAATACAGTTTCATAGATATTACGAACAATACAGGCAGCCACTCAGCATTTGTCACACCATTGCAAACAATGGTGAGACGCTGATTTTCAGTGACTCCTCATTGTCACTCGCTTGGAGCGACATCACTGACAGCACTCAACCAATAACACAATCACACAATTATAGCTCACTTAAACCACCCACTTAACCGACACCAACATACACCACAAGTACACTGCACATATCAGAAAAACATAAACATCCGCAACCGCCATACACCGCCTACACCCACAAAAAGAGAGCAGCACATCCACACTGACAATATATATACATAGCATACACATACACATATACACTTACATATACACACACACATATACACATACATATGCATATACATACACTTAACGAATATTTTGACAGAATCTATCATATTATTACAGTACTTATCATATTATTATATTATTATATTCCGCGGCGAGGATGGAGAAGAATAAACAAGACAAATTAACATTTAACTAAAACCAAAGATCTAAAGATCTAAGACTGGCTGCAAAACTCTGCTACTAACAGTAACTTATATTTCCTCTTAAAACTAGTGACCGTTAACGCTTCTAGTAATGGAGGAGGTAGGTTATTCCAGCACTTACTTGCGCTGTACTTGAAACTCCCCCTAAAAGCAGCGGTGTGAAATCTAGGCAGACAGAGCTTACGTAGGTGTGACCTGGTTTTATGTTGTGTGTTTCCCTCTCCCATCCACGATAGTTTGTTGAAGAGATATAACGGATACTTATACTTGATCACATCGAATAATAAGCAAGCAAGGTGCAGACGCCTACGATTTTCCATATTTAGTATGCGCTCCTTAACAAGATATGGTGTGATATGACTACGAGGTGGTACGTCCCAGCAATATCTAACACAGGCATTTTGTACTCGTTGAACAGCCAATTTGGAACGCTTTAACAACCTAGGGCCATAAACTACATCCGCGTAATTTAATTTAGACAGCACCAATGATTCGCATAACCTAACACGCAACTGTGTACTAAGGTATGGACGGATACGATAGAGCAGCCTTAAACGGTAAAAGCAATTAGCGATAGTAGTGTTAACATGTTTTTCGAAACGAAGGCTTTCATCGAAAATGACCCCTAGATTACGTGCCTCTGTAACGCGTTCGATGGGTTTATCCTTTATACGTACTAAAGGAATATTATGTTCTATTCTTTTGACCTGACTAGTGGACCCAAGAATCATATACTTTGATTTGGAAGGATTCAAGACCAGTGTGTTCTTATCAGACCAAGAAGAAATGCATTCCAAGTCACTGTTAAGTTTCGAAATTGCCTGCTGTGTCTCAGAAGGGCGAAAAGATATATAAACTTGAATATCATCAGCATATAGGTGATAATTGCTGTAATTAATGCAGTTGACGACATCGGCGCTATACAGGATAAAAAGTAAAGGTCCCAAAATAGAACCTTGAGGAACACCTCGGCCAACAGTTGAGCACTGAGAGAAACACTGAGAACCATCCTCTTTTGTAACTACTACTATTTGAGATCTATTTTTTAAGTAGCTGTCGAACCATGAAATTGTTGATCTACTAAAACCATAATAGGACAATTTTGAGAGCAATAGGGGGATATTGATGGAATCAAATGCACGTGAATAGTCGAGCAATGCAAGCACTGTACCCATCCCCCTATCCTGTGAAGTTATGATGTTGTCGACTACATCAATCAATCCACCAACAGTAGACCTGTGTCTTCTGAAACCCGATTGCATTTCAGGTAGAATCTTGTTAACCTCCAGATACTTTAATACTTGCATATGAACGATTTTTTCAAGGATTTTCGACATACATGGAAGTATACTTATAGGCCGGAGATCCTTGACTTCTAGAGGATTCCCGTTTTTCGGGATAGGCTTTACCAAAGCCTGTTGCCAGATCACAGGAAAGGTATTTGTCTCAATAGACCTGTTAATAATATGAGTGAGATGGGGTAATGCTTCTGACGCAATCATTTTAAGCATATCCAGTGAGATGTCATCAACACCCAACGCTTGCGACTTCAGACTATTTAAAACCTTCGCGACCTCCCCAATGGTAACAGTCTCAAGCTCAAAGGTAACATCACCAAACCTATGGAATTCATAAAATGTGAGATTTGAAAGTGGTGCTATTTTTTGTCCTGGCACATCAAGGAAGTGTGCATTTAATTGATTTACATCACAGAGATGAGAAGGAATTATGCAATTTTTGTATGACTTAACCTTCACCAATTCCTTTACATGCCTCCATAGTGTACGAGGGTTTTTAATATTAGAATTAATGAAAGTCTCAAAGAATGCATGTTTTTCGCGAGTTAAAGCCGAGTTAACATATTTTTTCAAATCTGTGTAGAAAATTATATGCCCGGGTTGCTTTGTCTTTCTAGATCTTCTTTGTGCCTCGTCACGACGCCTCATCATTAATTTGATATTGTATGTTATCCACGGTGGCTGTTTGCTCTTTATGTGAATAACTTTTTTAGAAGCGTGTTTATCAAAGAGTGCCAGGACATAACTAGAAAAGACAGCCACAATCTCATCTACGTTTTGCAAAGAAAAAATAATATCCCAATCCAACAAAGTGAAAGACTCATTAAAATCTTGAATATTTATATCCTTCAGTGGTCTGTAAACAATCCATTTAGGCGTTGGCTTGTCCTTTCCGATATCTAGAACACATGAGACAAACGCGTGGCTACTCAGGGCGGATATGTAGTCCACGTTAACGTTTAACACGGTAGTGTTCGTACATACAAGGTCAAGTAGGGTCTCAGTGGTATCTGTGAAATGTGTAGGTGTGACAACCAGCTGACTTAAATTGGTGGTGGTTAAGAAATCACACAACTTCCTATAATTAGTGTGGCTTTTATTAAGAAAATCAATATTAAAATCTATTATATAATTGGTCCCATTTAAATTTATTTGAGATCTAAGAATTACTTTTCGAGTTATATCTAATAATGCGTTTTTACTTGACGCTTTTTTCGTCGACCTACGTTGTACCACATAACTTTTTACCGTATGTACCGATTTTGATAATTCTTTTTTGTTGGAAAGGAGATATCCCTAGTTTGGTACCATGATAAGGAAACCAGGATCTGATGATAGGATCCCAGAGAAATCGAGGAAAACTCTCGAAAATCCACAATAACTTTTTACTAGGTGTACCGATTTTGATAAATTTTAATTTTATCGAAAGCATGTGGTCACATTGAAATTTTATCGAGATCTTATAACTACTTTTTGAGTAATCTTTGATAACGCGTAGTTACTTGACTATGTTTTCGTCGATCTACGCTGTATTACTCGTCGATGTAATTGAAGTCGGTTTTTTTTTCGTTTGCGAGCAAACACAATTATAAAGATTTTAAAAGAGAAAAATATTTTTTTAGAAACCTTATACACGAAAATTGCTAAACTTACCGGAAAAAAAAATCGTCTGAAAGAATAATAGGAATTGTCAAATCTGCCTGCTTTTTTTAATTTTTTATATTGTGTGCGATTCTGGACTCGAAGACATTTCTACTGGGGGCCGTCGAGTGTGAAGCGTTTATCTATATAAATAAAAATGAATGTTGCTAAGCGCATAACTCGAGAATGGCTCGTCCAGTTCGGCTAATTTATTTTTTAGTGTGTTCCTTAAGGCCCATGGAAGGTTTTAAAACTAAAAAAAACGTAAAAAAAATAATTTTTACTATTAAATTTTGCCACAACGAAGTCTGCCCGGGCATATAGTTTAAAATATTTAGTATTTAATGAACATAACGTATGGCATTATACCTGTCACAGTTATGTCATGACTTGCGTTTGACTTCCTGACTACCTCGAAAACAGACTATCATATTGTGTGTATGTTACAAATGCATTTTATTAATTTATTTTATTCTTCTCTTTCACTGTTACTGTCTCAAAACTTGTATACAGAGTGAATGTCGTCGGATCTTTAATAAACCCTTTCAAACAAACTTTTGATGACGGTTGCTTCGGAGAAGGACAAGTACAATAAAAGGGACGTTCCCCTTTATTTATGTTTCTTAGACGATGTTGGTAAATAATTTAGTGTTTCATAATATAAAATAAACCTTATTATATTAATATTGAGTTAATTAAAATAAGCTTATATTAAAAATATACTAGAATAATTGTGTTTGCAGGCAAAAAAAGGAAAACCGACTTCAATTATATCGACAAGTAATACACCGTAGGTAGACGAAAAAATAGTCAAGTAAATTCACATTATCAAAGATTACTCCAAAAGTTGTAATCAGATCTCAATGAATTAAATATTATCCAAATCGGTACACCCAGTAAAAAGTTATGCGGATTTTCGAGAGTTTCCCACGATTTCTCTGGGATCCCATCATCAGATCCTGATTTCCTTACCACGGTACCAAACTAGGGATATCTCCTTTCCAATAAAAAATAATTATCAAAATCATTTCATAAGCGACGGAGTTATCCCCAAACATACATAAAAATATATATATAAATATACGGTCGAATTGAGTAACCTCCTCCTTTTTTTGGAGTCGGTTGAAAAATACAATTAAATTTTGAGTAAGTACATATTTGAAACTGATAAAGTAAATAAAATACGTGCCTCCTATTCACGGACATGTAAATAATATGACAGCTTTCCAAACAAAATATAAACGCCCATACCGCGAAAAATGTCTATAATAATATAGTCAAGACCACGACACTAGTACATCGTCCAGTTACCGGGATCAGTACAATAAAGCTAGGCTATAAAACATCATTCTATATTCATCGTAACTGGGCGGAAAAATTCTAATAAATAATACACGTGGAAACTGAAGACTATCCTCATAATTAAAGTAAGTATAAAGTTCGTGAGTCGTATTTATATAAAATTTGATTGAATATCGAAAATGAAATAAAGAAAATCATTTCATATTACTAGTATGATTACAAACCTCCGAAGCATGAAATTATATTTCAATAAACAAAATTAACATATAAAACTTCACAAATAAAACCAGTGAGCCGATATAAATTGTACAATACAATTTTCACGGCAAAAGACGCACTCCATATTTGTTCGTTTCGAATTGAATTTGCTCGACACGAATGGTGTATTGTGAAGAGAAGCGGAGGCCTCAATATTGTTCAATACTTACAATAGTTTTAAGCTGTACTTCACGATATCTTTCAAGAATTTAAAATTTTAAGACCTCTTTTATATATTATGCCTTTAATATTATATTTTTTTTATAATTTTATTTATCTATATATTAATACGTGAAGCAAAAACTGTGTACCCCTTTTTACGAAAATTGCACGGACGGAGGAGTATGATACTTATAGTTTATATAAAGAAGGAGTGCGGAATGCTAATATTTTTAATTTTTTTAAAAAATTTGGCATCGCGCGGTTTGCGCATATGCCACTGACAAATTTTTATTAAAATTATGCATAAAATATATTAAATCAATAAAAAAATAATACGCACACTACCTTGTATTTGACACACACACACGCATTAGATGCTATTTTGTTGATTGTCAAAGTCTGTAGTCAAATTGAAAAATTTAAAAGCGGTTATTTTCATTATGTTTCGTTTTTTTTATTTTACATTTTTAATTATGGTTAAATTTTGACCACTGACCACTAATATTTATTAAAACACGAATTTCGTTTAATTATTCGAAAGTACGAGTTATCAATTACGTTTAAAAAAAAAAAAAATTTTATAAAAAACTGTTCCGCCTCGATGAAAGCCGACACGGTTCATTTATCACAGGACGTCATGACGTCACGTCGACGTCATGCCTTCGTCGTGTTGACATCAGCTACGCAACTAATTGATAATAAAGGATAGTCGCACCTTAAAATGGTACCGACAAATGAGGTAGATTAAAATGATTAAACGTTGTAGTAATCAATATTCGTTTTACTTTGAATAAGATTCAAGCATCGATTAGTGTACAGAGTTTAATAAAATCGTGACTTGATTACTTTTCGGTAAATCCCGAGCGTATTTATGTTAGGAAATTAAAACTACATCTATTTTATTTTATCTGTCAACATTTAAGGCTATTTTTCAATCACTGTTAGTCGAAATAGATAGACCTAAAGCTGAGTGGTGAAAGATTTACTGCTATTTGTTCTGAGTTTTTGAAAGCACACTCTTAAACACACACACACACACACACACACCACTGCTTTCTGTATCGTAACTATAAAATGAAATGATAATAAGGTTACATAAATATAGGATGTTAATGATAGGAATAAGAATTTATTATTAAGCTGAATTACCAGCAACCCAATCGGTAATATACTATTTACTTGACTATACTATAAAATACTATATTGACCCGTAACGACTTAACCGTGAGGAATTGTACAGTACCTAAAATTTACTTTTTATTGCACCTATGATACGACGAAATTTGTAGTATATATTTTTTCTTATAAACAAACAAAAAAAGAAGTATTCAATTTAGTGCATTCGTTCGGAAGTTTTTTTTTATATCACTAGGTCGGCAAACAAGCAAGCGTACGGCAGATTTTGAGCAGGAAATTCCTGCTGTGCCCTACCTCAGTTAAGCGAGTACATACTTTTGGCAATTCCTTTTTATACAGATAAGAATTCAATCACAGCTATCACCTACTTTTCATAAGTTGATATACATACACCACTAGCATTTTCTTTTGATTTTTGTTATTTAAAAGTGTTTTTTTTATAACGTAGCAAGCAAACCATTAACAATTTTTACAACTCGTCTTAAACTTTCGTTACTCAGAAAATTGTTGTCGGTAATAAAAAATAAAATCACTCACAGCGTAATCAAGTTACGCAAAATTGTCTTGAATTTTTTTTATCAAGAAATGAAGCTATTAAAATTATTATCACTCACATCTCGTCCATTAAGTAGCCAGGTAAGGTTGGCTGGCGGATCAGCTGGCGGTGACGTGCATTGTGCACGAAGCGAGTCTCCGGATGCGTACCAACCCTTCTCTGCCTTGATTGAAGGCTTTTCTGGCGGGAGTTCTGAAAATTAAATAGCATTTATTTTATGGAAATATAAATAAATATAACACCTGTAATATTCCACTGCTGGGCATAGGCCTCTTTCCCCGTGTAGGAGAAGGATTAGAACTTAATCCACCACACTGTTCCAATGCGAATTGGCGGATATATTCCTTACTATGAGTAATGATCGCTATCACCTGATAACAACCAGGTTCGATGGCTTAACGTGCTCTCCGAGGAACGGTGAGGAGACCCAAAAGGACTAAAATAAATATTCATAGTCCTGCCTACCTAACGAATTAAAAATAAATATAAATATGTTTTCAATTCGTTAGGTTGGTAGGACAATGAATATAATTTTTTTGTAGTAATAAAACCTAGAGTAGAAAGCGATGTCACAGCTATCTATTTCAAAGATTCGGTCAATAGGCAACTATCAAAATACGTCAACGAGAATATAGTACAAAAATATTTTTATGTTTGGAACCATTAAGATCCTTAAATACTAAAGTAGAATATTTTAATCTTCAAACGCTAATAATATAATTAATATTATATGGTTAGGTTATGCGCCCTTCCAGTTGGAAGTTTAACAAAGTTGTCTTTTTTTTTTCTTCAAAAACTGTATGCGTGTCAGGATTTCTGTTAATTGCATACCAGTTTGTAATGATGATCTTTAATTAGGATTATTGTGAGAATTTATGTTAAACTATGGATTAAGCCTACAAAAAAGGTGCACTCATACACCATATGTTATATACACAAGACTCAAGTGAATTTACATTTTAAATAGCCATTTTTTGTATATCAATAAAAAAAAAAACACCACAATATTTGGTAGCTACTAAGAAAAGGGACATGGAAATATATGTTAGAGTTTTAGGATAAGAAAACTAAAATTGAAAAGAATAATCCATTATTCAACATCGTACAAAGACTACAAAACTCTTGCTTTGCTCAAACTAAATCGGCAAACACACGTACGTGCCTTTTGAAAGGTCAAAGTATTTACCTCAAAGTACCCGCATGTGTGAAGATTTGTTATAATCCCCTCAAGGGATCTGAAGGTGTAGTAGTGGGTAATTATGGAAATTGTCTGTACTTTATGAGAGTACTGTCGAATTAAGTTCTTACAAGGCGCTTTGTTAAACCAGCGAGCGTTATAATCTGGTTACATAATTAGAGTTTTGACAATTTTCCATTTGTACAAAAATTCTATTTTGCATCAAACGAAATTTAAAAAAATGTTAGTAAAAATAATAAGAAACTAGAATTAGAATTGCCACCGACTGACTTTCAATTGGTTTCGGTTGGTGAAATATAATTTTGTTACTTTAATTTATAAAATATTTTATGTTCCGTATTACTTCAAACGTAAGATCTCTAGAAATAAAAATATAATAAATTTTTCTTTTCATCCCTAAACTTACCTTAAGTCGTGATAATATTTACTATGAGTCCTGGCTTTATATGTTCGTTAACTTTGCTTCGGAGCAGTGTATTGACATTTTCAGTTCGTTGAAGCCAACTAGGGCTGCTTTATTTTTTTAGATAAATCTAGCGCGAAATCGTTCTTTTGATTCGTTTGCTTCTAAAGTTTAATTGGAGCGGAAGCGATTTGTATGAAGACTTCCGTCGTTTATGATGATAATAAAATCTTTTAAAAACTGAAACCCAATAGATCTCGACTTAAAGATGGTTCCTTTAATTTATATTATATATATGAGCTAAAATAATTCGATGCCTTAATAATAAATGATTTCACGAACTTATTACAAATGAAATTTTCTTTTATATTTAATAAGAGTTTGGTATAAAATAGAAACATATTTGATTTTATTTTCCAGTTTCTGTTTGATAACACGTAAATAAATAATAAAATTATTATTAAATCCCTTTGATTTCGTTCTTGTTTCTTTGAGAGCTTCCCACCAAATATCGTATAAAACACGAAACGTTCGAGCAATCGTTATTGTATTTCATCCCGATTCAACAAGCGGATTTGTGTAAGAGAAAACATTCCGAATAAAGTGGGTTTACGGGAAACCTTACGCAAAACACGCAAGGCTTATACCGTATACCTATTTCTGTATAAAAGAAAACGTCGAGAAAAATCTTGGGATACAAGTAAATACCTACAGGGAGAATCTAAAAGCAGAGACCATGACGCTATGAAATGATGATACTGGACTTATTATATTACGCCAGGCTGATATTCAGTGTGGAGTGAAGAGAATTTTTCTTGAAAAAAGGGCTAAGATAAGAAAAATGAATAGATTTCAGGGAAATATTTTTAGAGTGATGGCTAAGTAAAATCTTTGTGAGTACATTTTCATTTCTCAATAGTGAATAATTAATACGAAATATAATGTTTTGTATAACTTATATAATTTTAATGTATGCGTGTATGTCTGTGAGCATGAGTGTGAGTGTACGTAAAAAAAGCCGTCAGCGTCGGACCACGTCTTAGTTTTAATTACTAGGCAGTCACAGAACTGTCTATTTGTAGTTCTAATGTAAATCGCCTGTGGTTAATAATGTATGTTTAACAAAAGGCATGCCATTGGGAGCCCGTGGATGTTAATTTTAAATATAAAAAATAAAAAAGTAAGTAATATATATTTATAACTGAGTTAGGGCACAGCAGGAATTTCCTGCTCAAAATCTGGAGTAGCCCGACTGGGGTAGTACTTCGACCTTACAGAAGATCACAGCTAAATAATACTATTTTCAAGCAGTATTGTGTTACTGTTGGTGAGTAAGGTGACCAGAGCTCCTGGGGGGATTGGGGATTGGGTCGGCAACGCGCTTGCGATGCTTCTGGTGTTGCAGGCGTCTATAAGCTACGGTAATCTCTTACCATCAGGTGAGCCGTACGCTTGTTTGCCGACCTAGTGAAAAAAAAAAATATTTTTTTTTGTATATATTAAGAAAAAAACAATAATAGTTGGCTGTGGGATTATTACTTTTAACTACGTTTAAGGCTTATTTTTTTTTCAAATTTAGTTAATCAAAACCAAGAAATCGTAATAAAGTAAGTATAATTGTCTTTGTTGGCAAACGAAAAAAACCGAGTTCAATTGCCTTGAGAAGTAATACAACGTAGGTAGACGGAAAAATAGTTAAATCAATATGCATTATCAAAGATTACTCCAAAAGTTGTAATCAGATCTCGATGAAATTTAAATGTGACCACAGGATAAACATCGGCTTTCGATTAAATTAAAAAGCATCAAAATCGGTACACCTAGTAAAAAGTTATGCGGATTTTCGAGGGTTTCCCTCGATTTCTCTGGGACCCGTTCATCAGATCCTGGTTTCCTTATCATGGTACCACACTTAGGATATCTCCTTTGTAATAAAAAAAGAATGATCAAGAACTTCATAAACGACGAAGCTATCCCCGAACATACATTAAAATAATTGTGTTTGCTCGCAAACGAAAAAAAAACCGACTTCAATTACATCGACGAGTAATACAACGTAAATCGACGAAAAAATAGTCAAGTAACAACGCATTATCAAAGATTACTCAAAAAGTAGTTATCAGATCTCGATGAAATTTAAATGTGACCACATGATAAACATCAGCTTCCGATTAAATTAAAAATCATTAAAATCGGTACACCTAATAAAAAGTTATTGCGGATTTTCAAGAAGTTCCCTCGATTTCTCTGGGATCCTATAATCAGATTCTGGTTTCCTTATCATAGTACTAAACTAGGGATATTTTCTTTCCAACAAAAAAAGAATTATCAAAATCGGTACACCCAGTAAAAAGTTATTGCGGATTTTCGAGAGTTTCCCTCGATTTCTCTAGGATCCCATCATCAGATCCTGGTTTCCTTATTATGGTACTAAACTCGGGATATCTCCTTTCTAATAAAAAAGAATTATCAAAATCGATACATCCAGTAGAAAGTTATGCGGTATAATACAACGTAGGTCGACGAAAAAAGCGTCAAGTAAAAACGCATTATTAGATATAGCTGGAAAAGTAGTTGTTAGATCTCAAATAAATTTAAATGGGACCAATTGGCACACACCACCTTTCGATTAAAAGAAAATTTGTCGAAATCGGTCCACACGGGCAAAAGTTCTGATGTAACATACATAAAAAAAAAAAAAATACAGTCGAATTGAGAACCTCCTCCTTTTTTGGAAGTCGGTTAAAAAACATATGCGGTCGAATTGAGTAACCTCCTCCTTATTTGAAGTCGGTTAAAAAAATCTAGTCGATGTTTTTTTGTGTATATAAATACACGTTGAATAAGTTTTTTTTTGTTTCTATATATATATAAAGTGATTGGTAAAGTAATTGGTACGCACATATGAAATTACAAGAACACACATTGGTTAGAAGACTACTACCGCGATAATATCACAAATAGTGAAGCTTATTAATTAAAAGTACCGTCAAGCACACAGCAACGCGCAAGATGAGTTGAAATGATTTGACAAAACTACAAACTATGCAAAGATTCAAATCGCGTATCAGTTGAATATTGTCTACCTTTCATTTAATATTTCACTATTAAATACCTGAAATTCAAATCAAAGTTTTAACCAATCCGTGTGGTGTGTTGTTCGGAAACGCAAAGAGGATTTGTGCAATCGACCGTTCTGAAACTAAGATTTAGAGTCTAGTCTCTGGCACAAAACCAAAACAACCTTGCCAACGTTGAGAGTGATTTTACTTGAAATGTATCGCAGTTTATGCGCGTTTGCATAGCGTAAGTACTTCTTGATTGAAATGCGATACTAATGTCAGATTTAGCACTGCCGTTGTCCAACAAAATTGTAGTATATTTTTTAAAATAATTATATTCAAACTATTTTTAGTAATATATAATTATTAATTACTAGCTGCGCCGCGCGGTTTGACCCGTGTAATATCCGATACTGTGGGAATATCCGGATAAAAAGTTGCCTATGTTGAGTTATTCTAAATTTACAGATATCTAGGTACCAAGTTTCATTAAAATAGATCCAGTAGTTTTTTTTATGAAAGAGTAACATACATACACATACATACATACATGCACACATACATACATACACACATACATACATACATACATACATACACACATACATACATACACACATACATACATACACACATAAGCATTCTTATTTATAACATTAGTAGGATGTATAAATATATTTCAGTTGAATTGCTACACTAAGCCGAACTACCTCTATAAATATTATAATATACAGCGGCCACTGTCACAACATCTGTTTTAATTGTGTTACTTTGCGGTTGGTCAAAGTTTCCGTTTACTGCTTCGAGTTTGATTTAAAATAAAGGCATTCTTTTATTTTATTATATTTACATACGTGAAAAGAAATCAGTTCTTATTTTTATTTGGATTCGAAAAGGCAGTCAGCTGTCAGCGACATCCTCTAAAATAATGACTTGAGCGATATATGCATATGTCGGCATTAGCGCTGTCTTACGCAATTAGAAAGGAATTATTAAACAACAGATGCAACGATCGCGCCACCTAGCACATCGTTCGATAGTCACCTACCCTCATTTATTATATTACTCGAGTTATTCTGACGTGTATAAAAAAACGAATAGTGCAACCGCCGCTAAGGCAGTCTTGGCTCTGGCTTGGCACGATACATTTGTTGTATCCTGCTAGTAGCTTAGCCTAGACTCATTCGATAATTAATTTGTGCATACGAATTAATTGTTACATATTATGGCGGATAACTCGAGCAGTGAAGGTGAGCGTTGATGCGCATTGCAAAAGGGGCCTCCTTAAACCTACACCTGGGTCGCAAGTCCTAGGCACTGCTCTGAGTTACTCCCTATGCCACACGATAGATTGGATCGGATCGCATTACATTACGTACTACCTACATAGTATTGTAAAGAGTGCGAGTATAACCTACATCCGCGCCCTGCAAATATAGAAAACGAGCTTCCAATTCAGTCGAAAGACTACATCAGAAGCGGGATAAGATCCACCCCCACTTTCAAAATTTAACTAATTTAGTTAGTTACATGGAACGAAGAAATGTCTCTCTTCGCTTCCGGTATGGAAGCTATGTCAGAAAATAGCTGAAGTTATAGGCCCACCTTCTGACGATACATCTGTTTTTAGCGATTGTGCAAGTCAGTTGCAATATTTGGTGGTGATTAGTGGGTACATCGATCATCGTTTTATTTTCTTTTATTAGTGGGTACATCGGTATTTTAATTTCTTTTCAGTCGTTCTGTTGTATTCTTAGCGGTTAGTAAGGTGGTTGAAGGGGCCTTGTACGCCCGGGCCATGGGTAGCTGGTTGAAGGGGCCTTGTACGCCCGGGCCACGCTACAGAGTGAGGGTGAAGGGGCCTAGCACGCCCGACCCACGGTTGTTAGCTGGTTGAAGGGGCCTTGTACGCCCGGGCCACGCTACAGAGTGAGGGTGAAGGGGCCTAGCACGCCCGACCCACGGTTGGTAGCTGGTTGAAGGGGCCTTGTACGCCCGGGCAACGCTACAGAGTGAGGGTGAAGGGGCCTAGCACGCCCGACCCACGGTTGTTAGCTGGTTGAAGGGGCCTTGTACGCCCGGGCCACGCTATAGAGTAGGGGCGAAGGGGCCTAACACGCCCGACCCACGGTTGGTAAGCTGGTTGAAGGGGCCACGTACGCCCGGGCCACGCTATGTTAGGAAGGGATGAAGGGGCCTAGTACGCCCGACCCGCTAGTGCATTATGGTCTCAGCGTTTTGGTCAGGAATAGCCGAACAGTTATTAAAGTCACTCGTTACTGTTGTATAGGTCGGGAGGAGTAACGCCGAGTTGGCGGATGCACGACATGGACGCACGAGGTCATGCGATTGTCAGGGTTTAGCTAGCTATTTTAGACGTTACATAGCTGATCTTGCCCGATAGCCGCTTGTATTGTCGACCGCTTCTATCAACAGTGAAGCCAGCGCAGCACGCAGCGAACGGCGCGTGGACGTGTGCAGCGTTCAACCTCCGAAGGGCACATTACAACACAAAGATAAACACGAGGACGTGTAACTTGTCAGACTCAGGTCCGTGGGTGAGCGACGTGAGTTTAACTCTGGCGGAGGTCGTGGTCAATGGAGACCGTTGTTGTGAGATAGTAATTTGATTGCTCTTCGGCTAGAGAGCCATGGTGTTAGAGGTATTTACTCGAGCATTTCTGGAAGTTTGGTTGTAACTTGTTGCCGAAGTCTATAGTATTGGTCGTGATGACGTCGATGGTACATGGCTGTGGTATTTATCTGTAGTGATTAGTTATAATTGAGATTCTTGTAAAGTTCTTCGAATAACTTAAGTTTAGAGCGTAGAGTTTGTCTACTTTCCCCTTTTATGTTGAGTTTGACTGAGTGGTACAAGGCATTGTTGTGGCTTTTTCTTCTACTCCAGGCTGACTATCACACGAGGGCGTGTGCTAGCAGGATGGCCGTGTCGGCATTAGCGCTGTCTTACGCAATTAGAAAGGAATTATTAAACAACAGATGCAACGATCGCGCCACCTAGCACATCGTTCGATAGTCACCTACCCTCATTTATTATATTACTCGAGTTATTCTGACGTGTATAAAACGAATAGTGCAACCGCCGCTAAGGCAGTCTTGGCTCTGGCTTGGCACGATACATTTGTTGTATCCTGCTAGTAGCTTAACCTAGACTCATTCGATAATTAATTTGTGCATACGAATTAATTGTTACATATTATGGCGGATAACTCGAGCAGTGAAGGTGAGCGTTGATGCGCATTGCAAAGGGGGCCTCCTTAAACCTACACCTGGGTCGCAAGTCCTAGGCACTGCTCTGAGTTACTCCCTATGCCACACGATAGATTGGATCGGATCGCATTACATTACGTACTACCTACATAGTATTGTAAAGAGTGCGAGTATAACCTACGTCCGCGCCCTGCAAATATAGAAAACGAGCTTCCAATTCAGTCGAAAGACTACACATACAATTTTAAAATTAATGTATGTTTAGATATTATTAGTGAAAAATACAATCAATTCAAAACATTCCATCAATCATCAAGTTACCGACAAATATTTATTTATAAAAAAGGGTCGAATTATAATTTTACAAAAGCTTCAAATTTTCTTTGACATTAAAGAAAAGGAACATATAAAACATAAAATATAATTGGATTCACTTGTTTTTACTAGGTTTTAGTTTCACACTGCATCACTTTATTAAAAACAGGGTCGTACTCGAGCTCTGCTCGACTCAGTGGGAAGCGGCTGTTTATTTGCGAGACTCATATTTGAAATATAAAGGTAGGGTGACGTCACAGGTGGTACGGCCAAAAGGCGACCGACTTTGTAATTCAAATTCGGTCCTGTTAACGGGTTACCACTGGGATATCCGCGGGAATTTAAATGTGGAATATTAGATTGTGAAATACACCGCCTTAATATTCTGAGTTGATAAAATGGTGAATTTTAAAAGATTTTTTCGGATCCCTCTTGGCGGATTCTACTTCATTTACATATTACGATGTTCATGCAAATTCAACTATATGCTATAATACTAATTTTACTCCTACTTCGATATCTTCTTTGAAAAAAATCAAATAGTTTGAGCTGAATAAATTGACCGTTTTATACTTTCAACTAGGTACAGGAGACCCCTTTTAACCTGTAAACTTTACGTTTTCAGACTGTAATTTTTTAATAAAAAAATCAAATAATATTTTTCGATTACGCTCTTCAGTCAATTCAAATTCTTGATAAGTTTCTGCAAAAAGGTTTTAACTAAGTAGACGTTCGTTTCTCATTTGTATGCACGAAAAAAGGGATTCAGGACAATCACGTTCCACGTAAAAAGCAAGGGATTTTCGCCTATATTTTTTGGGATCAATCCTTCAATTCCAACACGATCTCCATCAGATATGGCCTTGAAGGTTCTCAATACTTTATAAGTAATGCTATAGTTTAGAGACCCGAATGTAATTTTTCGTCAAAATGTAAGGAATATGCTGAATACGAAAATTTTATTATCTAAAATATTTAGTTAGTCGAACTACTACTTGCATTGTTAGTTTTTATTATTTTCATTTTTGTAGGTATTGGGTTTACATTGATTGTATACAACTATTCTTAAAAACCTTTTTTTTTGTATCGCAGGGTAACCCATTTATGGGTGATATCCAGGGTAGGCAGTCCTAGACCGATTCCTAAAAAGCCTGGACCAATCGTAAATTGATGTATTTTTTTCGTCCATTAAGTTTTATTCAAGATTCGTTACGATTTTCTGATATATATAGATTCCCTTACCACTGTAAGAGTTTCATTATTTTGTTTCACAAAGACGAAATATATTAAATTTTTAAAAATGATTTACTGCATTATAAATTTTATATGCCACACAAAATTTCGAAACAATTCATAATAATATCATCTTTTATTAGACTTTATTATACTTAGATTCTGGGCCTACGTAGACAGATACTATATAGCTAATCAGGACCTGTACTACAGGAATATATACTACGTAATATTTTCATTATTTTTTCCCCGCTAAAGATTTCCTCCTCTCGGTTAGTGCAACGGATTAACAAATTTAATTTATTCAGTTTATGCAACAGCGCTCAGAGCGATATTAAACTCCGCCCATAAACTGTTGAAAGGTCCTATTCCCACTCCGGTATGCGAAAGTTTCCCACAAATGTGTTTTTCTTGCTACCTCCAACTTTGATATTTCACCTACTTTACATTCAAGGAAGGCGGCTGAAAGACGTCCGTCGGATGCCAAGTTAAGCCAATATTACGGAATCACCGATCGGTTATAAGACGGGTTATGGTCGCATCCGAATTCTTTTATACGGATTTATGAGGATGGCTTTATTGGTTAGGAGTTAGCTCGATGTGAAATCAACGAGCTATTTTAAAGAAGTTTTCCTGCTCTCCATAGTCCAAGTGCTAATTGTACATTAGTTTCTTTGTAATTAGATATTTACAAAATTCATAGAAATATTATATGTTTACTTACATTTTTTTTCGTAACCCTGATTTTTTAAACAATTTACGCACGATTTTTTGTTACTTAAAATTGTTTGCCACAAATTCTGTTTGTTAATTATACATCATAGTTTTATCGCTTGCAATACATTTAACATGAAATACTTAGCGTTATTGAAATAACACGAGAAAAACAAAACAACATTTCTAATTCCGTGATAATAAGTCAATGTTTAGGATGATCTTCTACACAAAACCGACCACAAACCCTTTAACCACGGAGATATAAAATTTTTTTATTGTTATCAAAGACGAAAATTATTAATAATATAAAGAAAACAATTTAAATCTAATTTATTCTCTCATCATTAAAATCTCTGGGTCATAACATACCACAATTCCACTGCATTGCTTTTTCATCAGCAATATTTTTGCCAGAACGCATTTAACCGCGCCAACACTCACCACAACTGTTATCAAAGGAACATCGTAAACCATATCATGACTTAAACACTAAATTTTAAAGGAAACATTTAAATATAGAACATATCGCGCGATTGCGGGTTAAGGTATGCCATAATTCTCCAACATTGCTTCTTCATTAGCAATATTTTTGCCACAAAACACTTAACCGCGCCGATATAAAGTGTTAATAGCTTTTAAACATCATAGCATTATTTTCGTGGTCGCTGTACCGTTGAGCGTGCACACGTTATTGCTGCTATAACTCTTTTTACTTTAAATCGCTAAGCCAAAAGAGGGTAATATATTACACAATACGTTATAAACATTCGTTCTTGTTATAAATGTTTAAGATTTTCGTAACCTCTTGTAATTGTTATATAGTTCCTTGGTTTACATTTTGTGGCAATATGTTCTAGTTAGATGTAATTTTTGTATCGTTTTAGAGCTTTTTGAAGTAAAATTTTTAGTTTGTTACGTTTTCTACTGTTTTATCCACGCTTGACTTGTGGAGTAATCTGGTGGATGCGTGATGAGAACGTTACGAAAAGTGTGATCGGGTGAGGTAAACGGAGCTAGAGGCACAGGTGCGAGCACCCATTTTCTTTATCTCTTTTTCTCATAGCCATTTACGTTTCATATATCTAAGAGGCAGTGCAGGCCTAATGTGCACTGCTAAAGAGTATTTAATTCAGTCGCGTGGTCTAAAGCACTCGTTTTTTAAGCTAATAATTTTAAAGAAAAATAAAAACACTTTATTTTAGAGATTAAACAATTGTATTTATAATAATCTTTCAGGAAGGTTCGTTCTTCAATAATTGAAGAAATTATTAAGCAATTATTGCTTAACATGTATTTACTCGTAATAAATCGATATATTGTATTTTTATGATAAAAGTAAATAATTGATTTTATTTGAACTAATTGATCTAAATAATATTTTAATGAAGAGACGAACATTTTCAGGTTAGAAAACATGTTTTTAAGTAAAGAACATGTGAATGAACTTAACGGTCTTGTTCGTTTGCCTATCTACGAGTACTTTAGAAGGTGGGATGGGATCCTGTGTGTATACTTATGTGATCAACATCCGAGACAGTATTCTGAAGTGTATCTGACACAAACCGCTAATGTAGTAAACACCCTCCCAATACCTTTGTTCCATGCCATATATAACTTACCTCTTATAATACCTCTTTAATACATATACAATGAGCAGTTTCTATGCAAACACTTCTAATAAAATACCAAACTACTTATATCTGCTTTTTATCAAGCAAAATATGGGAATGCATCACATTTCACATGTTTACGATGCGTAAATTTTTTATTTTATATAGTATATAATATGACTATGTATCATTTAATTAACTAAAACTAAACTCGACATTCGTAAATAATTATTTGTCGTAAATGTTTTTAAGAGTGACAAAGTCTTGTATTTAAATAATATGTTCACGTACATTACATATTAGCAACATTTTTTTAAATAAAAAAAATGTTTTAAACTGTATATTAAACTGAATGCAACGGTCATATTTTTCAATTTGTCACTGAAATCTTGATCTCAGTCTCAAGTTAAGTGTATCAAGCGATAAAGCGCTTAGGCATATTTCATTTAAGAGTGATTTATCGTAGCGATAGCGGAATGTTTCGCTTAAGCGATTTCAGATCGTTTCGCTTAAGCGGTCGCAATAATCGATCGATATTCGCTTCATTTTTATTGCGACTTCGCTGGCGAGCCGTGACGATTGAGATCGGACGCGGTAAATTTTTAAAGTAAGCCGGGCTAAAAAATTACGCTTTGACTTTAAATTATTTGGAATGCCAAAACGTATCAAAGCAGGAAAAAGCTTTAAGTGAATCATTTCTATAGTTTGTCGTAAATCATCTACAATTTTAATTGGGGATTTTCGTTTTAGTAAGCAAATTTTGTTATCTCTAAAACAACACTAATGAAAGCAAGTCAAACATGTACAAGTACAAGTACATAAGGTCAATTTACATTGTTTTTTTTATTACTTGACTTAGCTGAGTGTATATATTGCTGAACGAAATATGCAAATGTGTCGAAAATTTTAACCCACTTTTTTTTTATTTCGACCATTATACATTCATTTACGACTTTGTAAAACAATGCAAATACTCGATTATTTCGTTCTTTATTATTTTTACGAGTATCATTCGTTTTAAGACAATGTTAGCCAGTGCCCTCGTTTTGATATTTGAGAATACAGATCTTACACTCTGTTTCACTTTACGACGTATGTATGTGCATTTAACTAAAGATTAAGTGAATTGCTCCCGTTTAACTTATTGCTGTTTTCTGGCTCAGTGTGGTTCTTACACGATCGTCTGTTTTATCGCTTCTAGGTACCCACAAACAAACTGCATCCGTTGGATTGATGGGTACTTGAGTTGAAATAGTAAAAACTTTATTCGAAATTTAATATAAAACTAGTTTTACGTTATTTTTGAATTTGGCAGCGCGTTTTATAGATTTCTTGAAGTTGAAACGACTCGTGCCGGATGTTGAAAATTACAACAACAGGAGACTTAGAGTATTGATAACGGTAGTAAAGCAGTAAGCGGTAGATGCACATACAATTTCAGGTTTCATCATTTCAGCCTATTGCAGTCCACTGCTGGACATAGGCCTCCAAAAGTTCGCGCCAAAAATGCGTGAACTCATGTGTGTTGCCCATAGTCACCACGCTGGGTTGGTGACCAGGGCTGGCTTTGTCGCACCTAAGACGCTGCTGCCCGTCTTCGGCCTGTGTATTTCAAAGCCAGCGGTTAGATGGTTAACCCGCCATCGGTCGGATTCTTAAGTTCCAAGGTGGTAGTGGAACCTTGTTATCCCTTAGTCGCCTCTTACGACACCCACGGGAAGAGAGTGGCTATAATCTTTGGTGCCGTAGCCACACAGCACAATTTCAGGTTTAATCTAAACTAATGAAAAATATTTTTGCAAGCAATATTGTTAATAGAAGACGTCTGTGAATTTGTGTAGTTAGTGATTTAAGGCCACACATGACTTGTCATATTAAAGGCCATTAAATTCTTTGTTCAGAACAGTTAGAGATAGTCTAACCTCTCATTATTTATACAAAACACAGCTGAAAATGTTAACTTAGCTGTGCACAAGATTTAATGAATTAGTCACAGCTAGGTCAGTACAACAACAGAACAACATTGTTGTAAACAACAAGATGCACGTACGTCGACTGTAAAATTTAGTTAAAATATTACAAATTACAGACAGTTTATTACATGCGATATTGCGATATAGTTACTACAGCTTTTTATTGTTGATTGCACACGTAAACTTTAGCTTTACTTAGTCGTAATTCTATTCCAATTGTATTTAGTTCATTTTATACCAGTATGGTCAACAATTGAAAGGACCAAAAGCGTAAGGTCAGCAGTTATCGTAGCCTACGAACGCGTGCAACACCAGAAGCAGTGTGGCCGATCTTATCTCTGACCCTCACCAGAAGTTATTCTCAAACTGACTTTGTTAAAAATTGCTAATAATAAATATGTATCTTTATAGTGGCACAGCGATAATACCAACTAGTCATTCGTAGAAAACGTTTCTGGCGATATCAATGTAGATGTTGATTGCGGTCTACGCTTTGACTGTGAGAAATGGTTTCATGGATCATAGAGATGTTAGTCTTATCGTGAATGTTTGTATTTTCGTTGTGTGTCCAGACCTCTGATAATTTTTTTACACTATTTTAACATTAATAGGTTTTCAGACAACTATTAGTTAATCTCACGGAAGTAGTGCGTATGCATACGTGGCGTCTAAACATTTGTGGCTAAGGTTTCGATTTCGGTTCTTGCTGGATAATTGTATATCTACGAATAGTGGTTTCCGGTCACTGTCCTTGTGGTCTCTCCATCGTACCTCGGAGAGCACGTTAACATGAGCGCGTTAACGCATGAGGACTATCATCCCGAATGTTATCATAAATACCTGATAGCGATCTTTGCTCATAGTAGCGAATATGTTCGCCAACCCGCAGTGAAGCAACGTGGTGGATTAACCGCCGATCTTTCTTATACATGGAGAAAGAGGCCTATTCCCAGCAGTGAAATGTTACAGATTAAATCGTGTATCGTGTCCTTTAAAAAATAAAGTACTGACAAAACATTTCGAACAAACCAAGTCAATGATAATTCAATATAAGTACTCTGGATCAGGTCGAACTGTTGTAGTTTTTGCGAGAGAATTTGCATTCATTTGATATGCGTTTTTAATGCACCTCCCTATCTACTTTAGTCCGAAATTTGCAAGTCAAACCTCTAATAACGTTTGCACAAAAATGAATTCTCTCACATATATCTGTGCCCAAAATTTAAATACATAATTGCCAGACCGTGGGTTCCCGATGTTTTGATGTCACTTCGCCTTTGATAACACCGGTTATGTTGCTTTTTGGTGTAATAAACCTATTCTTTATACGAAAAATACATGAATATTTGATTTACGGTCGTCCCCTTGACTAAAATGTTTGTCCTTGCTCACTTTTGCTTCTCATATTGTATTTTAGAATTTCGCGTATATGTTTGTCTAATGTAATGAGTTTTAGTATCATTTGGACTTTGATTTATAATAGTCGCTTCTAGTAAAATAATAATAAAATTTGCATAAAATTAAAAATGTAGTATCATAAATAAATGGCACTTAAAAAAAGTTTACTACTAATATTTTAGTTTTACAAACGTCATATTATACAGTCGTGTGACTGATATTACGTCACTTCCGTTATATATTTTTCTTACGGCTTTAGTCTCGCTTTTTTTTCAGTTCGGTCACCCAGCCAGATGTCAAGCCTGCCTTAAGGAACCTCGTTCCAAAATTTCAGTTGTGTAGGAGCAACAACGTTTTCTCATTAGTTCCTTAATCGTTTAAGGGTTTTGATTATGCACATTTTGAGAATATCTTACATATAACACTTTAATACAGCTTAAAATAAAATAAATTAAAGTAAAATAATACAGATGTAATAAAATGTTCGACTCATTGAAAATTATAAAAATAAAAAACAAAAAAAAAACAAAACATTACATACATACATTTTATTGTATTGTGAGTATGTAATGTATGTATGTCAGCTCCGACGCACGACTGGAGTTAACTCCATCTGTCCAACTGTTAAATAGGCACATAAAAGCCTTACTAGTCTAAGAAAAAGATTAATTCTATATCAAAAATGGTAAATAAACGAATCAAATAACGCCATCTATCGGGACGTAATAGGTTTAGGGTAATTGGGTTAGTTATTAGAAAACGTCGTCGTTTATCAGCTCCCAATAGTGTTCCGATAGATGGCGTTACGAGAAACGTAACGACGTCATTCATCATCATCATCATCATCATCACCATTTCAGCATATTGCAGTCCACTGCTGGACACAAGCCTCCAAAAGTTCGCGCCAAAAACAGCGCAAACTCATATGTTGCCCATAGTCACCACGTCGAGCAGGTGGTTTGGTGACTGCGGGCAGGAGGTCATTCGTTCAGTAGATTTTACTACTCATATTTTTTTCATACCCTAGGCCTTATATGAAAATCGGTTCTTATGGACTAAACTCCAAAATTATAAACGTAAATTTGTTTGATATTATTATTGACTATAAAGTAATATTTTTTTTTTTTTGTAAAAAATAATATTTTTTTCAATCCTTAACTTAAAAGTCCATATTTGTAACAGTAAAACTTTGTCTTATAATCATCATTTATTCCATGCTCAATACATCTCAGTTACCTTTATAATCTTAAATTATCTTTATTTTTTGTTTTAGAAACAAAACTCGTAACAACACATTACGTAGTCGAATAGAATAATAAATCATTAAATTTCCCAAGGATACACTTATTCCACACGCATTAGCTGACAAAATTGTTGGCTCCATAAAAAAAGACCCTAACGTGGGGAAAATTATTATAAATCTTCATAGTATTATCATAGAGCAAGTAAGAAAACTTTGCTCTTTGCAGCATTCGCGCGTAAGTGGGCTGTAACTCATTGGAGTATATGACTCCCGTGATCCTACCACTTGTTTACGATATCATTTCGAGTTTAAACTCGATTACGGCAGCAGCTAATCTAAAAAAGCAGATCGTAGATTATCTTTTTTTTTTTGTTTTGTGGTAATGGTATTTGTACATTTCAGTTATTCGAATTATCATAGGTATAAATAACTTCTTTTTTTTTTTAATAAAATTATTCGAAATAAAATTTTACATTATTAAATACGTATTTTTCTGTAATCTGTAGATAGTAAAATATTTCATTATTAAATTAGACCCAGTGATAATTATTGTATAACCTCATAGAAAACTCATTATACTTCCTTGTTTTTGCAAAATATTATTGTTTCGTTTCTTAGCTGTTTAATATTCTAGAACAATAAATTATTCAGTTTTCGTAAAATATGTTTAAAGTATTGTTGTTTATGGAATATTGAAATATTATTTATATATGCTTTACGCAGAGATTTTCTGATATCTTTATACAGATATTTATTTAAGATTGAATAATAATTGAAAACCATAATTATGAATAAATAAACCTCAAATTTATTTCACCGTGATTTTAAACAAGAGAATTGATTAACAAGGGAGAATCAACTGACAAGTGACTGACGCTCCAAGCGAAAATGATCCCAATGGTAATTAAAATTTATTTAATTTATACAGCTTTAGGATTCGGCCAAATTTATCAGGAAATCGTTAACTTCAAAACCTTTAGGGTATTGAAGTTTCAGGAACTTTTTTTCTGCTTTTTAATCTGGACTGCTTTTATATTTGCTTCCCATTAGATCTAAAAACGTCTTTTGTCACACACCCTAAAAGTTGAACTGAGAATCAATTTTTTTAAGACAATTAAAAACAACTAACACGATCTTCTTAATAACTTAATACCGATAGCGCTTCATAAAAAAATTATAATAATTGAAAAAAATTATTCTACGAGTCTTGAGACCAGTGGTACGAGATTTGATGGATTGTTGTCACAAACTATTTCTGCGGGTCACAAGTGAGAAATAACGCCAATGAGCCCCGCAGAAAGGTGACTGTGAAATATGCGAGGCTCACCGAATCGTTTCGGATTATTCGCGTCTTTGACTTACAAAATTACGGAGAGTTTTCCGCATCATTCATAGAGCTATTTTTTAGGTTTTTTTTTCACTTTTATATTTGGAGATTGATTTTAACTATTTTTATGAGTTCTACGTAATAACATAGCGCTAAAATAAATAAGGTCGTAGAACAATTTCGTCTCACGCACATATTTCGGAAGATAATTTGACACATACATATTGGGCCGGCAGTGAAGTAAATGAGAATTTTCGCCCAGCAGTTTTTCCCAACAGTGGAATAGACAGCTACATGAATATATTGTATAACACGATAACAATAAACACTTAAAATATTCTAAAGCAATCAAATTTGTATACGTGAAAGAGGAAAATATCAATGAAAAAACAAATATCTCGTCATTTTTACAATTGTTTTTAACAAAACATCTAATAGAATAACCGAGTGTGTTCAACAACGGCCAATGCATGGAATATTTTATATTTTCATAAACATTCGTACCGATCAAAAGCCGAGATTTGAACAATATTTTTCCAAGCTTTGTCGATCCGACATTTGATGGGTTTTTTGCACGTGGAAATTTTCGTTGGGAAATTCTATTTTTAAATATAACTGTTACAGGAAAACAGAGTACTTTAAACTTACTTCCGTTTTAATATAAAGATGTCATAGTAACATTATGCGTCTATAATTTATTTCGTTCTTGATAAATATTTTTATGACGGCTTTTCACAGCATTACATGCGCTATCCAAAAGAAGAGATGACGAGAGTTACTGTAATTTATTAAATATATTAAGAACTGTACAAAAAGTATGTGTGTGAGAGTGGGTGTACGCGTGTGTGCGTGTACTGCGATTTTGTATCCTGACCGTCAACAAAGTTTCCAGTTGGGACTGTTGAGTGTACTACTCTACTATTTATATATTTACGGGGAGATCCACAAGGACAACCATCCAAACCGGAAAGAAATATTTGTAGAATTACAAATATCCATTACGAGCGGGAATTGAACCCGCGAACCGTCGGTGTTTTTAGGCAACTACTCGCAACACGTGCATTGCGAGTAGCTGTTGAGTAGAGGTGTTGTTAAATTTTATATAGTTAAGTCAACATATAAAACTTAATTCAATAAGTCCATGTTATGTTTAACGTCAATATTAGGTTGGTATGCGTTTGTCTATTATATGTATACGAGTATATACGTCATGTAAATGTTATATGTTGACAAAATTATTTATTTTGGTACAGCTAAATTATGCTTTCTATTAATATCTTGTAATGATTAAATATCGATACAAAAAGGCTTTAATAAATGTATACGTAATAATTTTGATTTTGTATTAAGACAGAGGTTGTATTCGGATCCAAAAACTTCGTTGAATCTAGGATTAATTCTAGGAATTTCTTATATTAGGGGATTACGTTAAGGATACGTTGTAATATATTTGATCCAAATACAAGTATGTAGCAGCTGATAAATGTTTTTGTGAAGTAACAGTTTTCAGAAGCTACCAAACTGGTTTAAAATGTATAATATTTCTCTTGAAAGAGTAATATATAAACATAAATAAAAATAATTCCTCAAAATAAGGGTTTAATGGCATTGTTACTGTTGAAATATGTGATATATAATTGATATGTCTTAAATAAATTAATTAATTAAAATGTGAGACATTTAAAACCATGAAACGTTTAGAACAATGAAACAATAGCACTAGACATAAAATTTGACACGAAAATTCCATTCATCTAATTCATTAATTAATAAAAAACAATCGTAAAACAGGAAGATCAAATTCAATTGTCCAGTCGCATCGCAAGCTGCATAGTGAGTGAGCGTGTCGTTGAATAGAAAATAATAATTAAATAACATAATACCGGTTATTTAAAAGTAAACAACACCTGTGTGTCAAGTCCGGGAGTTGCTATTTACATTATGAAGCTTATGTTCAATGGAGGATAACTCATTTTCGGATAGCAGTGTAATGCAACTATGTGACTATGTTGACGAAGTTGAGAATGTAGACGTATTAGCAATAAATGAAGAATATACACAACGGGTGAATTTAAATAGTAATATTGAAAGTAATACGAATAAACGTGTACGATTAGAGGAGATGGAGAATAATGATGAAGAATGGATACAAGTTTCAAATAGTAGGGCGAAAAGAAGATTGATCGAAGATATACAATTAAGTGTTACATGCAAAGACAAGTTACCGAAACAATTTGCTTTGGCCAAACTATTAAAAGCGCAAAGTATTTCTGGCATTATGAAAATTAAATATATCAACGCATATAAAATTCTAGTAACTTTTAACTCGGAAGATTCAGCAAATAAGTTTTTGAATTGCGACGGACTTAGAAGTATGGGTTGGAAGAGTCAAAAAACATGGGAGGTGGGGACGTCTTATGGGATAGTTAAAGACATCGACTTAGATTTATCGGAGGAAAATCTGATGGAATATTTACGAAGTGATATCGAAATTGTATCAGTTAAGAGGCTTAGTCGTAGAAGTGGTAACGAGTGGACGCCCAGTGAATCTATCAGGGTTGGGTTTAAAGGCTCTTCTTTACCTTCACACATATTTATATTGGATTTGAGAATTAAAGTTGAACCTTTCATATTTCCGGTCACTCAATGCTCCAACTGTTGGAGATATGGACATACAAAAACCTTATGCCCATCTAATAAAACTATATGCCCAAAGTGCAGTGGCCACCATGAAAATTGCGAAGTTACTACATTCAAATGCGTCAACTGTGGGGAGAATCATTTGGCCCTGTCAAAATCGTGTCAAAAATATAAAAAAGAAAAAAGAATCAGAGAGCTCATGTCTGAATTTAATGTTACGTATAGAAAGGCGTTGTTACTATATGTGCCTCCTACTCCTCAACGAATCTCAACGAATGATAACCCTAGTGCTAATTTAGAAATAGTTAATGTAAGTGAACCTTCGATTTCTTCGCGACCTACTTTTGCTGAAGCAGTGATATCGGGCCCTCTTACGAAAAAAAAAGAGATTCCCAAAAAAAGGGCGGCAAAAATAAATACTAAGAAGCATACTGGACAAGATTTAATAGAAGAAGTTACGCTTATGGAAGTTTCTCAGGATACGAACACAGAAGAAGAGGTAGAAGGTTCTCACTCTTCAGAATCAGACGAAGAAACTCATCACGAACCTGAAACTGAAGAGCGCCCAGTGTCTTTGGTTGAGCTCATCCAGAAAATTCGTAAGATTTTTATTTTAAAGAAATTGAGTGTTTTTTCTAAAATTAAAAAGTCTTTACAAGTTATAGTGGACTGGGTTATGACATTTGTTTCAAAAAGTGTGTCAAATTTATCAGACTTTTTCAAAAATATATCTTTATTTATAAATGGATAGTAGTTCTGTAAAACAATTAAATTTAAATATAGTTCAGTGGAATGCACGTAGCATTAGACCTAAGTTACTGTCTTTTAAGAATTTGCTGATCCAAGAGAGGATTCATGTTGCAGCTGTTACAGAGACATGGTTGGACTCAGAATACAGATTTAATATTAGGGATTATAATATATATAGACTAGATAGAAATGTTGCATACGGAGGTGTGGCTCTAATAGTACATAAATCTATCTCTTCACAAATTGTTAATTTTCAAAATAACCATATAGGCATGGAAATTATTTGGATTAAAGTGTCTAATTGCGACCAGTTGGAAAATATTATAGGAATTTATTGTCCCCATGAAATCAGTACGGCGCAGGCTGACTGGGATTTCTTATTCAATCTTTCAACAACGAAAACAATTATTTTAGGCGACTTCAACGGTCATCATACAACTTGGTCTCACAGGACTGACAATCGTGGTCTTCAAATCGTTAATTCATTTTTAGATTCTAATTTCGTTGTTTTAAATGATGGTTCTCCCACAAGGTTTCAACTGGTTGAAGGTATCTTAAGAGAGTCGTCTCCAGACATAACTTTCGTGTCTTCGGATATTTCGCTACACTTTGACTGGCAGGTTTTAAGTGAATCACTAGGAAGTGACCATTTATTTATTAAAATTACTACTATTATATTTGTAATTACTAATCATCGTAAAAAAAGAAACTTTAAATCAGCAAATTGGCAGTTCTATTCTTTATATTTAGAAAAAGCATTCTCTGACCTCATTTTACCAAATGATATTCAGACTGCTTACGATGTTTTTATTAATTTAATCAATGAAGCAGCAGATTTGTTTATTCCTTTTATAAAAATTTGTCAAAAACCTGAAAGCAAGTTTACTCCAAAACCTTACTGGAATGCAAAATTATCTAAAGCTGTTGCTATTCGTAGACTTTATCTTAGTATTTTCAGGCGTAATCCCACTCCAGATAACCTAAATAAGTTCTTAGACGCTGTTAGGGAATCACAAAGGCTCATAAGGCACGCAGAGAGGAACGGATGGTCAAGCTTCTGCAATTCGGTTAGTGAAAATACTTCTGCTAATCAGATGTGGAGTAAGATGAAGTGGATGAAAGGGCGGAAACAATCTTCCCTAACTATTGATAAAGTCAAAGCCAATAGTCTCCTATGCAAGCTATGTCCTGATTTTGTTTCTCCGTCGAAACCTGTCTTCCGGTCTACTAATCCTTCTTTAGAAATTCCCATTACGATTTTTGAATTAAGCAATTGCATGAAATCAAAAGATACAGCTCCCGGAGAAGACGAAATTTCATTTTCTATGTTAAAACATCTTCCTGAAAATGCAAAATTATTCATGTTAAAATTATTCAATAGCATCTTAGATTCTGGTATTGTACCTTCTCAATGGAGACAAATACGTGTTATTCCAATCTCAAAACCGGGACGTGATCCCCAATCCGACTCGGCTTTTCGTCCAATTTCATTAATATCATGTATTTGCAAAATATTTCATATTTTATTAAAGAATAGAATTGAGTGGTTTTTAGAAAAAAATCATTTACTTTCAGACAATACTTTTGGATTCAGAAAGTCTAGGTCATGCTTGGATAGTCTGGTCCGTTTAGTCTCTATAATTCAAATTGGGTTTGCAACAGGTTATTCGACTATAGGATGTTTTGTGGATATAGACAATGCCTACAATAATGTTGAACTCTTGTTTTTGGTGGAGACAATGGATCGTCTTCAGATCGGTACACAAATATGTTTGTACATTTGGAACTTTCTCATTGAAAGACGTATTCAGATTATTGCTGATAATACAAACTTTGTTAGGACTTGCAGTCGTGGCCTTGCACAAGGCGACCCACTGTCACCGCTTTTGTTTAATATAGCCACTATTGATATATGCAAACGAATCAAGTCAGCAATGATTATGCAATACGCGGATGACTTTGTTTTATTTAGCTCAGGAAACGATATTTTACAAGCTTCGACCAACTTACAGTCTGACTTGGACTTATTATGTATTCTTTTGTCCGATATTGGTTTGAATCTGTCTCCATCCAAGAGCAAGGTTTGTATTTTTAAAAAACGACCATTTAGGGGTACGGTTGAACTTAAAGTAAGCAATATAATTCTGGATACAGTGGAGAGCGTTAAGTATTTAGGGTTGTGGCTTGACCGTTCTCTTAGATGGGGTAAACATGTGAGCGAGACTAAAGATAAATGCATAAAATTTTTAAATATATGTAAAGTTTTGGCTGGTTCAGGTTGGGGAATACATCCTAAGCACCTTCGTAGAATATATATTTCAATCATCCGCAGTCGTATGGATTATGCTAGCTTTTTATATAATGATAGTGCCCAATTACACGTAAGAAAACTTGACTGCATTCAAAATCAAGCTATGCGTATAATAGGTGGATTTATCAAAAGCACTCCTATCCATGTCATGGAAAGTGAGCTTTCATTACAGCCATTATGTCTTCGTAGAGAGTATTTGGGCCATAAGTTTTATCTTAAAAATAAATCTTTTAAAATAAATTCAATTGTTACATTACTAAATCATTTAAACGATTCAATGGCATCTATTCGTTGGAACAGAAAGAAAAAACCCTTACTGGTCTCCATTCATAATTATCTCAAAAATACCTCTATTAATATCAGTTCACAGTTGGAAATGTTTTCTTTAAACATATGGATAACCGGAATTAATTTACAGAATTTTATAAAATCAAATATTAAAGATATCCATAATCCTAAACGTACTTTCTCTAATTTACAATTAAATTCATTTTACCGTAAGATGTCTTCAGAGAGTTACAATGGGTTCTATAAGGTTTTTACGGATGGGTCCAAAGATAGTTACGGAGGTGGGGCGGCGTTTTACGATTCTCAAATTAATTTTAAAGCCAAATTCCAAATTAACCATGATCTGTCTATAATGCACATAGAATTAATAGCTATAGCAGAGGCCTTGTCTTATATCAAATCTATCAATGGGAATAATTTCGTCATATTTACAGATGCTAAAAGCGCATTGCAACATTTAGCTCGGTGTACCTCGACTTTTCGAGGAATCCCTGTAGCTTACGATATAATAAAATTAATTTCGGAACTAAACACCTCCACTAAATCTGTATATCTTCAATGGATCCCTTCGCATTGTGGTATTGTTGAAAATGAAATTGTTGATGAGCTTGCAAAACAAGCATGTACAGAAGGCGTTGTAGTTAATACTAAACCTTTTTATAGCGAGTGTTTATTTACCTCTAAAAATCGTTGTTTGGAATTGTGGAAGGAATATTTTGATGAAAGGTCTACCAAAAAGGGTATTTGGTACAAAACCATACAGCCTGAACCGATGAGTTCTCCTTGGATCAGCAATAGTTTAAGCAGATTAGATATAGTAATAGCCTTAAGAATGCGCTCCGGACACATCCCATTGAACAAGTTTGCTTATTTGATGAATAAAACTAATACTCCGAATTGTGAGGAGTGTGATAAAATTGAGGACGTTTATCATATTGTTATGGAATGTATCCGGAATGAACCATTACGAAATGAAATATTTATGTCTCATAATATTATAAGAGAAGTCGGTGGAATAAACTGCGTCTTGGCATTCCCTTTATCCAAGGAGGCCAGGGCTCTGTATAAACTGGTTAGATTGGGTTTGAGAGTGAGATGAGCGATCATCTTCTCTCAAGACCAGTTTCTAGTTTAAGAAGACGTATAGAGTGTCATAGTCGCTTTTTGTGACCAAGCTCTTTAAAATAAAGATTAAAAAAAAAAAAAAAAAAAAATTCAATTGTCACTTTATACGTCATAATTAAACAATAATGTAAAATTATCTCGAGAATTAGAAACGGGCACTCTCCGTGCTCCGAGTTCATTTAAATTTTCAATGGCTTTATAACTTTTTTACGTGATATCTCATTTGGGTGTCTTTTGAGAAATTTTCATATGAAAATCAGCAATTTATTTTAATCCGAACAATCTTTTTTCCTTCTCGTGTAATTTTAAATAATTTGACATGTAATGTTTCATTAAGTTCATGTTTATTTTCTTTAATTGACTTATAAATACAAAATGCTTGAACGTGCACTCAGGAATTACTGGTCCGATTTGAAAAATTCTTTAATTGTTAGAACGCCCATTTATTAAAAAAGGCTATAGGTTATATAATAATTATTTTAGTACATCTTTTTTCTTAAATTAAAGTGGATGAAACCGTGGGGCACATCTAATTGTATATAATGTTAAAATATAAACTTTCTTTAATTTCAGAGCAACGAAATTAAATTAATTTTTACTTTAAAATATTTTAATATAGACCTAAAACATATAAGTCTATTAAGTTACTTTATATATAATACTCGTATAAATTTATTGAACAATAATAAAAAATTAATCCATAACTGTGACTATCGTGAGCGCGCCATCCCATCGGTCCAAATGCAACAATGTCACTATACTTGTAAATATTATAAAGGGAATCCTGTTATTGGCCTTATTTTTTTTGTAATTTGGTTATAGTATGTATTAACTGAAACGCTGTTGGTTTTCTTAATAAATAAATAAATAAATAAGTTGCAATCCTTAACAAAATATTACTATATGTTCATATTTATTATATTACAAATTATTAAATAAAATGTAATTCAACCTCATAGTGTATATAATTGAATCAATTAAAGATATTAAAATGATTTAATAAAGCCCCAATATTATAATTTTATATATTTTGGCCATTTAGGTTATAGAATGGATGAGGTAGTGATGATAACTGAGGTAGGGCACAGTAGGAATTTTTCTGCTCAAAATATGGAGCAGCCCAACTGGGGTAGTACCTTACAGAAGATCACAGTTAAATAATAATTTTTTCAAGCAGTATTGTGTTCCTGTTAGTGAGTATGGTGACCAGAGCTCCTGGGAGAAATTGGGAATGGGGTCGGCGACGAGCTTACGATGCTTCTGGTGTTGCAGACGTCTATAGACTGCGTTAATCGCTTACCACCAAGTGAGCCGTAAGCTTGTTTGCCGACTTAGTTATAAATAATAATAAAAATAGGTAGAAGTTAAAATTCACGAACACTTAACTACAAATACACAATCCATAAATATACAGTTTTATTATAAGTTAAGATTAAACTAGTTTCCAAGTTTCTTTTAAACTTTATTTTCAGCAATTTCCTTTTTATATCGGATAATTATAGCTCATCTCAGGTACAGAAACTTGCGCCATAAACGACTGTTACTCATCGGATTAGGGAGTACTGGTTTTAAACTCGGGTTTCGTGTTTCTTTGAAGTTATTTTATCTACCTATCATAAATTTTCACTTACTCTACTAAAAATGTGTTTTAATTTTTAAAATGTTGTTAAATTAATGGTCTAGCGTATAACTAAAATAAAAATAAAGTAGAGGATAGACTGTGGATTTTAGATTAACGATCGTGGAATAAAATTTTCTGGTATATATTTAATACGTTACTACGAGTAGTTTATCCGGCATACTTTGTACCGTTATATTTTTTTATCAATACAATTTTTTTTCTTTTAAACAAATACTGTCCTAGGAGACAAAAAAAGGATTACACAAATTGGATGCAGTCGTTCGTAGGTTATGCGCGTATTTAAATTCCGGTGATACATTTTTATTTATATAGATATAACGTACATATGAAATAGTCGGTCCAGCTGGCCGGAGGATGTCCCACACTGCGTTTGCCAAGACGCGGTCTTCACTCCAGGGTACGTCTGCTGTAACGAACTGCTGGTCCTGCGATCTACGTAAATTGGAGGATGTCTAGTGCGAACTTGCGAAGGCCTATCTTGCTGGAGATAAGTGTCGTAAGAGGCGAGTAAAGAATAACAAGGTCCACTACCACCTTGGGACTATTGAAGCCGACCAATGGTGGGATAACCATCCTACAACTGGCTTTTTAAATACACAGACCGAAGGCGGGCCTCAGTGTCTTCGGTACGACAAAACCAGCTCTGCGGTCACCAACCCACCTGTCCAGCGTGGTGACTGTGGGAAAAACCCGTATTAGTTCGCGGCAGAAATTTCGGCCCTCCGTTCAAGGCAGCCCCACTATTCCCGAAGCGAAAGATTGCCGGTGGAGGCTGCATGAGGATTGCGGAAAACCGGGATGTCTGGCGCGAACTTGAGGGGAGGCTATGTCCAGCAGTCGACTGTGATAGGCTGAACTGACAGACTGACTGTCTGGTTGTTTCTTTTGTATTTTCATTAAATAAATATTTAATTCTTTCACAAAAATAAAATATATATATGTATACTTACAGAACAAAAATAAAATAAATATTAATTATTTTAAGTTTTATCAAAAAATCACATCTCTGTTTATGTTACTTATAAAAATATTTATAAATAGTTTTTTCAATATTTTACGAGTTGTAATAACGAAAAAGCTTTACTAGGGAACGTTTTACCCAATATTTCTACGAAAGAACAAAGAACTGCGGATAACAGCGAGACTTAATTGAAGTTGTACTATTTGCGTCGTTTTCCACAAAACCCTATGGACGATACAAACTTAATCTTAAGCTGTGTAAGTTTAATACTTTAAATGTTACTTATGAGCAATGGAATGAAAACAATTACGTTTTGTTTTATTTATAATAACATACAATAAAATAAATAAGTCTACAACAAATATAGACAAATTAGTACTTAGAGTTCTAAGCTGTAATGATTAAAAATAAAAAAAGCCTTAAATTTATACAAACTTTAAAGATATGACAAGATCTCTGGCTACATTAGTCACGATAAAAACACAACATTACTTGAGATGAGAGAGATTGAAAGAGATTGGCCTAATTAACCACGCACTTACACAATTATAACGGTCACATTTTTTGTTCAATTCTTATTTCATTAGGAATTACAACTGATGAATAATTACATTGTGCCATTTATTTAAAAAAGCTGTTCTAATTTTACAACACTTCGAATTCTATTTACAGATAAAATATACAAACGAGGGAAAACCAGGTGTTTTTTTTATATAATATGTATAAATAAGAAGTATTTATTAATTTTGCTAAATAACTTTTTTACTTTATTTGTAAAATATTGAAATATTTCCGCCGCATAAATTTAATAAATATAAAAGCTTACGTGTAAATAAATATTTACGGTCGAGTAGATTGAATAATGTTTGCGAGTTTCATATTGACTGTTTAATCTCTTTATTTTAAAAATAATTTAAAAATTTATGGATTTTGTAAACTTTATATTAAATTATGGAATGTTCTTTTCATAAATTTAACAATATAAAAAATATTAAATGAGTTGTTTATATATCAACACGTCATTCTTTCAATGCTAATTTCTTTGTAAAATAGCATCAATTTATACTCATTCTTGTTCTCGTTCATGTTTATCTTAATTTATGTTTATTTATTTATTACATTTAATAATCAATGACCTATAGTTAAAAGTTATGTAACGACAAACAACCTTTTAAAGATTAAATACATTAATACTCGTTTCATGTAATATTGATTGAATTAATTTTGTTGGATTTTACGACTGAACAAAACTATATAATATATGGTGTATATAATGATGCCTGATATGAAAAAATATGAGGAGTGCAATCGAGTTAAATGGTGGCCCTGACATAAGACGGACGTTTTACCGCCTAACGTCTCTAATCTTACATTTAAATGAGCGCTGTTTCATTACGAATACGATGACATAGGGTTGCCTGTTAAAGGTCTGGTTTGAATGGCGTTTGCCGAATATAATATAGCCTGGTCATTAATTTTCCAGCCCACCCTTTCGCAATTTATCTTTGACATACTAAAGAATATAATTATTTAATTTTTATCCATGAAGATCACATGTATTACGGATCTTAGACTATAACTTATGTTTATATTCGTGCAAAAACATAGTATCTTAAAAGTTTTACGTGCAAATTACTTTGCTTAATTATTTGATTCAAATAAGTCACAATGTACTTTTTGATTCTTTTTAGTCACAATGTACTATTTTAAAATCAGTAATACTCCTGAAAAATATCAACTAATACCAAAATGTTTCTCATAAACATACAGATTTCTATTCTACAGGCTGTGGCAGACAAGATTGGGGAGCGGGCGTTCGTAAATAATAACTGGTGTAATTAAAAGTTATATCATTAAAATTGTCGAGATGACCGAACAGAAGTTCGCGCTGTGACCAACTTTTACCAAGGTAGGGCACAGCAGGAAATTTTCTGCTCAAAATATGGAGCAGCCCGACTGGGGTAGTACGTCCTTACAGAAGATCACAGCTAAATAATACTGCTTTCAAGCAGGTTTGCGTTCCCATTGATTAGTAAGATGACAAGAGAGAAATTTAACAGGAAGAACAACGTACTGCTTTTGGGTTTACACAAGAGTTGATTTGTTTGATACATTTAGCATGCACAAAAAGGATAATTGTAAAAATACGAAAAGAAAGTTAAAGATTTTATCTAGCTACGGTTACTTAAGTTAATTCTAAATAATCCATAGTTATAGAGTCCCACATCAGCACAAGCAAACATAGTCTATACTTTATAAACCCATATTCATTACATAGTATAAAAAAAGTCGCTTCCTGCTGTCTGTATGCTTTGATCTTACAACGCAACAGATTTTGATGCAATTTTCTTTAGTAAATAGAGTAATTCCAGAGAAAGGTTTATATGTATAATACATGCATTATAGTTGAGGAACAATGATAGTTTTAGAGGTTTCTAATGTGATGTCGTACATATTTTTATGCGCTTACACTGCAAATAGTTATTTTATATTTTATATTTAGTATCAGCATTGCATCCGTGCGAAGCCAGGGTGGGTCGCTAGTAATTAATAAAATACGATACAAACTTTAAAAATACACCAGTTTCTTAATAAACATGTGACGATTATATATAACTCGTATTATATCGTATTATTAAGAGTAAAGTAAAAGGAATTAGTATGTCTCGTTTCACTGAAGCAGACTGATGGGTGGCTGTCGACGGCCCTCTCTGGATATTAATTTCCAAACATAAATTTAAAGGCGAGGTTTATTGGATGCCGGGATATTCTAAATTATTACACGCCCTTATTTTAGTTCAAACTCTGCCTTAGAGTTTTGTTAATTATAGGCGATAATAAAGGAGACTACTGATAATGATATTTAGTTGTTTGTATACAACTTTTATGATTATAACGATAATATGCCTATTCCTTAAATAAATAATAAATGTTGGCATTTGACATTAAACTACATTAGGTTAAGTTTGTTAGTTCTTTAAATAAGAAAGACATTTTTAAGGTCTTTTAAAAATGTGCAAACAACGAAAGAATATTTTATTAATATTTGTAATGTTTTGAAGTATTAATTTCGGAAACATGGAATCTCTTTCGAATAAGCAATTCTTTCGAGAATCTATTTGAAAATATTATTTTAAATCGGTTCAGTTAATGCAAAATTACAAAATAAATGTAGCTACAAACGAATAATAATAACCTAATTGACATTAAAATTTTAATTCTTGTTATAATTTTAATCAAACTGATATTTTAAATTAATATAAAAAGGAAAATACTTAATAAAATCGTTGATATTGTTTATCCTATCGATTATGTTTCCTTTTTACAAACATTGGTGCCAGCACCCCATTACCAATCAATAGTGGACGAAGTCGTTTGCCGGCGACCACATGAGCTCAAAGTGGACATTTATCGACTTCCGTGCTAATGGAGACCGGCTATTTGTAGTAATAGATTTTACTACTCTGCTTACTCTTTAAACTGTAATGGACATTATGCGCTGGAAACAAGAACAAGTTTTTGACGCAAATGTAAAATTATTCTAAGAAATTCAATTTCAAAGAAAATAAAACGAAACTGGGTTATTTTGATCGGGTGTGTGGGTTCTTAATCAAAATAACTAAATCGCTAGTGACTATTATAATTTCAGCTAATCTTTCTATTTTGTCCCAATAAATATAATCATATATGTGAATCAAAGTATTGAATATAGTAAATTATATTGGAACTAATGAAATTTATGTTAAATTGATAAATTAGCGCACCCAATTCTAATAATACAAAGACTGCACTAATTGATTAAATTTGTACAGAATTAAAAAAATAAATTTAAATGTTAAGGGTAATTAATATGTTTACTGGCATTTTTCGATCTATAAAAATGTTCTAAATATAGCTCGATATGAAATATCGATTATAAAATTGATTTCTCTAGCTGTAACCCACGGCTTCCGTAATTAGTTACCCAGCAGGTTATTGACCCTGTAAATCGGCTTTCCGACACAAAAGAATATTCTATTGAAACCAGTCGTTTCTATTATATTTCTATATTAGTGGATATCATTGTTACCTCAAATGCAAGTAATACTCGGTTGTTTTATTATTGTTTACATAATTAACTCAAAAGCTTCTCGTTTTAATATAAACTCACAGTGGTTACCCGCTGTGGAGTTTGAGAGCAGACACATATTTTGAAATGCTGAAAAGGCTTTGGAAGTTGAAAGTAAATATAGACACATGTAACCGCAAAACACGCCTGATGTTAAATATAAAACTTCATTCCCTCATATATTAAATAATCTAATATGAACTGAGGTTAGGACACAGGAAGCTATTTCTTGATATTTTAAACAGCCCTACTGGAGTAGTGTCTTACAAAGGATCACAGTTAAGTAGGAGTATTATCAAGTAACGTAATGTTCTTGTTAGTTGAGTAAAGTAACAAGAACTCCTGGGAAGGATGGGGGTTTAAGTTTACAAAGTTTTTGTAATACTCCTGTCCTTAGGTGATGCTATCCGCTAATCATTAGACGAACTGTATTCTTTTATTGTCACCTTAATGGTATGGTAAAAATAAAAAACAAATGAATAAAAGTAGAAGGAGATAAGCTTTTACACCATCATCATCATCATTACAGCCTATACAGTCCACTGCTGGACATAGGCCTCCACAAGTTTACGTCAAAAATAACGTGAACTCATGTGTTTTGCCTATAGTCACCACGCTGAGCAGGCGGGTTGGTGACCGCAGTACTGGCTTTGTCGCACCAAAGACGCTGCTGCCCGTCTTCGGCCTGTGTATTTCAAAACCAGCAGTTGGGTGGTTATCCCGCCATCGGTCGGCTTCTTAAGTTCCAAGATGGTTGTGGAACCTTGTTATCCCTTAGTCGCCTCTTACGACACCCACGGGAAGAGAGGGGGTGGCTAAATTCTTTAGTGCCGTAGCCACACAGCACAGCTTTTACACATCACAACTTAATTTACGTAGGTATTTGATATTTTACAAAGAACCTGACATAGATAATAAGTTACTATATTATAATAATAGTAAATAACTCCTGTCCAAAATAGATTTTTATTAACAGTCGTTCACAAAATTCCATTCCAAGTTAATGATGAATCCTCAAAGAGAGTGTGACATATTGCCAGAGGATTTACCGAGCTAAGAAAAAATGTGCTAAGTATTCTTAAATTGGAATTACGTTGATTTGTATGCTTTGATCTTGAAGTTCAATCGTTCAACGTTTTATGGCGAGTTAATCTGTGAGCGTTTGAGTTCTTCGATCTGTTAACGGTAGGTTAATTTTAATCCCCTTCGTCTTAATTTATTTTTGAAATCAAAAGTTAAAATTATGAAGGTTATAATTTAAATTGTAAATCATATTCTTGACTAACTTACTTATACTAACTTAACTTTATATGTTATAGAATTTGATTATATTCTTCAAAACAATATAAAAATATTTTGTTTTGGAATCATACGTGACAGTTCATTATTTGGGTTATTTGGTGAAATAATTCAAGTTTTTACACTTTAAAAAAATCGTGTTTAATACTCTAGCTTTATACTGAAGCTGTCTTTGTCTGTTACAAGCTGTTTTATATACATTATGTTATAGGATTTCGTCATCGATTATGGATCGTCAAAAATAACTATCTTTTAATTATTTTTTTCTTATAACATTACACACGGTCGTCGGTTCCTATGTTAAGCAACTTAATGCTTGTGTTACAGGTAACAGCTGACTGTTATAACTATTCTGTTTGATAAATATACATATAAATAATAAACATATAAATATGTAAATACACACGACACTCAGACTCCGGCGGAAATCGAACCCACAACCCACTGAACAAAAAGTAGTAACAACTACAAACTAGAAGTGGTCGTGGTTGGCTAATAGTAGTGGTTGTTTACTGTAAAGCAAAGGCTCATGGAACAAGATAAACATTCAATTACAAGTAATATCACTAGGAAATTACGCATACGATTTTCACAGACTATCTTACAAGTTTATACTCCGGTTAGTTTAAATTAATTAATTCGGACTGCTATCGACTTAATTCAAGGCAATTAGGACTATCTTAGTCTTCAGCGTAGGGTAGTGATAGGTTAAATAAATATATGTTCTAAGGTGATGTAAATTTATTGCAGAAAAGTAAAGATAAGAAAAATGAACAAGGAATTGTCTGTTTAAAATGTATTAAAAATTTTAAGAAGTAATTATTTTTGTTTATACGAGTATGTCAATTCGAAGTTGATTTTGGCTTCTGCCGTGCAGTTTCAATAAAATTATTGTTATTTTCAATTAATTAAATTCAAATTATTATTTTATCCAAAACACAATCCTTTTATATAGTACTAACTTTTGCTTGTAGTTTCCCCCTTTCAGTTACACGGTTTTGGCTGTACCGCTTTCTTCTGTTAGAATGTTATTTCATTTCTGAATTTTACTCAGTGATAGCGTAGCCAAGATTGAATTCCGGTGTTATTTACAATCTGGCTGGATCCAGTTAAATATTCGCATATCGACCGGATAGATCAAAATATAATAACCTAACTTTTCTTCTTCATTCCAACATTAGTAGAACGTTAATGAAGCGTAAAAACAGTACATGTTCTCAGGTCCCGAGTGACCGAAAAAATATATAAACATACACAATACACACGTATTATTTAAATTCCGTCTGCGATAGATTCCTGTGAAATCATTCAAAACTTTTATTTTTGTGTTAAGGTTACGGATAGATTTTTATTTCGAATATCCAATAGTTTCGGTTACAGTTGCGAAGCTCCAATACCCTAGTTTGAATCTCATTATTTCTTAGTATTCTGCAACCAACTACAATGTGTGTGTCTGTGTGTGTGTGTGTGTGTGTGTGTTTGTGTGTGTGTGTGTGTGTTTATGTGTATGTTTGTGTGTGTGCAACTAAATACAATGTGGAGTTCTTCAATTCTAGCACAATAAGTCAAGACACTTCAGTGCTGTTTAAGCTGTAAATATAATTGAATTTCTGCAATGTAATACATCAATAGCTAATTGTTTTGTGTATTGTTAATGCGTAAATGGCTGAAATTTTCTCGAAAAATTCCATCACCGGATTTCATTCATTCACGGAGCATTCTCTTGTTTAAAGAAATTTTAAAATCAGCTCAGTAATTTTGTACTTATTCATTGCAAGAAATCAATAAAAATATTTACTAAAATTTACTAAAGTTAAAAGTTTTCGCCCAGTGGTCGAAATTCGACCATAATTAATTTAAATTATAAGTTTGAGCATTATTAAGGTTCTGCTGGCAAAGACTATATTTCTATAATAATTAACAGAAAAGTATATATGCGAGTGTGTGTCAAATACATGGTAGTGTTTGTAATGTTTGTTTTATTAATTTAATGTAATTTTCTGCATATTTAAAAAAATATTAGCATTCTGCACTCCTTTTCTATATAAAAACTATACTTAAGTGTGCGAAATTTCAAACTCCCCTGTCCGCGCAATTATCGTAAAAAGTAGTACAAAGTTTTTGCCTCACGTATTAATATATATAATATAGATAAAATTAGTATAGATTAGTAAGTATTGATTTTTTGTCTAATCTAAACTATGACATAGCTCTCAGCACAACGATGACAGTTTTCGCTCGCCGTCTGAAAATGGCGCGCGTCTGTTGTTTTCGCTTATGAATATTAATGTCTTGGGATTTTTTTTTCCATTATCTCCCGCAACTGAAGGACGATTGTACGGAATATATTTCAAAAGTTTTCACCTTCCACTAAGTGATTTAATAACAGCCCGCGCCCATTGAGTACGCTCGTTTATATAATGCGATGAATAATGTTAGTTATAACAACGTTATCGCAGATTTCATTTTATAACATGTGATAACAATGTTATATAACTATATGGTAGCTTTGAATATTTTAATACGAGTAGAAATAGGGATTGCTACTTTCATACAAGTCGCAGATAAATAAATTCGATTTAAAAAGAAAGAAAAAATTACATACGGATTAGTTTTAAATTTTAAATGAGCAAAAACTGACTTACTGACTGACGCCGCGTTGGCGCAACGGTTACGTTTGCGTTGGCGGTTGCGGGTTCGATCCCCGCTCATGACAAACATTTGTATTGGCCATACAGGTGTTTGCCGTGGTCTGGGTGTTTGTGCAGTCTTTGTGGGTCTCCCCACCGTGCCTCGGAGAGCACGTTAAGCCGTCGGTCCCGGTTGTTATCATGTACACCTGATAGCGATCGTTACTCGTAGTAGGGAATATATCCGCCAATCCGCATTGGAGCAGCGTAGTGGATTAAGCTCTGATCCTTCTCCTACATGGGGAAAGAGGCCTATGCCCAGTAGTGGGATATTACAGGCTGAAGCGAAAAACTGACTCAAGGGACAAGTACAACGCGTGGGTCTTAATTGAAAGGGTACAAGTTCAAATACGGACTGCTATCTCTGACTTATGAGACCTTTTTCTAAATTCATCTCATTCATATCTTTAATGTTCACATTACACCCGGTAATGAAGGAAACATTACGAAATCTCAAAATATAAACGTATTAAACGTATTATCCGCTAATTTTTAGTACATATGTTTGACTCTTAATACCCACAATAATAAAATAACAAATAAACGATACTATATATTTATTCTATATACATTTTTGATTAAACGAGGCAGCGCTATTAGTTCCTGCTATTATTATTACTAAAACTAATTACGTATAATATGCCTAATTGTCAACTCCTACATAACGCATTAATTATCTCTAACGCTATTCAGTTATTGTACAATTGTATACATTATGTATTAGTTGGATATATTTTAGTTTATAAGATTAAGATTATACACATACGAAGAAGAAGATTATACACGTTTCAAAAATCTACTTTTGACTAGCCCGTTGGCGCAGTTTGTAGTAACCCTGCTTTCTGCTCCGAGGGTTGTGGGTTCGATTCCCACCCCGAGTCTGGGTGCAATATAAATATTTATTTATATATTTATATATGAATTATTTATAAGTATGTTTATCGAAAAAAAAAATGTAGCTATATACCAGTCGGCTGTTACCTATAACACAAGCATTAAGTTGCTTACTTTAGGAATAGACGACCGTGTGTGTATTGTGTAGATATTTATTTATTATTTATCTTTAGTTAGGTAATGTTACCTTTGACCCTAGATGGGTCTGGTCGAAGATACTAAGCACATTTTTTTCGTGGGCTACTGTTATCTCAAGCCACTGTTGTCAAGAGCGGTTTGTGATCGCCAAATACCGACCAAACTTAAGTTTCAGATATACAAGAGCATCATTCGACTGGTCCTCTTATTTGCCAGCACTATATTGGCACAATCAAGAGTTTCGATTCACGGAAATGAAGATGCTGCGATGGATGTGTGGTGTAACGCGAGCTGACGGCATACGTAACTCCTTTATCCGAAGCAGTGATAAGCTCCAAGAGCGACGCCTGGGGTGGTATGGCTATGTCGTGTGTCGGTCTGAGGATACATATGGAGAAGGTGCCTCGACATGTCTGTCTCTAGAACTAGACCTCCCGGACGTCCAAATATGCGATAGCTAGATATCGTTAAACAGGACATGAAAACCAATGGTCTAACCGAAGTTATTATAACCAACTTATTATTTCATAAAGCCGACCGATGGCGGGATAACCATCCAACTGCTAGCTTTGAAAAATACTGGAAGAAGACGGGCAGCAGTTCCTTCGGTGGAACCGATGGTGCCAGGTACAGTGTTATCCCTTAGTCGCCTCTTACGACAGCCACGGGAAGATAGGGCGCTATATTCTTTATTGCCGTAACCACACAGCTAGTGAGTAAAATAGTGTGGTTAAATTATTGTTGTTTTACTCACATAATATTATATATATCCAATATTTAAAATTCTCGTGTCGCGGTGTTTGTAGTTAAACTCCTCCGAAACGGCTTGACCGATTCTCATGAAATTTTGTGTGCATATTGGGTAGGTTTGAGGATCAAACAACATCTATTTTTCATCCCCCTAAATGTTAAGGGTAGTCCACTCCTATTTTTTTTCAATTCTTTATTTTTATTTTATTATGATTTGGTGTTGAAAAATACAAATAACCCTAAGTTTGGCGAGTCGGCTAGTATATACATATTATTTGTAAAGATATTCTGTCTTTGTATGTGTGTTAAGTTGGCACAGAATATACAAAAAGGCATATTATGTAAGACAGTTGAAGTGAAATTATTATCTACTAATAAAAAATATTTATTCCAGCATAATGACACAGACTCAAAAAATTCACAAAAAAAACTTAAGGTACCTTCAATATACATCAATCAATAAAAAAATACACGTAAACTTTAGGTACATTACAAACTAATTTAATATTTATTTACACACAGAAATCAGTACAATTCATAAAAATCTCAAACACATTGAACTAGTCAACAAAACTACACTTGTAATTTTAATCTTAAACCCTTCAAAGGGAGTATCGTTAAAACTCCGAAATTAGTTAAGGAGGGTAAACTTGGTAACATGTGACCGCGTTACTGTGGTTTTGGATAACCAAGCAAACATCAAATAACGTGCTTTAACTTTCATTACTTTAACTAATTATTGTTAAACTTTGCTTATCCTTACTTTGCAATGTATTAAGGGCTTATAAATTCTCTTTGGTTACTAATTTGGGATGTCTATTTGTTTGTTTGTGCTTAATTGTTATGAAATTATATGTAGTTATTTCAATAGACTTTTTTGATACACAAGTTGGAAGCTTTTTTATATAAAGTGATAAAAAAATGTTTTTACAATGTTTTTGGACATTTTGTGTACAAAACAAATATGACAAACTACGTAAATTTAAACCCTGTTTAAGAACATATAAAATTTATTACTACGAGCAGTGACGATTAAAATAATGTAAAAGATTAATTTCAAACTAAAAATACATTTATCGAAAGGTAAAATAAAAATAATTGCTAAGCTTATTTTTATTTATATTATTATATTTTATCCTTGTTCGGACAAAATTTTCTTAAATAATTAAAAATAAGAGAGAAAAGAATATCCTTTTCTTATTAAAACGGTTTTAAAAATATAGGTACGACAGTTACGTAAGCCATTTAAGAAAAATAATTTAATAAAAGCCCATTACGCAAACACAGAACAAACCATTAATACAGCGTTACACGAAAACGCGGAGATGTCAAAAGATTACTGCTTTATTCATAATGAGAGACTCCTGTAATCTTGGTACAGTAGAACACGTCGAGCAATTTGTGTAAAATTAAATGTATACTGTAAAAGGCAGTGTTTCGCATTTTACTGAAACACCGACGTTGATATTCGAAATAATGACGTAACTGTATCTAGCAGGATATAATATGGTTGGATATAAATTGTTTTATTTATTTACTTGTAACATTTAATGTCTTTTAAAAGACATCTAAATTTTAATTCTTAATTTTACAATAATATTTGCCATAAATACTACTTTAATGCTAATAAGTTTAATTAGAACAGAGGACACTACCAGGCGTGTTGAAAGGAAAGTTAAGCAAATTCAGAGTCAACAGCCAAAATCTAAGACAAATAAAACGTCATCAAAACACGGCGATGAGTTGAAGTAGCGGTTAAGACAAAGATATTTTATAGCTTTTTTATTTTATTATTTACACTACATTATTTTACTATTATAGGTTATTGTATTATGTCCTTATATTACACTAACGTAATTTACAATCGTAAAGATATCTTTTTTACAATAACATATTAAAAAAAAAAACATTATTTTTTTAATAGTTACACTGGATTGTTTGTAATTAAAATAAAAGCAAGGCGATATTTATACACATTAACACAAAATGGCATGTCAAAAACAAACATATTATGTAAAGTGGTTCTTATAAAAATATGTATTATACAGTAAATAACAATTATGTAACTGCATGGTAATAAAATAAATGTAAATAGTTTTAAACTGTATTTTAATTTACAAATATATCAAAGAATATCATCGCTTAGCTGCTCTGAACATGTCGATAGATGGTCTAAAACAAGACATACTCAGAAAGCGTGAAGGGCAACCGTCTACATGTGAAAATGTTTATTGTTATTTGACAACGATTTTGCCAAGTTTTACAACTTTGGTAAATGCTTTTACAGCTTTCAGGTGTGGGAGATTAAACCGAGATATAATTATAGTTTTAAAGTAAAACTTCTTTACGCATGCTTGATTTGGGGAGTGAGCTGGTGAATGCGTGACAAGAACACTACGAAAAGTGTAATCGGGCGAGGCGATCGGAGCAGGAGAGAGAGGTGTGAAAACACACTTTCTTTCATCTTTCTCTCCTAAGCATTTTATAGTGTCGTATATCTAAGACACAGTACAGGCCTATTGCTAAAGAAGTTTTACTTCAGTCGTGTGGTCTAAAGCACACTCGTTTTTTGTTTTTCAATTTTTGATAAATATCACACTTTGGTGTAAAAGTTCTTTTGTTTTGAGCAGAGAGATTTGTGCATTTATATATACCAATAGTCGCCCAGTGGTTGAAATTCGACCATAAATAATTTAAATTATAAGTTTGAACTTTATAAAGGTTCTGTTGTCAAAGACTATATAATAAGAAACAGAAGAGTACTAGGTTATGCGTGTATGTGTGTCAAATACATGGTATTGCGTGTAAGGTTTTTTTTTATTTATTGATTAAATGTATTTTTTTTTCGTAATTAAAAAAAATATTAGCATTCTAAGTCCTTTTCTTGATGAACTATAAGTGTGAGAAATATTATAGTCTGCGTAATTTTCGTAAAAAGGGGGTACAAAGTTTTTGCTTCACGTATTAATATATAGATATAGCATATAATACTACACTTCAGCCTATCGCAGTCCACTGCTGGACATAGGCCTCCCCAAGTTCGCGCCACACATCCCGGTCTTCCGCAATCCTCATCCAGCCTACACCGGCAATCTTACGTAGATCGTCGGTCCAACGGGCCGGAAGACGTCCCACACTGCGTTTGCCAAGACGCGGTCTCCACTCTAGGACCCGTCTACTCCAACGGCCATCCATATAATACTATTAAAATGTTTTTACATTTATATATTTTTTAAATAAATATCCTTCTATTGTTTAAGAACGTATTATATGAAACTCAATTCTAAATTGAATTTGAGCTTCTGTTGAATTTCATTAAGAAGATAACAAAATCAGGAATAATGCTTTCAAATAAATTTAATAATGCTTTTTGACTAGATATATTCTTCTCTATGAACCCTAGCCTTAATATTTCCCTTTTCTTTAAAAGATCTGGTTGACTATCAATTTAACCCAAGTAATTTAAGTTGGGTGTTTGTTCAGTGGTCAATGAACTCACGGAAATCTTTTCTCAGAGCAAATATATAGTCACTTTGAAACGAATTGAGCGAGATAACCGAGACCTTTTCCCCCGAAAGTATAAAACTGGTTAGTTGGAACTTCGGAGGTAGTAAATCAAATAAGAATGTTATCAGCGAGTGGATTGTCATTTAAATTAAGGGTAAAGTAGGTCAGTTTATTTTCTTGGTTAAATTTTTAATTAAAACTAAAAAATATAGAATAATTATTAAATAATAATTGGATATTATTCATGGAGCGTGATCACTGATTGTTATTCTAATTAGTATTATTGATTGTGTTTAATTAATGCATCAGATGCAAGTAAATGTTTCACTTATAAGAATATGTAAGAAATATGGTTCTTGTTATGAAAGGAATTTGATCAGCGGTTTTGACATAGGTGCTCCAGATTGGTGTATATTAACCCCCCACTTTGCTTTTTTTTGTAGTGTAAAGTAGTAAGTTTAAACACTTTTAACTATGAAATATTACACAAAACTACTTATAACAACTCAGACATATCTCAGAAAAATACTCGGAAATCATTTAATTCAAAATAATCAATGACAAAATTGAATGAACAAAAAATAACTTGTTTCTTTTTGTTATTGTAAGGCATTTGTATATACTTGTGTTTATCAGATATAATACGTTAAATCGTAGTGTAGCGTATTAATCAGCTTATATCTGTAATCATTAATTGATATGTTATTATATACAGAGATAATCTCCAGAAAAATCATTGCTCAGCCTGTAACATGTACAGCTGGGCATAGACATCATTCTCCCTATTGGAGAGGGTTTAGAGCCTAATCAACCACGTTTCGCAACTGAGGGTTGGATATACTATGAGTAATGATCGCTTTCAGGTATTTACGATAACAACCGGGGCTGACAGCTTAAGGTGAAGAATTGCAGGGACAGACATTTGTTGTAAATACAAATAACCATTCCGAACAGGATTCGAACTCAGAAACCGCCTATTTATAGGTGCAGACATAACACAAGCACAACTACACCAGAGTGGTTGTTAAAATTGATACAAAAGTTTATTTACTATTTTTCTTTAGATAATCTACTAGTATCAATAACATAGGAAATTTGTGTAATTCTGAAAGAAAATGAATAGCATCCTCTGATTCCCAGTAGAATAGGAAGGCGAATTAAGTTTCAATTATTAATGGTGTAATGTTTTACTAGTAATTGTCTTCTATACGATTCGTTTATTTCGTACTCAGATTAATTTTCTGAAATTTTAATATAACTAGTGGTCGCCCTTGGTCTAAATTCAACCATATATAATTTAAATTATAAGTTTGAAAATTAAACAAAAGAATATACGAAGAAAAGAGTATATATGCGTGTGTATGTCAAATACATGGTAGTCTGTGTATTTTTTTTTTGGTGATTTAACGTATTTTTATGCATAATTTAAAGAAAATATTAGCATTCTGCACTCCTTCTCTATATAAACTATAAGTGTGCGAAATTTTATACTTCTCTGTCTGCGCGAATTTCATAAAAAGGTGTACAAAAATTTGCTTCACGCATTACATAGAATTACCGCCTCCATGAAAATAAATAAGCAAATTTAATATCTAATCGTCCATTACAGCGCTGGATGACTTGGTAACTTGTTTGAAATCGTTAAACGAATTCGATTCGTGTTTAGGCGTATTGCTTAATTTTCATCAATTAAGCACTTTCCTGATTTACGAGAAAACAGGTTTTCCGGCAATCATTTAATGCAATATACCGAATGTTAGATAGAAGGTATTCTTTTTTTGTGCTATATTACAGCGTATATAATAAAAAAAATATATTTTTTTTGGCTGATACACACGAATCAACTCGTACAAATGCAGATAAAAATGGGAAATGTATTTGTATGTACCTATTACAGAAGTTACAAACATATTCCTTTTATTATTATTTTTCCATAAAGGAAAAAATTAAGATAACAGACGATACAGTACGAGCGCTTGTACGCTTTCCTTAAAAATGCTCAAACGATAATATTCTTTTTATTTCAATTGCCTTCATAATTATAGAACAGATACAAAACATTACACCAATTTTACACTTACAATATTAGAATTATATTATTTCCTGAGTAAATTATATTTAAAAATAACACTAAAACATATTAATCAAATTAATGACACAACATCAAGTAGGTTGTTGTAAGGGTTGTATAAGGAGAAATCTTAAACAAAGGCAGTATCTTTCGATCTTTATTTAACGTATCAAAGGATAGAAGACCTGTTAACCATAGACCGCAAAATCGAATCCTTATCTACAAAAGGTATAATAAAATCGTCTCTAAACTGCACTTTGTCACGGAACCCGGTTCGGTCGGTATAAAACTGAAAATATTTGCATACTACGGGGGTTTTTTCGGTCGTCCAAATAGAGACATGAAATACCATTGTTTTATGTTCGTATTCGCGCTCGCTCTACCCTGTACGTCACACAGGCTATTTGAGGAGAATAATGGAAAATCACTGATAAAAAATAACGGACACTTTGTTAATATGAACTGAATGGTACATTGTTCTTTTGAAAATGTATTTTTCCTTTGGACGGAAATTCAAAAAGCTTTTTAATTTTTTTTTTGTATTATTAATAGCTAGTAACGTACGTGACATATTACGTTTTATCATAAAAATTAAAGTAGAAAAGTAGAAAAGATAGAATTTTTTATCAGGACGTACATTTGGATGAGTTGTTTTGAAAATCACATTAAACTGAGGTAGGGCACAGCAGGAAATTTCCTCGACCTTACAGTGGATCAATCAGCTAGATAACACTGTTTCGAGCAGTGTTTGTGTTCCTTTTGATGAGTAAGGTGACCAGAGCTCCTAGGGGGAATTGGAGATAGGGTTGCAAACGTCTATAAACTACGGCAATCGCTTACCATCAGGTGAGCCGTACGCTTGTTTGCTGACCGAGTTGTATAAAAAATAAAAATCACTATACTAAGCCACGTCAAAATTTATATACCTAGAACTAAATCTTACCGTCAGGTATATACCAATAAAATATTAACACATGAAATTTAATGAAAGTTTTCGAGTTCTACTAAAACTTGCTATATTAATTACCAGATAAGAATACACTGTTACATATGGTTTCCTATTTCCTCTTGTTTCCTCCATATATTCAACAGCTGAAACTAAATCCACTTCGTTCTATCGACTTTAAGCTATACACTTTCAATACATAATTCCGTTCAAATGTAATAATAGAACGGTCAAAAGTGTAACAGACGGTTAATTTCGTACTACCATACTGATATGGAAAAAAAAAGAAAAGAACGTGAAATGGGGTGCCTCCACATTTAGCAGCTGTGGACTAAATTGCTGTGTTCGCCAAGATGGGTAGGGTCACCTCCCATACCAACCTAAACCTTTTATCATATAATTTAACGATCTGACACCAGGATCGAGCAGATATAATTTGCGTAATGCAGAGCCACACGATTTTAAATTCAAGACCAGTATATCGGAAACGTTAAGGAATGATCATGTAGGTTTTAATAATACCTAAACCTGGTCAGTAGTAACGTTATATTAAAATGATCAGACTAAAATGATTTAGCAATTGACAGATTAGTTTTAGGGAGAAAAAAGGAGTAGAACACTAGAAATCAAAAATTCCAAAAAAAAATGTCGATTAACTTACCAAATATTTGTAAATTTCGCTCATTTCGATATGTTGCGGATTTGAAGGACGTTGTTTCCAGACGTCTTGGTTAAAACATCAAAATTATTAAATTAATTTTCTTATATACTTAGCATACTACTGTCCAGTTTACAAGTAATGCAGAGGTAAAACAAATAATTTTATTTAAAACGTGGAATCACTCTAAAGGAGCATGAAATACAAAAATAACAGATATATGTAACTCGATTACTAAACAGTACTTAACAGCAATATTTTATCTATATGAATAAATAAAATTGGAGTGTCTGTTTGTAATATTAAAATAATAGTTTTTTTTACCGATATCAAAAAAGGAGGAGGTTACTCAATTCGACCTATATATATATATATATATATATATATATATACGCGGACAAAGTCGCGGTCACAGCTAGTATTAAATATATTTTCTATAGTTTTAGAAATCCTATAATACCAATATATGATAAAAAAAATGCCTAATAGTTCAAAAACCTTAGATCATTATCAACTAATGCCAGTCTGTATTTCGGCAAAAAGACAATTTCCTAGCGATTGTCGTCTCATAAATAAATCGGGACGCCCCGCACATATTTCTTGCTCGTGACCTGCGACTGAACGACAGAATATTATGATTTATACTCATGCTAACCTCTATATTTTTAGAAAATCTCAGTATTTTCTAGTTGATGTTCATATCTAAGTGAGATGTTTTATAAATAGTGTCGAAATTTTTATTACGTTAGATTGTTGTATTCTTTGTTAAGAGGAAAATACATTATAATTAATACTTTTATTTATTATGTACTAGCGACCCGCCTCGGCTTTGCACGGTTGCAAAAACTATCAGTGTTCCTCAACTATATTATACATATAAATCTTTCACTTAGAATCACTATTTACAAAAAAAAACCGCATCAAAATTCTTTGCGCAGTTTTAAAGATATCAGCATACAGACAGTGGCAGTAGTAGTAGTAGTGACATATAATATGTAATCATGTTTACATAAAGCGTATTCTAAAAACAGTTATTATAGCACGCAGATAAGTTTTGATTGTTGAAAAATATTTTTCCAGAATTATGTACGATTTTATTTTTGTGTTACCCACACATTAGGAATTCTAAACATTTTTGAATATCATATCAAAAATCGACCGCTCCAGCGGGGTTCGAACCCGCGTCTCCGACTGACCGTGTCGACACGGACAATTTTTGATATGATATTCAAAAATTTTTATCCAGAATCGTAAATAATAACTGTTTCATGTATACATTTTTTGAGTGGCGTGGAATAAAATATATTCTATCCAAATATTCCCTACTATGAGTAACGATCGCTATCAGGTGTACATAATAATAATCGAGACCGACGGCTTAACGTGCTCTCCAAGGCATGGTGGGGAGACCCACAAGAACTGCACAAACACTGAGACCCGTAGCCGCCAGAGCAATAGCCTCAAACTTGTGCTGTGACCGTGGTGCCAACTCATCGTCGTCAAAATGGAATTGATTTTTATAATTTGTTGACAGTTTTATCTGCCTTCGTTTTGGATTTCCGGTATTACTACGGAGAAATTTGTCCATTTTTTATTATAAGGAATCGTTTGGAGTAAATATTTGTTACAAAGTAACGTTAATAATTTTTTAATGGTTCCATGGAACTAAGAGATAACATTCACAAACAGTCGTCTGTTCTTTTTTTTTTTTTTTGATAAATATACATAGAAATAATACATAAATAAATACAACGATTACACATCCAGACTCAGGCGGGAATCGAACCCACAGCCTGCGGAGCAGACAGCAGGACTGTTCCAGTCAAACATATATATATATTTTTTGTAATAAATATAATATATTGTTGATCATTATCATGTTACAATTTTGTTTTACAACGAACGTTTACAAACACAACTAAAAACTGATTGAAAAGCAGTCATTAAAAAACAACAGTCACACTCATCAGATGGTCTAAAATTACTGATTATTTCTCCCCTACAATAAAACACAATTTTATATTTTCTAAGATTTTGAACTGCAAAGATTTTAACGCTAAATCACATTGTTTAAGAAAATCCCAATGTTACGGCTTCTATCCAAACCAAACAAACTTATCCTTTTTTCATGTAAATATGTAGGGAAAACAAGCGTACGGTTCACCTGGTGGTGAGTGATTACCGAAGCTTATAGACGCCTGCAACACCAGAAGCATCGCAAACGCGTCGTCAACCTTATCTCTAATTCTCCTCAGGAGTTCTGGTCATCTTACTCACCAACAGGATCACAACACTGTTTGAAAACAGTATTTAGCTGATCTTCTGTAAGCTCGAGGTACTACCCCAGTCGGGCTACTCCATATTTTGAGCAGGAATTCCCTGCTGTGCCCTACCTCAGTTAATCCCTGAATCGAACTAATAATATGAAAATTCATCACTATCTTCAAACATACTACAATCCTAAAAGTGATTGTGAGCGTAATTCTGAACTCTCGGAGTTATCGAACTAAATCGTTGTTCTAAAGTCCTTCAAAGTTAACGCTTTTATTAATCAAGATACGATCGATCTAGAATAAAGTTTCAGCAACTTTAATATTTGATTGTGTGTATTTGAATTTTAAGAACAAAGAATAATATTTAATGTAAATGTATGACTTCACTCACCAACCCGCCTGCCCAGCGTGGTGACTATGGGCAAAACACATGAGTTTGCGCCATTTATTGGCACGAACTTGTGGAGGCCTATGTCCAGCAGTGGACTGTAATAGGCTGAAATGATGTATCTTGTTAGCGCTGGGGTTCGATTCCAGTCTCGACTTGGGGCGTAATATTAATAAATGTGTTATAATTAAAAGAAAATTCTGTGTGTCGTCTGTTGCTTCAAATACTAGTATTAATTTGTTTATCTTGACGACCGTTTGTGTATAATAAAAAACGTTAATGTATATATATATATATATATATATGTATATATATATATATTATTTATGTATAATGTAATCTGTAAATTAAATAATTTTACACTCTCTCTAATCTCATTGACTCATGTAGTTTGCTTAGTTTTAAGGCGCATCTACGCCACGTACTTATTTTGTGTATGTATTATGTACTTATTAGTCATTGGAAACTATTCTGGTGATGATTTTCCAAATGTGTGCTATTTTGTGGAAATTATTGTATACTGGTTGTTTCCATTACAAATAAATAAATAAAAATAAATAAATAAATAAGATAAGCTGAGTCGACAGACGCTACCTTTAAATGTAATAGTAAAGCTCTAATGACGACTATTTACCTAATTGAACTGAAAAGTATTTACCAAAAAATAAAGTTCAACCAAAAATATCTCAATCGAAATTCTACAAAAATTATTACGAGCATATAATACAGCTAATTTTTCACGAATATTAACGTCATTAAATCTTTCTTAAAATCTCGGATATGACAAACGATCTGTACGAGTGAGAGTTTAAGTCGCTATATCCGGTACTCAATCCATTCATCACGCACTATCATCATTACAGCCTTTACAGTGCACTACTGGACATAGGCCACCACAAGTTTACGTCAAAAATAACGTGAACTCATGTGTTTTACCCATAGTCACCACGCTGGGCAGCCGGGTTGGTGACCGCAGGGCTGGCTTTGTCGCACCGAAGACGCTGCTGCCCGTCTTCGGCCTGTGTGTTTCAAAGCCAGCAGTTGGATGGTTATCCCGCCATCTGTCGGCTTTTCAAGTTCCAAGGTGGTAGCGGAACTATGTTATCCCTTAGTCGCCTCTTACGACACCCACTCACTATCATTCGGACATAATTAATGACTCACGAAATTGAGTGACCAATATAAATTAAAAGGTTGCTAAGAATTGAGAAGATTAAACGTTGGTTGGTAAGTATCTCGACCTTAAAGAAGATCACAGCTAAATTATGCTGTTCTTTCTATCCGCCAAACCCATTGATTTGGCGGATAGGAGCAGTATTATTTAGCTCCATTGATTAGCGTGGTGAACTAGGCTTTGATCCATCTCCTACATGGAGAGAGAGGCCTATGTCCAGCTGTGGGATGTTACAGGCTGAATCATGACATATAGACACATAAAATATAGAATGTCCAATTTTCACTATGTACACCAAGTATTTTCTTTTATAAGGATCAAAAACGGCTAGTTCATCATCATTTTTTTTTATAAATAATTCAATTTACATGTAATCCTAATTTGCGAAGTGTATTTGAGTAATATTATATGTAAAATACACACCGAGTGTTTTAACAGAAAAGATAAATAGACAGATGTTCCCAGTGGATTTTAATTTTTCAACGTCTTCTTTAAATTGTAAGCTCCAAGGCACTGTCTCCGGCCAGCTATTTATAACTTTAACAAGTTTTTCACTTACACAGTACTATACGAATGCGGTATTATTTTAAAATGCAAATTAAAAGCAATTAATCAAAATTCATCACAATTTTTACGTATTCGTTCATATTTTTCGTTAGAATTTTTACTTTGTAAGACCCCTTGAGATCCATCATTATTCATATTTCGCTTTCCTTCTTAATTAACTATGAACTTTTTACTCCCAATTTCTCTAAAATGTTGGTTTTTTACTGCCTCCTTTTGTTTACATTTATTTTTTACTCTTGTGTATCTATGAATGTTTTTACTAAAACCGAATGAAAAATAATCTTAAAACTATAAGATGTTATAATACTCGTAAAAATGTTTCTAGTAAGGAAACTGGTTTTAGTTAGTGGAAACATAAAAGGTAAAAAAACCAATACAATTAAATTTACCTTCAAATAGCAAAATTTAACGACCTATCTTGTAAAAATAGTTTGATCCAAATATAAATAAGAAAATCTGAAATATCTCGGATTTTTTTATCTCAGTATGAAGTTTTTTTTCGATGCGGCTGATAGCATACAACTGTAATAAAGTAAAAATGGTCCAACATTTGGATAGACGCCAAAGATGACTGGATAAAGCCATGTATTGAACAAGTAGACATATGAGAGGTTAAAGATAGCTTATTATCGGAATAATAAAAAATGTCAAAGTATTATTTGCTTAAAAAATGATTACGTTACTAATTACTTTGAATGTGAGTGTATGAAAAATTTTATATATTTAAAATGTAATTACGAAATGTTATCTTAAATAAAAATATAGCTTTTGCCGATTTGCGATATCATTTAAGAGCTTATATTTTTATATACAAATATAATTAATTGTAAGCATATAAGCGTGTAATGTGCAAAACTCGAGAATGGCTAGACCGATTTAGATAATAAGTTTTTAAAGACTAGAATGTAACAATGTTTAAGCGAAATGAAAATTAAGAAAATTTAAAAAATTAAGTTAGTTAAAAGCGTTTAACAGTTCACAAGTCATGATGTCTGCTATGACAAGTCAATATTTAAGTCATAAAATATGGTTTGGTCTACAGTTATTAGAGAGTTGTTGATTGAAGTAAAGTTGAGATTAAAAATTTAATTTTAAATATATATATATATATATATATATATATATATATATATATATATATATATCTACTAGCTGGGCACGTGGAATTTAACAAAAATGTTTCGTTAGTTCGCAGAGTTATAAAATAAATTTCTAAAATAATAGGTAACCGAAGTTACTCTTTATTACATCAGCTATCTGCGATTACTTATTTTAATATTACAAACAGACACTCCAATTTTATTTATTTGTATATATATAAATTTATATATAAAAACTAACAATTTTTCTACAATTTTATAGCCTTTTAAAAAATTAATTTGTAACTGCATTACTTTTTAAACTAAGCATATAGCCCAGTCGTAAAATTTCCTGTAATTTGCAATGTTAAATTAGACTTTATATTGGGGTAACGCACAGTAAAGTAAGTAAATGATTGCAATTTAAATCGTTTAATGCAAATGGTTTTACGGCAGACTTGACTCTGATTGGACACAATTTCGTTCGCTTATTTGCAATAACTTCAAGCTTCCCTCCTTAAAGGCTGCCTTCTACTGTCAAAGCGTAGCGTACTGTATTTGATACAGGAATTATAATAGTTGAACTATATTTGTTTTCTTAAATTAAGAGTTCCCACTCCTATTAAAATTTAATCGTCTTTATTTTAATTTTATAAAATTTAGAAACCTTATTTTTTTAACTACAAAAAAAACGAATGTATAAAATACAAAAAGGAGGTGAAAAAAAAATGACAGTGAGACTCAAAACTCAAAAAGTGGATTTATTTCCACCCTAACACAATTTAGTGAAAAGTGAATAATAACGTCAGTATGTACATACATAACAATTTATTATCATACAATTGTAAAGAAACGATTATCTTTAGATTTAACGTAGAATAGAATATAAAAATTTCTACTCACTGATATATTAGCATTAAGTTTTCAATGGACAGTAAGGTTAAAAGTTACAAAGAAATAACACTAGAGACTGTGAGATTAAGCAATTTCCCGGATAAAGAATAAGGCTTGAAAGGACATGAAAAGAGATTTAACCGCTTTTCTTATGGATAAGCCTACTAACGCGATTTCAGATAATTTTATGTGTTATATCACGGGTACTTTATCATATTTTTACGTACTTGCTGCTAATATAGACTATCCAAGAAAGGTTTATTGTTTCATAACTGTTACTATATTTTACTAGCTGTGCCCGCGACTTCGACCGCGTGGAAAAGTTATTGTTCAGTTCGCAGAGTTATTAAATAATTAAATTTCTAAAATAAAAGTAGCTTTAGTTGCTCCTTATTATATGAGCTATCTGCCAGTAAAATACCCGTCAAAATCGGTCCAGCCGTTTCAGAGATTAGCCGGAACAAACAGACAGACAGACGAAAATTGTAAAAAATGTTATTTTGGTAAAAAATATGGAAAAATGGCTTTCTGAACGCACCTATAAATATTTGACAGTTAAATGACAATGTTTTTGACAAAAGACATCATGTGTCCACAGGTCCAGTGTCTAGGGACATTTTGTATTGGAAAATTAAATTGTCATTTTAAGTATTTTCCGTTACTTAATATTCGTGTTTCTCACCGTTTAAACCTTCTCTGGGCTTCCACAAACATTTCAATATCAAAATTTAAAATTAGCCAAATCGCTACAGCCATTTTCGAAGTTTAGCGAAACAAACAAACAAACAGCAATTGATTTTTGTGTATATTGAAGAAGAAGAAGATTATATGAAATTATAATGAGTTGTAAATAATTTTTACCTCAGCTCAGGTGTATGTACAATTATTATCATTATCAGTTTATAAAAATAAAATAAAAATAACTCCAAAGTCTCATTTAAATTGAATTATATGTTATTTTACTTTTATAACGTAACATTAATATCATTTAACTCAAATGCTTTATACGTAATACCTACAATAATGTGATTAATGATACATACATATATTATTAGTAATACAATATTAATGAAATTTACAATAATCCCTCCTGTAAAGAGGATTTGTTGAAATATTTAACACTACTCCGAGGTTACGATAAGTGGGTTATATTATATTATACACATATTATATTATATTACATATAATACTATTGCTAGAGAGTAGCTTCATTTAAAACAAGCTGTACCCTGCGCGCGTTGCTACGCTTTTTTTTTGGTCGTATCAACTCAAACTTTGTGGGCTCATGCCCAAAGGACATACAGATATACATACATTTTTATATGTATAGATTTCTTCAGTTGTTATTTGTATCCTAAAAGTTCATCTAATAATAGAATAATCAGATCAGCACTTGCAAACGAAGAAACAAATCTGTGGGATATTGGAACAAAAATACAGTAGAACTGAGGTAGGGCACAGCAGGAATTTCCTGCTCAAAATATGGAGCAGCCCGACTGGGGTAGTACCTCGACCTTACAGAAGATCACAGCTAAATAATACTGTTTTCAATCAGTATTGTGTTCCTGTTGGTGAGTAAGGTGACCAGAGCTCCTGGGGGGATTGGGGATTGGTCGGCAACGCGCTTGCGATGCTTCTGGTGTTGCAGGTGTCTATAAGCTACGGTAATCGCTTACCATCAGGTGAGCCGTACGCTTGTTTGCCGACCTAGTGACATAAAAAAAAAAAGAATAATTGTTTGGTATATGCCTTCATCTTGCATTGTTTTTTTTAATACATGGTAACAAAATAATTAATCTTAGAGATAGGGCACGGCAGGAAATATTACCTTACAGAGAATCACAGCCAAATAGTCCTGCTCTCATGAAGTGTTGTGTTCTTGTGGTTGGTAAGGTGCTAAACTAGAGCTAATGGGAAAGGTCGGCGGTACGGTTGGCAACACGTATGCGATACTTTTGGTATTGTAAGCTAAGGCTGTATCCCCATATATGGTATTAAAAAATAATAATTGTTAGCTTAGTTATATTTGCAAGTAATCGGTCTGATACTGATGGTTTTAATTTGTAAAATGACGATTCGAAAGTGCTCTTGGAGCCTATTTGAATAAAGCTAATTTTGATTTTGATTTCGATTTTACCGTATTTAACTCCCACTACAAATGACTCACATTCACTTGTAACCTAATTATAGTAAAAGTTTTCTATTTAGCGTAGACGAAACCCTCAAATACGACTAGTATATATTTAAAGATCTTTTAGCTGTTCCTCTTGCTGAGGTTTATTGAAATATATTCTCCTTTAATGGGCAATCGTCTTCCTTCGGGCATGTGAGGGTGTTTAATGATGCGTATCAGCCTTAAACGATTCCTTACGACAATTTGTTGTCCAATGGTTGTTGTTACAATCAAATTTCTTTGACGACGAGTCCTGGAAGGCGATGGTCTCCTTCTGCGAGACAGTAATGTCCCAGAAGGAGAACGACGAGCGGATGAGAGAGGGGGCCGCCGACGAGGCCTCCGTCCGCAGGCGACGAACGGGGGTGCGTAGGAGGCGCTACTTAATGCGTCTCCAGTAACGCCCCTGTGCCCATGTCGGGCCGGGATGGGAACCCGGTCCTGCTAGACATGGCGTCGTCGGGATTGTTCAGAGGTGAGCCGGACAGTCCCATGGAGGAGAAGTCTGGTCTTTTCGCCGAGGCCAGCCTGTCGCTGGAGGGATCCTGTCGCCTGCAGTTCCGGGACCCTCCAATTAAAGCGGCTGAAGGCTCCCGCAGGGGTTTTGGTCGGTAGTGCACCCCCAAGTGCTAAGCCGACATACGGTCTAGGAATGCCTACCCGGGCATCCTGGATATCACCCGTAAATGGGTTACCCTGCGATATCAAAAAAAAAAAAAAAAAAAAATCAAATTTCTAGAGTATTTTTATTGAAAAAATTTAATATATTTAGATTATTACCTAGCTAAATATATATTAACTAAATCATATACAGAACGTGTGCACAAAATCAATATGTTATTTTTCGTCATACAATTAAAGGCATGTTTAACACCCGACTAATATTATTTATTTATTTATGTAACATTACATTTCTTTATTTTAAACATAACCTGCATTTTAGATGTCAGTCTCCTTCGTTACATATTTAAAGCAAAAATAATTACATTGTATGCTCATCACAAGTACACTATTTGTAATAACATGTTAACAAATAATAATTAATGCGAGGGTAGAGTAACAATAACATTGTGTTCAACTGAAAATGTATACTTTGACAACGAAAACTATGAACTTAAGCACGTTATTGTGTATTATTTATTTCAATTTATATACGTATATAACTAAATGCTGTCGGTCAGCAGTTTACCTTTGTATAACACAAGCATTAGAATTCCTATCTTAGGAGCAGATGACCTTGTGCGTATGTAGAATATATTCATTTATTTATTTTAAATGTTAGTCCTAGACTGAAACTCACCACCTCACGCATGTGATCCATTCAATCGTCTATAATAGAAATAAATAAAAATGTTAAAGTATGATCCCCTTATATTGAGCGAAATCGAAATATCGTTTATCGCTCATAATGGCCAATTGATTCCAGAAACGTTAGGGTACTCGAAATCGTTAAATTATTTGCCCCCTCGGCGATATTAGGTTCGATTCTCGTTACGATAAGCATGTATAAGACTAATACTATTTAAAATAAATTTACATCTATGTTAAAGGCCTAAAACATAATATATAATAAATTTTAAAACATAATTTTATCGTAAAAACGGCATATAATAAAAATATAGGCTATAAATTAAAAATAAAATTTAAAGTAAAATATTTGATCTCATTCAAACACGTCACATCCTTGCCTCGACTTGCTTTCAACTATATTTATTCTTTTGCACAAAAAAAAAATAAAATAGAAATCACTCTTCACCAATTCACCTCTTCAACTGAGGTAGGGCACAGCAGGAATTTCCTGCTCAAAATATGGAGCAGCCCGACTGGGGTAGTACCTCGACCTTACAGAAGATCACAGCAAAATAATACTGTTTTCAAGCAGTATTGTGTTCCTGTTGGTGAGTAAGGTGACCAGAGCTCCTGGGGGGATTGGGGATTGGGTCGGCAACGCGCTTGCGATGCTTCTGGTGTTGCAGGCATCTATAAGCTATGGTAATCGCTTACCATCAGGTGAGCCGTACGCTTGTTTGTTGACCTAGTGACATAAAAAAAAAAAAAAAACCACAAAATACGGAATTATTTTGTTTGTTCAACCATAAAGAAAAATACCTATTATTGTATAAACGCAGACCCTCCACATTTTAAGTACCTTAAAAATATTATTAGTTAGTTTATTAATTTATTTTTTACAGCGGAAACTGGCTTGAAGTTAATTCTTACATGTTTAAATGCTATGCGGGTAGGGACTGTATCGAGACTTCGTCCTCATTAGTTGAGGGAATATCTTCTATAATGAGATCGTAAAAAAGGAACCATGTTTTAATTACTAAAATAGGAGCCCTATGTAAGATATAAAATACACAATATAAAATTTTATCGTTACCTAAGAAGAAACGTCGATTTTTAAATGAAAATGAAAAATCTTTGTAAATATTACTATTAATTATTTATTCAATGTTGTGAGGTATGTACAGACATAATGTACGTATGTAATTATATAACTGTATATTATTATGAATTTGATGCCTTCTCATGCTGGCTGTGCGTTTACTTTACCTTGAACATGTTACTCTTTGTAACATCGTGTATTTGATTTGTATGCAAATGTAGAACGCAACTGAAAACACTCAATGCAACACTTATTGCTCACTTCAAAACTATAGTTATTCATTCACAATACACTCTTTTAACTAACTTTATTAACTAACTTATATAATTATTTAACTAACTTATATTGAAAACGTTATCACACTAATCACTTATACGTCACATATCGAGTAACGTTAGCCACACAATGATTAAACAATAACTCCTTTTTAACCGATTTCAAAAAAAGGAGGAGGTTACTCAATTCGACCGTATATATATATATATATATTTTTTTTTATGTATGTTCGGAGATAACTTTTTCGTTTATGAACCGATTTTGATAATTCTTTTTTTGTTGGAAAGGAGATATTCATAGTTTGGTACCATGATAAGGAAACCAGGATCTGATGATGGGATCCCAGAGAAATCGAGGGAAACTTTCAAAAATCGTAAGGGTGACTAGTAAATTTAATCATGTTTTCATTAAGTACTATAAAGTACTACTATTTAATAAAGGTCTGGAGTCGATCTGATGATGGAGAAGAAAGATAGTCGAGGGAACTCTTCAACAATTTATAGCAATTACCTGCTTTTTGAACTTAGTTCGTTTCTATTGATGAGAACTTTGCACCTGTATGAGTTATAAGTGCCATTTCAGTCTGATGATGGAGACGACAGATAGTCGAAGGTACTCTTCAACGACTTATAGCAATTACCTGCTGTTTGAACTTAATTCGTTTCTATTGATGAGAACTTTGCATATATATGAGATTTAAGTGCCATTTCAGTCTGATGATGGAGACGAAAGATAGTCGAGGGTACTCTTCAACGACTTATAGCAATTCCCTGCTGTTTGAACTTAATTCGTTTCTATTGATGAGAACTTTGCACCTATATGAGTTACAAGTGCCATTAAAGTCTGATGATGGAGACGAAAGATAGTCGAGGGAACTCTTCAACAATTTATAGCAATTACCTGCTTTTTGAACTTAATTCGTTTCTATTAATGAGAACTTTGCACCTGTATGAGTTATAAGTGCCATTTCAGTCTGATGATGGAGACGAAAGACAGTCGAGGGAACTTTTCAACGATTTATAGCGATTACCTGCTGTGTGATCATCTGTGTCGCAGGACCAGGTTTGATGATGGAGCCCATAAACACTCGAGGGAATTTCTCAACAATTTACAGCAGTTACCTTTTGCTGTTTGACGACCGCTTTGATATAATGGTGCTTGTGCCGTGTCGACGGCGCCTAAACACCGACGGTCGCAGGTTCTATTCCAGCTCGGAGTGGATATTTATGTTTATATAAATATTTATTTTTGGTCTAGTTGTTAATCCTTGTGGTTCTCCCAACCTAGCCTCGGAGAACACGCTAGGCTGTCAGTCCGGGTTGTTATTACGTACACCTGATAGCAAACTTTACTCATAGTATGTCAACGCGTTAGCGCAGCGGTCACAGCACCGGCTGTTGCGCTGGCGTTAGTGGGTTCAATCCCCGCGCACGACAGACATTTGTATTGGCCATATAGATGTTTGTCATGATCTGGGTGTTTGTGCTTGTGTATTGTGTATGTTTCCGAACCCCCGACATAAGAGAAAGAGCATTCTTGTTAGGTCTACCCATCACTAAAAATTGTAAAATAAAATAATTTTTAACAAAAAAAAAAAACCAACTTCAAAAAGGAAACTAAAAAGTGAAAAATAAATTTACTTAGTACAAAGTAATTCGTATTTTGATTTAGTTAATCAGAAATGATTAAATAAATATTTTATAATTTTGAAGTTGGTGCCAAGTAAATACTAAAACAAACTGGCTACAATAACAAATACAAACAACACACACACAACAAACAAGTACAAAAAATATTATTAGATATGTCAAAACAATAACAGAATAATAACAGTATTCAACCTAATAGTCAATGAAAATAGTTATGAAAGAAAACTGACTACAACTTACGAGTAGATACTAGAGTAGTTATTGTTTTACTTGGCACCGACTTCAAAATTATAAAATATTTATTTAATATGTACGATTTTTATTTTTGTGTTACCCACAATTAGGAATTCTAAACATTTTTGAATATCACATCAAAAATTGACCGCTCCAGCGGGATTCGAACCCGCGTCTTCGACATACCGTGTCGACGCTCTAGCCAATTAAGCTATGGAACGATATACCCGCTAGAGCGAAACTTTTGATATGATGATTTTTACTTTCGGTTTAAGCGAACCGTGGCGCCGTCTATAGTGAGTTCTTTACAGAGACTCGTAACTATTCAAAGTTTCATATTACAATGAAAATCTTTGACAGGAGACGACACCATGCTATTTTTAATATGTACGATTTTTATTTTTGTGTTACCCACAATTAGGAATTCTAAACATTTTTGAATATCATATCAAAAATTGACCGCTCCAGCGGGATTCGAACCCGCGTCTTCGACATACCGTGTCGACGCTCTAGCCAATTAAGCTATGGAACGATATACCCGCTAGAGCGAAACTTTTGATATGATGATTTTTACTTTCGGTTTAAGCGAACCGTGGCGCCGTCTATAGTGAGTTCTTTACAGAGACTCGTAACTATTCAAAGTTTCATATTACAATGAAAATCTTTGACAGGAGACGACACCATGCTATTTTTAATATGTACGATTTTTATTTTTGTGTTACCCACAATTAGGAATTCTAAACATTTTTGAATATCATATCAAAAATTGACCGCTCCAGCGGGATTCGAACCCGCGTCTTCGACATACCGTGTCGACGCTCTAGCCAATTAAGCTATGGAACGATATACCCGCTAGAGCGAAACTTTTGATATGATGATTTTTACTTTCGGTTTAAGCGAACCGTGGCGCCGTCTATAGTGAGTTCTTTACAGAGACTCGTAACTATTCAAAGTTTCATATTACAATGAAAATCTTTGACAGGAGACGACACCATGCTATTTTTAATATGTACGATTTTTATTTTTGTGTTACCCACAATTAGGAATTCTAAACATTTTTGAATATCATATCAAAAATTGACCGCTCCAGCGGGATTCGAACCCGCGTCTTCGACATACCGTGTCGACGCTCTAGCCAATTAAGCTATGGAACGATATACCCGCTAGAGCGAAACTTTTGATATGATGATTTTTACTTTCGGTTTAAGCGAACCGTGGCGTGGAAAAATAAAAATCGTACATATTAAAAATAGCATGGTGTCGTCTCCTGTCAAAGATTTTCATTGTAATATGAAACTTTGAATAGTTACGAGTCTCTGTAAAGAACTCACTATAGACGGCGCCACGGTTCGCTTAAACCGAAAGTAAAAATCATCATATCAAAAGTTTCGCTCTAGCGGGTATATCGTTCCATAGCTTAATTGGCTAGAGCGTCGACACGGTATGTCGAAGACGCGGGTTCGAATCCCGCTGGAGCGGTCAATTTTTGATATGATATTCAAAAATATTTATTTAATCATTTCTGATTAACTAAATCAAAATACGAATTACTTTGTACTAAGTAAATTTATTTTTCACTTTTTAGTTTCCTTTTTGAAGTCGGTTTTTTTTTGTTAAAAATTATTTTTTCACTTACAAATTATCATATTTACAGGACCACAATCCCGCCAATCCATGACAAAGATGGCGACTGACCAATTAGAAAATTATTATTTACTACTCGGAAGATGGCGTCTCCATCTTTATGCTCTTCCGGTACTTCAACAAATAATAATCAGAATAAGAACGATACAATCTTATAAAATTACTAGCTGACCCTGCAAATGTTGTTTTGCCACATATGTTACAAAGCCCCTTAATCCCTCCACTTCCCCTTATATCTTAGGGGCATGAAAAATAGATGTTATTCGATTCTCAGACCTACCCAATATGGACACAAAATTTCATGAAAATCGGTCAAGCCGTTTCGGAGGAGTTTAACTACTAACAACGCGACATGAGAATTTTATATATTAGAAGATTAGAAGCTCACATTTAAATGATAACAGTATTTATTGTGTAACTACCCTGCAAAACAGATAACAAAGATAGTGACTGACTAATCGTAAATGAATAGGCGTTAACCATTCGAAAGATGGCGTCACCATCTTTGTACTGTTCCAGTATTAAGCGAATAAACAATAGGAGTAATATCGACTCAAAATCCAATATTTTAATAATTTTTAAAATTACAAATTTAAATGCTAACACTATAAATAAATTATTCAGTTAATTGTCTCTTTTAAAACAGGGAATTCCCATTACTTGTAATACTTTCGTAGCCAAATTTTTAAAATTTTAAAGCATAAATTTTTTAAAATAAAATAGTAAAAAAGATTAAATAAGTATTTCGAGAAATTTTGACACACAATTCGCACAAGACTAAAACTATTTCAAATTATTTTCAAATATTAATATATACAAATACCTTCATAATAACTATACAAATATACAATCAATACACGCAAATACATTTTTTCAATTGAGCGAACAATAATACAAAATCGAATTTAATACACAATAAAATACCGTCATGATCGAATTTAACTGAACAAGATTCGCATACATTTATAGTAAGCCAATACAATGAGAAAACGCAGTCGAATCCGACGAAATCGTTCCGAACCATCTATTCACAAATACAGTTAGACTACCGCCTGGCTTTGAAAACGAGTTATGCAAACGAATAAACGGTGTTCTGCAGTATGACAACGTTATACATGCGATGTTGCTTGTAACTAACTGCTTTTGACGATTTAACAATTTTATTTAAATTTACGTACCACTTATTTTATTTTACATAAAAATATTAACCTAAAGAGGACCTGGAGCAGTTAAATTTCCGGCCAGTTGCTACGAAAGGGATTTATTTAAATTTAACGCAAGGCGTCAAATGCAGTTTTACACTCGTTGAATTTCGATAAAATTTAGATTGGTTAAAGCTTATGGTTACTATATATTTGAATATCTAAAAACCTTTTTTATTATACTAGTTCTCTATTACACGATTTTTGAAATATGCCATTGAAATAATAAAAGGAACTCCATTGCATTACTATTTATCTAAAAATGTATTATTGGGGACGTTAATACCTTATATTCAATAGATCATAAGCTAAAGAGTCTGATAGATCTGCCTTATGATATTACCACCAAAATTCCTCCTTGGGAATTCCAAGCAAATAAATACCAGCCTACGCGTCGTCCAAATATCCTGTTTCATTGCAATCAATTTATATCTTTTGTGGTACGTATACAAGCGTCCGTCCATCCATTCTCACAAACTTTGGCATTTATATTTCAATTTTCCAGCGGCTGCGGCACCGCGCTCGATTCGCGCTTTTTAAAAGTCTAACAATAACCTAACCCTAACCATGTTTTTGTTCATAAATTTAAAACGATTTGTATTTTCTCAGCTTGCGATGACAATAAAATAATAAAAGTGTGAGAATAGTACTACGATTTTTAACTTATTATAGTATAGTTCTCATCTGATCTGAATTTTCATATTTCGTACAGCATTTATAACTGACATATTGATACGCCTTATATAATAAAAAACTAACTGTGCCCGCGACTTCATCCGCGTGAGATTTAACAAAAAAATATTGTTCAGTTCGCAGAGTTATAAAATAAATAAATTTCTAAAATAAAAATAGCCTAAGTTCCTCCTTAGTACATCAGCTATCTGCCAGTGAAAGTACCGTCAAAATCAGTTCAGCTATTTCAGAGATTAGCTGGAACAAACAGACATACAGACAGACAAAAATTTTAAAAAATGCTATTTTGTTATGTGTCGTGTATACATTCATATGGATTTGGTAAAAAGCGGTTATTTTAATATTACAAACAGATACTCCAATTTTATTTATTTGTATAGAAGATGTATAATTATGACAGAAACAAGTTCTGTGCATTATCTATTTTTTATTTAATTTTGACTAGCCCGTTGGCGCAGTTTGTAGTGACCCTGCTTTGTGCTCCGAGGGTTGTGGGTTCGATTCGGATAAATATTTATTTATATATTTATATATGTTTTTTTTTTATGTCACTAGGTCGGCAAACAAGCGTACGGCTCACCTGATGGTAAGCGATTACCGTAGCTTATAGACGCCTGCAACACCAGAAGCATCGCAAGCGCGTTGCCGACCCAATCCCCAATCCCCCCAGGAGCTCTGGTCACCTTACTCACCAACAGGAACACAATACTGCTTGAAAACAGTATTATTTTGCTGTGATCTTCTGTAAGGTCGAGGTACTACCCCAGTCGGGCTGCTCCATATTTTGAACAGGAAATTCCTTCTGTGCCCTACCTCAGTTATTATTAATATAATTGTATTATTTATAAGTATGCTTATCGAAAAAAAAAAATGTACCTATATACCAGTTGGTTGTTACCTATAAAACAAGCATTTAGTTGCTTACTTTAGGAACAGACGACCGTGTGTGTATTGTGTAGATATTTATTTATCTATTTATTTACTATTAAACGAATATAATAAGTATTTTTATTAAACTTTAATTAATTAAATATTCAATTATAACTAATTTTCATCACATAAAATTTTTATAGACCTTCTAAAATATTGAACTTACTGATAGTTTTTAACACATTTTGTAAGTTGAATATTTTAATTTTTTTTAAATCACAAGAATGGTAGAGAAAATGGAGGCAATTCCTGAAAAATTAGTAATTAAATATTTGGAACCAGTTCAAGAAACTCACTTTATAAATACGATATACACATGAACAGTAAGGGAACTAATAGATTTCATACGATAAAGGGCATCTTTTACAAAAGTGTACGTATATTAATTAATTCTTGTTGTGACAAACACCTGTTTTGAAATGTTAGTGGTTTCGTTCATAACTTCTAATTATATGACTAGTCTAGGTTAATTGAATTTACTAATCATTGGTGGAATCTCACTAATTGTAAAATTAATTCTCTCACCTCACGAGTGATTGAATTCTCAGAATCTCGAAATGTCTCACAATATACGCTCTATTCTTAGACATTACAAATACTAAGTAGTAATTACAAAGATCCGACCTATACAAGTAGACTCATATAGAACTTTAACTAATAACTAATAATACGCCCTGTAACAAGCAAGGCTGAATAACATTTTATATGTTAATATTCATCAAGTTTAAGGTTCAAAGTAAAATAAATAGACATGTATAAGTATGTAAATACCTACAATCTAAACAATAGTACTCTCCTCGGGTTACAACAGAAATAGAAAAGATACTGGGTGCCGCATAGTAGTCGTTGAACGCGGGCGCTAAAGTGGCTAGCAGTGGGCTTGCTACGCTTTATCCCTCCTTTATTCCCTTTGTAATCCAGCAGCATTTGTGGCGCTTCCGTTCCTACTGAGATTTATGGGTGCCGATAATATTTTAACATTAAATTTTCCTTAAAATGTCTATGAAATTGTTTATTTGTAATAATTTATATAAAATAGTTTTCGCTATCAGATCCATCGGACAGAATGTTAATTTGTTTCATTGCTATCGACCTATTTGTCACTTAGACAAAATTATACGAATTTTAAAAGATATTGTCCGTATTAAAATTAAAAATAAATTCTGAAATAATTATCACCCATTATTTGAATATTGTAAAATAATACCTAATCATGATAAAATTATGCTCACCTTACTAAATGAAGAATATTTTAACGATTCCTTAAGAGTATTTAGAAATGCAGACCACAACAATACGACCATATGGACAAAAAGTAACTCTATGTTACTGTTATCGAAATATAATAAATATAATACCGTATCTTATAAAATAACTTCCTTTAGCTTTACGGGAATCTTTAACATCAAAAAACACTAAAAGATATCTAAAAAATATTTTATTAATACTATACACTAATAATATAAATTAAAAATAACGAAAATATTTTCTAAATAAATAAATAAATAAAATTATATTGCTCGTATCTCTCTAAACTGGTTAGCCGGTCTATCGGCAGACAGCGTTTAACCGATTGACGAGTGACGATTAATAAATGCTAACTGGTACCTGATATAATTGTTGTCTTTGACTCTTGTCTTTCTCTCATATTATTCTTAACATTAAAACAAAATAATTTACCTTACTAATATGCCTTGGTAGTGATAGTAGAATGATGTATAATTTAATCACTACATAGTATAAAACAAAGTCGCTTCCCGCTGTCCGAATGCTTCTATCTTTAAAACTACACAACGGATTTTGATGCGGTTTTCTTTAGTAAATAGAGTGATTTAAGAGAAAGGTTTATATGTATAAAAATGTATTATATAGTAGAGAAACACTGATAGTTTTAGAGGTTTCGCTCACTGATAGTGATAGAGGCTTCTATTTCAATATTTATTTTTAAACGGTTTTATTTAGCTCACCCCGTTTGTTTTATTTTTTATTCTTGGGTCAAATTTAGTAATTCAAATTTCACCCTCTTCCTGTCAACCGATTAATCTGAAATTTTGTATACACTTTGGATTTTGGTGACAATACAATTATGTTTATTCATTATCATTATAAATTCAAGATGGCCGCCGCTACAAAATGGCGGATAATTTATGTTTTATTAATCCCATCAATATGGGTATCAAATGAAAGGGCTCAACAAGCAGAATACAATATACTATAAAAAATTGAAATACAAGATGGCGGCCGCTACAAAATGGCGGATAACGTAGGTTTTATCGATCCCATCAATATGGGTATCAAATGAAAGTGCTCAACCAGTATAATCAATGTACTATATAAAATTAAAATCCAAGATGGCGGCCTCTACAAAATGGCGGATAACTTAGGTTTTATCAATCCCATCAACATGGATATCAAATGAAAGGTCTCAACAAGTAGAATACAATTTACTATGCAAAATTGAAATCTAAGCTGGCCGCCGCTACCAAATGTCTGATAACAATTTTTTATCAATCCCACCAATATGGGTATCAAATAAAAGGGCTTGACAAGAAGAATACAGTGCACTATACAACCTCAATATTTAAGATGGGCCTTGCAATAATGAAGCACTAAATGAATTAAACAGAATGCGAAATAAAAACTAAAAACTAGAAAATAAAAATAGGTAAAAAAACTTTTTAAGTTAAACGGTTTTATGTTAAACATACATTGCAATGTTTAAGATAAATGTACTAAAAACCAAAAAATAATAAAATAGATACAGTCGTGGGAATTATAAACATATGCATAGACTAGACTAAAATAAAACCGTGGGGCACGTCAATTGTCTACAAATTATCGACTTAATGTGCGATAGAAGAATCGTTTAATTCGTCGTTAAAATAGGCAGTTGGCCCGCAGACGGTGAGGAAATTACTTACTATTTTCTTGCTCATGGAAATTCCAATAGTTATACACTCCATGTAAATAAAAGAGATGTTTCAACTAGTTTATCGTTGGACATTCACACTGCTGGCTGGCGAGGAATCGTTTCACTGCTCGTAGTTTGTCTTTAATCGACAAAACGTATGATAAAAGTACTACTCGCTCACCACTATGAAACCCTAAAACTCGCTTATAATCGAGCTTGCTAGCTTGTTTCCACATTCTAGCCCTACTTATCACACGTCCATCGTTGTCGGTTGAACAACTGCCTAATTATAGTGTAACATTACAAAACAAACATTTTAATCAACGATTGTAGACAATTGACGTGCCCCACGGTTTTATTTTAGTCTAGTCTATGCATATGTTTATAATTCCCACGACTGTATCTATTTTATTATTTTTTGGTTTTTAGTACATTTATCTTAAACATTGCAATGTATGTTTAACATAAAACCGTTTAACTTAAAAAGTTTTTTTACCTATTTTTATATATATTTAGTATCAGCATTGCACCTGTGTGAAGCTGGAGGGGGGGGGGGGGCGTGTGACATTTTACTGATTATTGTAATTTATATTCCTTTATGTATCTTTATAATGTATATAAATAAAAATGAATGTTGCTAAGCGCATAACTCGTGAATGGTTGGACCGATTCGGCTGATTTATTTTTTTGTATGTTCCTTAATGACCACGGAAGGCTATAACAAAAAAAAATACTATAAACTATCGGCAGAACGAAGTCTGTTCGGGAAACAATAAATTATTTATTTATTTTTCATACAAAGAAGAATTCTTTAATCTTTATGTACGAGTACATTATACAGTTGATATTTTTTAATACGTCGTCGTAGCAAGAAAAATAAAAAATTACGTATCTTGTTAAAAGTTGAACTTGCAATGTCAGTAGAACTAATTAAAAACATTCTTCTTTTGACTATCCGTATTAAAGAGAAGTTATTCCGATTTTATCGTGTTTCAGTTTATAATTAGCTCTTTGTATTGCTTTTGATATTTCCTTAGTCAAAATCAAAGTCAAAAATTACTATACTCAAGTAGGCTTCAAGAGCAATTTTGAACCGTCATTTTAAAATTAAAAAAGAGAGAAAACAATAAATATACGTTAAGTATCGAGATTTAAAAAGGCTTTCAACTTAGTTCATGACTTTGATTTTTTAAATAAAAATAATATTTTAATTTTATTCGAAAATAGAAAACAAAAACGTAGCTGGCTGTTAAAAATAAATTTAAAAATCGAACTGATAATACAGTTGAATAATGAAATAACATATAAACCGTATATTAGCAAGAGTGGACAAAACATTTCTTGCATCATCAAACGTACACGCAACGTGCTTTACACGCTAAATGAATGCAAAAGTATAAAACCGAAAAGACTCATACACTCAGCTTTCTATAGCTAAATTTAAACGTACAGATAGCTATTTACATTTAACAACATAATGATGCTAAAATGAGAAAACATTTAACTATGTACGACTCTAGCGCACTTGCTTTGAAACGTTCCCTTTTAGCCAAATTAAGCTACCTCTCAGCGTCTTCAGATATCCTAACATTGGAGTAAGCAAGCAAAATGGCTTGCATACCTGACTTAAGTATTAGTCCACAACTAATACCTGTATAGTATGGCGGAAACACGCCGCACTAGGGTACAGAGGATAACGCATTATAATTGACGACGTGAGGTTTTGTGGCACTTAGATGTTACCTGTATTAAATTAGTATTCAAATAGATGTTGAATATTCATTCATATTTAAGTAATTTTATTTTTTAAGTAGTTTTTAATATGTAAGTATTTTTTTTAAAGAAATTATTTTTAAACTCCAGAATCATATTAACATATATAATTTTAATGAATAGTATCTATTTCATTAGCGACATCTACTTATGCTCTCTGTGAACGTATTGCTAAATATTATAGTTTCAATTTTACCGAATGTAATGAGTTACGAGCCAAATGAATAAAGGATAAAAATTTAATGTTAATTATATATATATTTAAGAAAAGGAAAAGGTTTATTATATATATATATTTATACTATTGTACACCTTGAACTTGTGTTTGTTGTTGCTATGCTGACGCTAGACCATTTCCTTTGCTCTAAGGTTGCCTGGAAGAGATCGCTTTTTAGCGATAAGGCCGCCCTTTGTACCTAATGAATATATTGTTGATATTTTTCTTTCTTTGCTATGTATTATTTCTATTTTTGGTGTACAATAAAGTGTATATTATTATTATATATTAAATAATGTTCATTTTTTTAAATGGAAATATAGAATCCCAGGATAAGAAGTCGGGTCTACGTGGGTTATTATAGGCAAAAAATTATCCAGCCTTACTATTTCATTACCAATGAAGATTCCAGAGTTTAGTTTAGTTAGAGAGTTCCTATATTATTGCTTAGATGACATTCATTTCCATTTTACTAAAAATTACTACGTGATACTAACCATAAGCCTTTTTTCGATATCATTAAAAACTGTTCTGTGTTTGAAAAGGGTATTCAAGTTACGCCCACTTATTTTAATACAAAAATAACTTGAAAAGAATATATCAAAGGTATCTAAGACGATGTGTACTATTCCAATTTTAAAGAGGCACCCGAGTTGAGTACAAACTTGAAAATACCTGAAAAGCTATCCTACGATCTTTTATAAGGACGTCGATTCTTTACACGCAAAACTAAAATCGGACGAGTGCTCAACATACAAGAACACAACTTTCCTTATGAAAACTTTTAAGGGTGTTCCGAACCGAAGAATTCTGGTCTCGAAGCGATTTTACGGAATTCCATCACTCAATCTCGTTGAATATTTTCAGCGCTTGCTTTCTACGTGGATTAGGTAAATAAGTATTGTGCTGCTTATTTGTTCCAGTCGTGGATTACAGTTAATTATTATAACGTTATATTTTCAAGAATTGCATCAAGTCCTAAAGTTGAAAGCTATTTTATATACCTGGCATTTTTCGTACTACAATATTTTTTTTTCGTGAAAGTAACAATTTTCTTTCTTCTTTACAAACATGTATTGACAATAATGAATCTAACTTTTTATTATTATTTTTTTTTTATTTAAAAATTTACATCCACGGGCTCAAAATGCCCATGGCTTTAATCATGCATGCATTATATTATTATTTTTCTTATCTATGTCTATATTTACACTTATTTGCTAGTTATCATATATGTACACTTATTTCCTAGTTACCATATATGTACACTTATATGAATATAAACTTATATGTTTAACAGTTCGTCATTAAGCAAAATTATGTGGTATAATACTTCAAATAATCCACACGCCAGAACGAGTACATTTATTCCAGAAGATATAGCTTACTAATAATTTTAATAAAAAAACATTCTCATTGTAACCTGGCTTTAAAATAATACTTAAACTTTATTTACACTAACGAATAATCATTAAAATAAGGTTAAGTAATTGAAAATGGAACTCACGACTGAATGGAAAATTTATTTAAATTCAGTAAAAAGAATAGTTCACTCTGCTACGTCACAATTTTTAGTATATTCAAGACAAAAATAGTTTTGAAAACGCTCACTGAGTTCAACGTCGGCGAACCGCCAAACTTTGTTCTTACAACGCTTTTCGGGGACAGTTAACTTGAAATGAGTTTTACACGACTGACTTCCCTGAATTTATGCTTGCAACTTCAACGGCAATACACTTTTATCCCTTTTAAATTACAGTTATCAAGAAAGAAAATTGTTTTAAAATAAACCACAGAAACTTCCTTAACTAGTAGATGTTGATTTTATTTTCGGTAATTTTATTTTATTTTTTTACATTTTTGCTTGTCGTTAAAATGGTCAGATTAACTTTTAACGACTTTTTTTTGTTAGGGTAGTATAATTTTAGTTGATCAAGAATTATAATTGTTGAAGTCGTAGCAAACAAAACAAAAAAAAAAACATTTCAATTAATTAATTCCAAATCTTGTAAACAAGCTAGCTCTAGTCACAAATAACGCAAAACGAAATAATAAATTATGTTCCCGAAAAGCTTTGGTTAATTCGGATATCGAGTGCTCGCGGGAAACTTTATTGAAAACTCAAATAAATAACTGTTAGTATAGATTTATTTCACGCTGAAGCGTAAGGTCACCGACTCTTCGGGAGCGACCAATCAAACGAAGTTAAAAGCAAATTCTTGAGTCTCGAATGCGACTTAACTTTGAATTTTATTCCTTCTCCAGGCGCTAATGGCGTACGCTTTGAGCAAAAACTCGCTTGATTAAAATCGTTTGTCGTAATAAAAGGAGCACTAAAAAGTTACAACCGTACGGAACGGGAGACCGGTATAGGCCCGTAAAATCGATCACCCGCCGATACTGATCACGAGGACAAAAATTTAATGGCACCTCGAGATTAAGGGCCATGGCAGCTTAATTTACTGCTTTGAATTACAGGAGAAATATTAAAATTGTCGCTAGATGTCTCCGGTGCAAGCGCTTCATGCCAAATGATCCGTGAACTCCGCCGCATATTTATTAACGCCTATCCCCCCACTCTGGCGCCCCCTGCACCTCTCACCTTACACGTCTACGCGCCTACCCTATTTACATTCACGAGTAGCTCAACGGCGTGTGAAATTTTATTTCTTCGACAATCTGAGATGAGATTAGCTGTAAATTGAGTTTATGACGGAATCAAATATGCATGTAACTTGCCCCACCCTGCTAGCACAGACTACGTTCACAGTTGAGTGCATTCATAAAATCACTTCGGTCTTTTATTTTCACGACTTGTCATTCGAATGAAAAAAACTGATCGGAGTTCGAGCGAAATATTATTTAATATCGTTACCGATTTCTTCTCACTTATTTACTTACGAAATTTTTTAAACGAGTTGTTATTGTTTGTCGGTAACGCAGCGGTGGAACGATAGGAATTGGAAAAATCAAGAACAATCGTTTTCTCGACGATTGCTTTTCATTAAAACCTTCTCAATTTTCGGAAGCGTTAAATGTTTATCCAGTAGATGAAACTGAAGTGAGTTTATTTTGTTTAACGGTTTCGTGGTTGCGACTCAAGGGTGAAGCTGCGTGAGGGCGGTGTCAAAACCACCCCGAGGCATTAGTAAGAAAGTAATTGTATCGTGACTGTGCCAATTCCACCCCTCTAACGTTAGTGATCACGCGTGAAAATTCAAGAGTAGTATTTTATTTTTCTTCACATCTAAATTTCATACACTTAAATTTTTATTCATATTCTAAATAAATAAAACTTTTGTAAAGTATTTCTTTGCTTAATGACAATATTTATGACGCTTTAGTGTTTTAATTCAAAAGTCTTTTACATATAAATACAACTTTTAGTAGCTTCAAGCTAGTTTTATCACTAAAACTCAATATTTTAGAAAATCGGTCACCTATTTTATACGAGTACAGTGCGTCACATGGACATACATCCAACGACTATGGGTATAACTCCTTAGATTTAAAAGTAAATACTTCCATTTCCATGTTCTAACCACAAAGTTAGTAAAAACTTACTTTGAATGCATAAGAAATACACAAATCACAAACTAGAGTCTATGATTTACTAATTATAAATATTTTTATATAATCGTACAAAAAATTCATAATATCTTTTTGAGGTTAACGCAATTTCTAATTAAAACTTATACACTTTAAAGCGACTGTAAAATAAAATTTACACAAGGTAATAAAGAAACAACACAAAAACTTAATAGGCACTAAAGACTGGGCACGGCGACTCGTTCCAAATGAACCTAACGTTTTTCCATTTAAACAAAGTAAAAAGAAAGTCTGAAACGCATTAGAACATTGCCTTACGTGACTTAATATACGTTAACAATAAAATGCATTTCTTAGACGAAACACTCGCCTATTTATTTGTACAAAAATAAAACCTATAAATGGTTTATTATCAAATTAGGAAAAAAACCATTAATTTATATACTTACAGATTAAAATAGACTTTGTACTCGTAAGTTTAATTTAAAAAAATTAGATGTGGCAAGGGAATTTGATTACTATTTTGTAACAAAAATGACACTAAAATAGTTAGAAAACTTTGTATTTCCTAATTTTTCTGTCAAAATAATTATGTTAGATTGCAGTTCAATAAAATTATATATATTTTAAAAAATATAAATTAAAAATAACATCGAGTTAAAGAACACGTAAAGCAAGTATCAAAATTCACAAACAAAATAAATAACAAAGTAAGAACAAGTTGATTATATCCGCAACCTATATTTCATCGAATAGCGGGAACATAAAACTCACGCTGACAATAAAACCGTCTGGAAGGCAATAATAGTTAGCAGTGCCAACGGATACACGCTATAATCAGATATATCCGCTAACAGGTGATTACAGGGGCCAATAATCTCCTACATATGAATGACGTGTTACGGGTAAATAGAATTACGAGTAATGATATACGTACAATTGCTTATAACAACGGTTGTGTGAATGAATGAACAGTGAGATACTACAATAATACTTAAAATCAAAGTAAAAAAAGGTTTGAGACTTTGGGCTGACCTAAATTAAACAACAGTTCAATAAAGTAAATAATGAGAAACAAATGTACTAAGTCGACCGTAAGTGCCCGTGCCTTCTTTTTTACACCATGAAATTAATTTCTTATCCGCGTACGTGTAGGCTTCCTGACATTTATTATTCGTTTATGTATATTATCATCATCATCATTACAGCCTATCACAGTCCACTGCTGGACATAGGCCTCCATAAGTTTACGCCAAAAATAGCGTGAACTCATGTGTTTTGCCCATAGTCACCACGCTGGGCAGGCGGGTTGGTGACCGCAGTGCTGGCTTTGTCGCACCGAAGACGCTGCTGCCCGTCTTCGGCCTGTGTATTTCAAAGCTAGCAGTTGGATGGTTATCCCGCCACCGGTCGGCTTTTTAAGTTCCAATGTGGTAGTGGAACTGTGTTATTCCTTAGTCGCCTCTTACGACACCCACGGGAAGAGAGGGGGTGGCTAAATTCTTTAGTACCGTAGCCACACAGTATGTATATTATATTAATTTTTATTACACATAATTATATTAACTTTTATTATTTAATTTATCGAATATTATTTTTTATATATATTTAATAAACAAGCATATCCGCACGATACCCGTAGTATACGGCGTATTTGACATTACTTATTTCTCTCGCAATTTTTTAAATTTATTGTTAATTTGGCATTTCTAAAAGAACGCTCTATAAAGAGTCCAGAGCGCATGATCGAGAATTTTGACAAGGGCTAGCGAGAAAAACGTAATTTTGGTTTTGTAATAAAAAAAAAATGTGAATAACGAATATATATTGTCTGAGTGCTAAACTGTAAATAAATATATTGTTTAACTCCTAAATACATTTTATATTTAATGGCAGTCAGACACCGTGTCCTAAGACTGCCTATGACTGTCTTTCACTAAGTAAATCTATAAAGGACTCTGTACTATCTAATCATCAGTAATCCGACCACTAAGCACGGCGTATTGTATTATTAATACCTTGTTTGATATGCCTGTAACGTGATTAGATAACAAAACTATTAAGAAGATTATTGCCTATACTAGCATCAAGAGAATCTTAGACACCTATATGGTAGTTGTGAAAATTTCAATACATTTTAAACTAGCTGATCTAGCAGACGTTGCTATGTCTTGCGTACTGTCTGTATCATACACATAAAGTTTACACAATTGTAACGTTTTAAGATTTTTTTTAATTTTTTCCGGTAAGAACATTCTAGAATTTCAAAGTAAAGAATTAGCCAAAATATTCCAGTCATTTTCGAGTTTTAAACAATAAATTTAGCCATACATTTTAGTTTATATGTTTAAAATAAATATAATATTAAGTCCTTCACTCAGCAAACAAGTAGTAATAGCATGTGATGGTGTCCAACTACAATCTACTTTTGTATGATATTTACTGATACTCGTTATGAAATTAATTGGGATCAATAAAATAATAATTAAAAAAAAAAAACCCGCCTGCGTGAAGAACAACTAATATAAAATCAACTGAAAAAGCTGGAACAAGATAAAAATTCTATATGCACACAAAGTCAGCGAAATAAATAGAAACAATATCAAACATTTTGTGCTGTACATTTAAAATATATTAATACGGTAGTCCTTCGAAACTTTATGCAACGTCGTACATAACATGCAGTCGGAGACATGCACAAAGAGAGAATGATTTGACTTATCCTTCAATTTCATGCCTTTTTTTTAATTTTTTTTTTAATTATTATTTTATTTATGTCTTTTTAGTCAGACAAATTACGTAATCGGTTCAATTCATTAAAACAGTTTACATCATGTGGTTGATTTTTTAGGGTCAAGAGAACTGATAGCAAGCCCGGAGAAAGATCTCACTCTGCTCAAAGCAACGTAAGCCTGACCTTTAGCAAATAGGTGACTGCTTAAGTCAACAACTATTAGTTTTAATATAATGAAATTATTATGAAAATTATTTGTTTGTATTTGGTATTATGTATTTGTTATCGATTTTATTAATGTAATTGTAAATTGGTGTGACATTATTTTATTAATTTTTATTTGTAATTAAACGGTTTTATTTAGCTCACCCCGTTTGTTTTATTTTTTATTTATTTTTTATTCTTGGGTCAAATTTAGTAATTCAAATTTCACCCTCTTCCTGTCAACCGATTAATCTGAAATTTTGTATACACTTTGGATTTTGGTGACAATACAATTATGTTTATTCATTATCATTATAAATTCAAGATGGCCGCCGCTACAAAATGGCGGATAATTTATGTTTTATTAATCCCATCAATATGGGTATCAAATGAAAGGGCTCAACAAGCAGAATACAATATACTATAAAAAATTGAAATCCAAGATGGCGGCCGCTACAAAATGGCGGATAACGTAGGTTTTATCAATCCCATCAATATGGGTATCAAATGAAAGAGCTCAACAAGCAGAATACAATATACTATAAAAAATTGAAATACAAGATGGCGGCCGCTACAAAATGGCGGATAACGTAGGTTTTATCGATCCCATCAATATGGGTATCAAATGAAAGTGCTCAACCAGTATAATCAATGTACTATATAAAATTAAAATCCAAGATGGCGGCCTCTACAAAATGGCGGATAACTTAGGTTTTATCAATCCCATCAACATGGGTATCAAATGAAAGGTCTCAACAAGTAGAATACAATTTACTATGCAAAATTGAAATCTAAGCTGGCCGCCGCTACCAAATGTCTGATAACAATTTTTTATCAATCCCACCAATATGGGTATCAAATAAAAGGGCTTGACAAGAAGAATACAGTGCACTATACAACCTCAATATTTAAGATGGGCCTTGCAATAATGAAGCACTAAATGAATTAAACAGAATGCGAAATAAAAACTAAAAACTAGAAAATAAAAATAGGTAAAAAAACTTTTTAAGTTAAACGGTTTTATGTTAAACATACATTGCAATGTTTAAGATAAATGTACTAAAAACCAAAAAAAATAATAAAATAGATACAGTCGTGGGAATTATAAACATATGCATAGACTAGACTAAAATAAAACCGTGGGGCACGTCAATTGTCTACAAATTATCGACTTAATGTGCGATAGAAGAATCGTTTAATTCGTCGTTAAAATAGGCAGTTGGCCCGCAGACGGTGAGGAAATTACTTACTATTTTCTTGCTCATGGAAATTCCAATAGTTATACACTCCATGTAAATAAAAGAGATGTTTCAACTAGTTTATCGTTGGACATTCACACTGCTGACTGGCGAGGAATCGTTTCACTGCTCGTAGTTTGTCTTTAATCGACAAAACATATGATAAAAGTACTACTCGCTCACCACTATGAAACCCTAAAACTCGCTTATAATCGAGCTTGCTAGCTTGTTTCCACATTCTAGCCCTACTTATCACACGTCCATCTTTGTCGGTTGAACAACTGCCTAATTATAGTGTAACATTACAAAACAAACATTTTAATCAACGATTGTAGACAATTGACGTGCCCCACGGTTTTATTTTAGTCTAGTCTATGCATATGTTTATAATTCCCACGACTGTATCTATTTTATTATCTTTTGGTTTTTAGTACATTTATCTTAAACATTGCAATGTATGTTTAACATAAAACCGTTTAACTTAAAAAGTTTTTTTACCTATTTTTATTTTAATTGTGTTTTTTTTAACCATTGTATTTTATTAGAAAGGCTACACCCCGAAGTTGATCGTCGCCTAGGAGGCGAGTTTGGCATGGCATAGGCGTGGGAAAGAGCAAAGTCCACATTTTTTAAACTTTAATATTGTATTTCGTTATTAGTATTACGGTAATAATAATCATGATATACCTTTTTAAAATCCTTGTATTGTGCCCTTCAATTTGATACCCATATTGTAGTATTCGAGAAAAAATTTTTTTTTTCATTAACTACTTCGCGCAGCCGCCATGTCGATTTTTTTTTAATGTCACCTATCTAAGAACACTTGGGCAGCTAAGACGAACCTAACGATACCTCAATTATGTAAATCCGTTCAGTGGTTCTGGAAATATGAGGTAGTAAAGAATATTACATACAAATATACATACATACAAGATACGCGCGAAAAACATAACCCTTCCTTGGCAGTCGGGTAAAAACATGTTTGAGGTAGAGGTTACTGCGACCATTGTACTAACGCGTCGTCACAAACTTGAAATCATACAAAATTAAAAAATCGAATCTTACAAAAAAATACCTATAGAGTATATTTTAAAAAAATACTGCAGATTTCAATATTTTTTTATTAAATTGAAAATAATTGAATAAAATGAAAAATTTTAACCGACTTCCAAAAAAGGTTAAAGGAGGAGGTTCTCAATTTGACTGTATTTTTTTTTTTAATGTATCAGAACTTTTGACTGGGTGGACCGATTTCGACAAATTTTCTTTTAATCGAAAGGTGGTGTGTGACATTTGGTCTCATTTAAATTTATTTGAGATCTAACAACTACTTTTCGAGTTATATCTAATAATGCGTTTTTACTTGACGCTTTTTTCATCGACCTACGTTATATTATACCACATAACTTTTTACTGGGTGTATCGATTTTTCTTTTTTTTTTTTTTTTGTTGGCAAGGAGATATCCCTAGTTTAGTGCCATGATAAGGAAACCAGGATTTTATGATGGGATCCCAGAGAAACCGAGGGGACTCTCGAAAATCCGCATAACTTTTTACTGGATGTACCGATTTTGATAATTTTTAATTTATTCAAAAGCTGATGTTTATCATGTGGTCACATTTAAATTTTATTGAGATCTGATTACTACTTTTTGAGTAATCTTTGATAACGCGTAGTTACTTGACTACTTTTTCATCGATCTACATTGTATTACTTGTCAATGTAATTGAAGTCGGTTTTTTTTTCATTTGCGAGCAAATACAAATTATATGCACAAACATTTATAATTTAAGTTATAGTAAAATACAAATTAATGATTATATGCAATATCTACGTTCTATCTTAGTTAGTTCTATCTTCTTTTATCTTTTATTTTTCTACTTCAATGGAAAAAACCTACATTAAAAATGTCAATCAAATATAAAATTGACTTCACGAATAGCTGTTTTATGAATAACCGAAATTTGTAAGGTTCCGTATACTTACTTGATTGCCTTTTTTGTACAAATAAATAAAAACTACGTGTCCCTCGCGAATCCACAGCAACTTTTTGAATTAAATTCCAAGTTTTTTCATTTTTCCAGTTTTATTGACATGTCGTCTCATATTATAAACTTCTCTATATGATCCATGTCTTGTATTAATTAAAGTGTTCTTACCACTAGATCACATGAGCTTAAAATTAATTACTTTAGTCTTATTTTTATTATATTGTTTAATAAGCAGTAACATTTCTTTAATAATTATGTAAGTCTATCATATCGTAGTTTTTATCTATTTTTTATGAATTTTTCCTTTTTAATTTGTGCACACTTCTAACCGCTGCTACTGTAACGTGTCCAGTACCCAAAGGTTTTGTGTTGTATCTTTCTTTATATGTGTCTGTATTTCGGTGTTCATTAAGAATAAATAAATAAATAAAAATAAAATTTCTTACATTCAAATATTCTGACCCAGTGTTATTTAATTGACTTGCTGACCACCACCAGGTGACCCTCCTGGGATTGGGAGTAGGGCCGGATAAACGCTTGCGATGCTTCTGGTGTTGCTGACGTTAGTTTGCTACGATAATCGCTAACCATCAGGTGAGCCTTAAGCTTGTTTGTCGACCTAGTTGTATAAAAAAAGTGACCGACTTCCAACATTCGCTAGTCATTAAGGAAAACTTCTAGAGAAAGATAATACCTTTGTAATTTTTTAAAAATGCGTTATTATCATTATTATTTTTGGTGTCTGTGATTGTTACTGTCTAAATTAATTATTGACCTATATTTATTCTGGTAGTGGTTATTATAGATCTGATAGAGACCTTTACTCATAGTAGGGAATATACCCACCAACCCGCAGTGAAACAGCGTGGGGGATTAAACTCAAATCCCTCTCCTACATAGAAAAAGACACACACACACATAGAAAATGTCTATATGTGTAATGTCCTATGTCAATAGATGTCAAAAGCTAACTCAATTAATCATGAAAATTCTTAGGCTCACATTACAATAACCTCTCCTTGTCTATAGTAGTATTTTTTGCCTACCTTATAGTAAGATACAGGAGTTTCCTACTTTCGGCGACAGGTGTTTAAAATACAGTGTATTACAGATATATTATTAAACAATTAAAATATGGATTTACAAACACCACCGAACCGAACACATTTTTTATCCTACGCCTCCGAGTTTTATGTTTCGGAGTCCTTATTTACAATTGGTATAGTTTGTGTCTAGGTCTCTTTTATCATACTTCTCGCTTTTAATCCATTACACTATCATTCCGCATTCCAGTTTCTTCACCGAACCGAACACCCTTGCGGCACTATAAAAAAATAATAACAATTTATAGAAATAAAAAACGAATATATTTTCATAATATCCAGTTAGAGAAAGTCGGATAAGCGGTTGGTCCTGGCGGCCGTGTATTTACAATTACCCGCAATTTACAAAAAAATGTTTACGGTGACGATGCTATTACTTTTTGTTTACTCACTGTTGTAAAATTATTTATTGAGTTGTTGTATAGTTTTTTTTGTGACTACTGTTATGGCAATGTAATAAATGTAATATAATCGTATTACCTATATCTAATTTATAAATATATGTTAACTGTAATGCACAGGTTAATGAAGTGATAACATGTAGCAGAATCCCGTTCGTGGTCACAAGTCAAGCTCTACGCGCTTTACATAGTATTGTTATGGGGATTATTTGATAATTGTCCATTCTACCTCACCTCCACACACAATACGCTTTGATTCAGTTGCTACCATTTAATATGACCAATTAACTGCGCTTTCATTGTCATTTCTCGTCTTTGTTCAAAAACACATCAAAACAAAAAAGAGATATATATTACTAAAAAAACTTTCACTATACGATGACTTGAAGTTACATAGGCTCTAAAGCATCGAACTACGACTTGAAGAAGCTAAACATTTAATAGTTATAAAAATGTTTAAAACATAATTGTAATATAATAGAGGAAAGACTAATGGCAACAAAAAAGGATAGTATTTATGCTACCTGTACTGTGGCTGAAACAGGTCACGTCTCCTTTTCTACCCTAAATACATTTTTCTGAAGTTCTAGTAGTTAGTTTATCAGCTATAAAATACTGTAAAAGAAGAGTAACTGTGTGTTAGTCTGCTTGGTATAAAAATACAAGTAATCGTCTTCAAGATAAGTTATATTTCAAAGCCGTGAAAAACTCACAAAATATTTTATCCTAGTAGAAATAACATTCAATTGACCAATTTCTAAACGTTTAAATGTGAATTCTAGAGCTAGTGAAGCGATTAGCCACCACAGAATTATGCAAGCGGCCGCAAGTCAAGCGCAAAGCCCGTTACGCGTTATTAATGCGGAGCTTAAACTCGATAATTGTCCGTGCTGACCCACGACTAATGTGGTCGAGTTCGTGACATTAGCTCTTATACTATACGAGCTGTAATGGCGCTGTATAATAACTAACTTATTATAGGCGTAATTATTACTATTGTTATGATTTTAGGTATCGAGACATAATTAGTCGCTCTTACTATCAGTTGAAACGTGACTTCGCGATTAAATATGTATTTTGATTTTCATCCTAGGGTTACCGTCCTGAATTTCAGGACAAAAAGTTGGATGTTTCCTTTGGATCTATGTAGGTAGCGGTGTATATTGTTTACGTTGTTACGTTATTGAGCAGACTTTTATGACAAAATAAATAATAGTTAAAAAAAACTAAAAAACAGGCTTTTATAAAGAAAAAAAACTATAAAGGAATAATCTTATCAAATCAGTGTATTGTCATCGTACCTCGATAAGTCTACTAAGTTTAAATGAAATATGAATGTTTGAAGAGGGTCAAAATGAAATCCAAATGAGTCGGTTACAATGATACAAACAATACAGGTGAAGTTAATAAAAAGCGTGTAGTAAAAAACTTCAATTTTACTTCAAACAAAATTATTATTAAAAATTGTTTGTTTATGCGATTATTTATTTATAACAATACTTTTATACTAAAATATTTAAGTAGTGATCAGGTATTCATAACAATAGACGGGACCGACAGCTTAACGTGCTCATCGAGGCACGGTGGGGAGACCCACAAGGACAGACAACCGAAAAGAAATAATTTTACAAAGAAAAATATTCATGCCGAGCGGGATCGAACCCGCAAACGACAATACAAGTAGATTATATGATGAAAATCTTTTAAGGGATAATTAATTATTATTTATTTTTTTTGGAGAAAGGTCGTGGTTATCATGTCTCTCACATTCACTGCACGATTTACAACACGTCGACTCTCTTCTATTATACCTGTTTTCTTCACATAATAGTACACAAAAGCATTACAGTAGGCTTTATTTGGTCTGTCGAGTGCAAAAGTAACCACAAGGTATTGAGCTCTCAACTTAAAAAACATCATATCAGGTCGAAACTAATGTGACATTATTGCTTAACATATTTAAAAGAGATGCCAGTAAAAATAATCTTATAACATACAGTAAAAAATAAATAATAGTTTCATGTGGTTTGACATCAGACGCTAAGCTTTTTATCCGTGAAATATCGATACGGGGCTTAAGCCCGATTATTGTTTGGCGCTGGCATTAGCTTCTACACTGCGCTGTGATTAAATTTAATGGCAAATATTAGCTCGAGTATAGGTTTCTTTACGTTTTTTTTTTCTTTATCTGTACAAATCTATATATGTATACACTTTTATACATTTGTACTTCAAAATACATAGTTAAGTAACGTTACCTCGTGTTTTTAGATTGCTCAAAAAATACGTTGTATCCAAATAAGTGCTGAATGATAGAGTTAGTGCCTTAATTAAATTTTTTATCAGCTTGTTTTGCATTTGTGTGTTTTACCTTAAATACCATTGAAACTAATAAAAATCATAAAAAAGTTCTCATGTTTGAAGCGTTCTCGATATGAGAGGGTCCGGTGGGGACTTCAGGCAAGTTAAATCAAATGTACTAAGTTAAGCAGGTTATTTCGAGATGGCGTTTTGCCAATTCACAAACGAATTGAGAATGTGAGTCTAAGCTATAAAGTTTATTTTAAACGAGAAAAAAAAATAGTTGCTATTGTACAATAATTTTAATATCAAAAATAAGTCAATCGTCTTTGTAGTCAATGTGTCAATAAAAGTTTTGTAATTAATTCTGGTGTAGACATAAAAAAGTTCCAGAAACGTCGACAGTGGCGTGTTTAATTCTAGCTTATAATTATATTTTTTCTGGTAAGAATATATCCCAAAGAAAGCACCAACTTTGTTTCAGATAATATAGAACACCTTTGGTTTAAATTCTGATCATAAACTGGTGATCACAGTCGTTACTCTTAGTCGGGAAATTATTTCGCAATTCGAAGCGTAGTATTGTTCGCAATAAGGTTCAACCTATTTTCCATAAGAGTGAAAAAATGAATTGTGGGATATTGATCGACTACTTAGCATCAGTTTCTTTCAAAATTCTTACAATTTATTAGAGGTAATATATAATGGAACAAACGGTTGTTTATTGCGATAACCATTCAATCCAAAATACACAAAATTATACCCTTTGACGTCTAAGTTACTAAAGTCTTCAAATGTGGCTAGTGAGTATCAAAAGAGCTCACAATTTTCAACCTTTATCACAATGTTTTTCTACATCGAGTAACATGACATGAATTGTTCTGACAAATTTCGGACGTGAAAAGGTGGTCGGATCCGCAACCCTTGATAGCAGACCACATTTTATATCCATTCCGCTATCTCTGCGAAATTAGGAAATGCTTAGGGAAAAATTTAATAAAATATTATTTAATATTATTATAGAGTTCACTTTTGTAGTTAATAAAATAGATCAATGTTAACTCAACAGTTTTACCGCAATGTTGCGTTAAGCGTACATTAGAATCATTTTATGGAATACTAATTTAATTGTATAGAATACATCATCCATATTTGTGGTTGTGATTATTTTCTGTTAAATGGTTTTATCTAATAACTGTAGAAATTTGGAAGTACCCGCAGTTTTCAAAATATCTTTGATACAGCAGTAAAAATTGTATTTATTCGAATAATGGTCAGTAATCGTTGGTATAATTTTAGCACGCATTAAACACGTATTTATTTACCTAAATTAAAAACTGGAATCATTTTAAGTATTTTGTATTGATAAACATACGGGTAGACTAAATTGGTAGATTTTAAATATACATACATTTGACATTCATTAAATAAATATAGTATTAGGTAAAAAAAATTATACAAGAATCTAAAGATTTATTATAAAACAATTTACTAATAAGCTTAAAATCATAGACAGTAAAATTCACCATTTTAATGGAATATTTCCCAATTTTAATTGATCAATATTCACAATCAAGACGAATCCCCGACCAATTGAGTAAACATCGAAGCAGGTGTCTCGAGTAGGCAATCTAGTATGTCGCGGCTGGAAACTGTTTGGACTCACCGAAACACTAATTGGAAACATTTACCCTCTAAATCCAAGTCACCAATTTAATTTGTTGCAGCAATATCTGGCTCGTAGTTTCGGAAACGAAATTACGAACCAAATAAGAAGAAAGAATATGGCTGTGCCTTATTTTGTGATTTTTTTTTTGAATGTGTCGCTGTCTTATTGCGATGACAGCGAAAATTCGAATGCTGACAACGGAACAGAAGATTATCAACACCAATGCAAATGTTAGTTCGAATATTGTGCTTTGGGTTTCGATTGCTTTTTTCAGTTCGCTTGGCGCCGTCCTTTTTTTATTCCGATAGCCATAACGTCGAGAAATAATTGACAAGACCGAAGCACAGCTAATCCAATGCCAATTTCATAGCAAAATACCTTCATGGAACGTTCAACAACTATGAAAATAGGGTTTCTATTTTTCTGAAAGCACTAACAACTTGACAAAAATGTTATTTTTGGTTTTTATATGTTTGTCATTTTAATTTATATTTTAAATTAGCAATAATTATAGTTTATAGTGTGCAAATGTTTAGTTTGTTAAAGTTTATATTAGGAATACTTTCTAGATTCCGAAGTGATACAACTAATACATTTTTAAGCAACTTACAAATATATACATTTTTCTCGGGGTTTTTTCCACTGTTCTCCTCCTTCGTCGAATACGAGACAATTTTAAAGCAAAAAATATGGGATAGCAACCCAACCTTTCAGCTAATATATGTATGTATACATGTTGTATTTATAAGAACATCTAAATTTCAAAACATTATCAACAATTCTAAAAAGTCCTAAACAATTCAAATGCTATTAATTTTCCTTTGTTACGTTTGATAATACATCCTTTTGTACAATTACAGCTACTGTGAATAAGATAGAAATAGACTAAGCAATAAAAGTGCACTTAATACGCTCAAATTCTCCGAGCTGGACGAAGTACATTTAATTAAGTTTTGCGAATTCCAGAAAATGTGAGTCTAAAATTGTTTCCTACAAAGTAAAGATGACACAGTAAGGACCGGGTCTTTATCAATGGTCGTCCTCTCAGACATAGCTTGGGTTATTAAGACGTAAAGCGCCTTTGTGTCCTAGTATACACTAGACTAATAAAAGCGTTGATCCTGCCGCTGAGATCAATTTAATTATTTCCAGAAATTAAAGTTTAATTCCTAAATGATATGCTTAATATACTTTTATCATCTTATTTTTAATATTGTTTTACAAAACCTGGAGAGAGAATTCCATTATCAAAACTACATGAAAGTCTTGTTATAAATAATTTTCTTACAAAAGTTATGACTGAAAGTTATTTTGTTCTTGTCATAATTTATTACATAAATATCTTTAGGACACTAAACTAAAAAAAGTCAAGAAAGTAATGGTTTTTGTATGTAAAAATAAATATATTTATAGTTTTAATTTTTTTCTGGGGATTGTGTTTTATACAAAAATATCACACATATATCTCAAAATTTATATATGAAGAGGGTCAACATGAAACCCAAAATATGGATTAATTTAGTGACTGGCAGCTCATTAAGTAACACTTTTTTATAACTGATTGTTTTGCTATCCATACTTTCTTAAAAGAGCGTTCATATAACAATTACAGTACGCAGTCAGCAACCGAAATTGCCATTTAAGACTTATCCGATTTCTATCTGACAATGGGGTTTTGCATTACATTTGCAACATGATATCTTCTTTTCAGTCGATATACCGCAATTAATTTCCCAAATGGTTTCCTTTTCTAATAAATAATGTTTAATAGAATTGTGCTACGAAAATGAATGTACAGGAAAAGCTAAAGACAGAAGCGAATGGCGTGGTATTATCGAGTTTACTACGAATCCTTATATTACAACCACGACCAGTTTTTCAAAAGTGTAGCAATCAAGAAAAACGTTTCATATATGTAAAAATTTGATAATCAGTCTTTTATATGTATATAATTAGTAAACTAGTAGTTGAAAGGATTTAAACAATTTCCACGTGTTAGTTTTGAAAAAAATAAAACTTAATAAATTTGACCTGATCCTGCAGGATTAAGTACATGCGCTCAAGTTCGTGAAGTTTACATTATCGAAATCGTATAGTTTTTGTTGCAAATTGCAACAAAAACTCTAAAACATAATTCGTGCAGATGCTGTAAAAATTTAAGTTAAATGTAGTGTTGTTACATTTGTGCAAATTGAAGAGTATGAATAATCCGACTAATTAGAAAAAGTAACTTTTATCAGCAGATTTTTATGTCTCTGTCTAGACGCAAAAACGCTTAGTTATAGATATTGCATCATATATATGCCATAATTAATATGGTACTATTTTTAGAAGATTTTTAGAGGTAGTACAATTTTAGTTTTCTTTATTTTTTTTATTTTGTTTACTAATGCAATATCCAATAAATCGATTATTTCTTAAATAATCGTAAAACTAAACAAAAAATTGACTTCTCATCGAACTATATGACATTTTAAAAAACACACCATCAATCCATTTTTTTCTATTGTAATCATTATTGAAGCTAGTGCGAGTAATAACACAATTAACTATATCTATCCCTTTTGATCCAGTCGAGAGAGAAAGAAACAATAAATACTGTCATTTAGCTTAATATCCTCCAAGAATGTATCGTCTAATTACTGAAAATGCTTTTCTTCATTTTCTTATTTTTTGCTACACACCTTGATAATTTGATATATCATCCTGTATGTTATATTTGATTGTTTTCTTTATTGCCTTAAGATAATATGATTCCACTTTCCCTCTACGTGAAAGTTATAATGACCCTTCATATTTGTTGTAATATAATAAAAATGTTATAAATATTACTAGGAATTCTTCAATCATGTTAATAACAAATAGGTACGTAATTAAAATGACATTTTATAATAACTTATTGAATGTGTGAATGCTGAATTAAATAACTTAAAAATAAATATGGGAAAAAAATATTTTGGACTCGTTTGTATATTTTAAATAAATGTGTTTGTAATATCTCTCTGTTTCAAAATCATAAATTAAATAAACAGTGAGACAAAAATTACATCACACGGCATATCAAAATATTTTAGTCAAATGAAAAGTAACAGAAAAATATTTGTATATGCATATTATTGAATTGTTTACATTGTTTGAACTTAAGTGATTTTAACTTCATTATTATTATAAAAAGTAGCCTTAGCAGTCGCCTGTTATCTATAACACAAGCATTAAGTTTCTTACTTTAGGAACAAACGACCGTGTGCGAATTGCGTAGATATTTATTAACCGACTTCAAAAAAGGAGGAGGTTACACATATATATATGTGTGTTCGGGGATAACTCCATCGTTTATGAACCGATTTCGATAATTCTTTTTTGTTGGAAAAGAGATATCCCTAGTTTGGTACCATGATAAGGAAACAAGGATCTGATGATGGGATCCCAGAGAAATCGAGGGAAACTCTCGAAAATCCGCATAACTTTTTACCGGGTGTACTGATTTTAATGATTTTTAATTTATTCGAAAGCCGATGTTTATCATATAGTCATATTTAAATTTCATCGAGATCTGATTACAACTTTAGGAGTAATCTTTGATAATGCGTATTTACTTGACTATGTTTTCGTCTACCTACATTGTATTACTTGTCGATATAATTGAAGTCGATTTTTCTTCGTTTGCCTGCAAACACAATTATTTATTATTTATTTATAATAATTTATTAACAAAATAAGGGTGAAGAGTACCTACGTTTGTTTTTTTAACTTTCGAATACACACTAGGCTGTTTGCTGGTCTACTTATGAGCATTAGGAAATTATTAGTATTTAAAAAAATTTAAGTAATGTATGACAGCGATACAAACACCAAGTATCTCAAAAGGTCGACGACTTAATGAAATTTTAAGTACTAAAAATACCTAGCTATATTTACAACAAATAAAGAAAAAAACCGTAGCTAAAATAATAAAATATGAATATAGTACAAATATTAAAAAATGTGCGCTATTAATTGCTCTGAGTTGTTAACATTTCTACACTATTCTAAGCGCCACGGTTAGAGGTAGTCTACATTCTATGGGTTCAAGATTTTTAACATCTGTTCTCTACACGTATATTCTAAAATATCAAGAATTTGAGACAGTGAAGGGGAAAAATGATAATGATTTTACATTTCAGTAATAGTCTTAGTTCCCGAAAGGAGGCTCCGGGAGGAATGGAGACGGATCGTCAAGCGTGTGACTGGGAAGGGAAGACCACGACCGCTCTGACAAAAGCATAACGTCAGAGATCAATAGTCTTAGAAATTAAAAGAAATGAAAGAATTATTTAGTACGATTTTATTGGGACCGTGTTCCTTAAGAGAAAGTTAAAAACATTTTTGAAACATTTCTGAAGTATTTTAACCGACTTCAAAAAATCAAGATGGAACCCAATTTATTTAAGTTACCTATGTTCGATCCCATCGCTTCAAAACGCAGATCCCACAAGTTTAAAAATAGTACTAAACCTTTCGAGTAATATGTAAAAAATAATAATATAATAGTCAAATGTATGTATATTTTTTTTTTATATCACTAGGTCGGCAAACAAGCGTACGGTTCACCTGATGGTAAGCGATTACCGTAGCTTATAGACGCCTGCAACACCAGAAGCATCGCAAGCGCGTTGCCGACCCAATCCTCAATTCCCCCCCCCCCCCAAAGGCTCTGATCACTTTACTCAACAACAGGAACACAATACTGTTTGAAAACAGTATTATTTAGCTGTGATCTTCTGTAAGGTTGAGGTACTACCCCAGTCGAGCTGCTCCATATTTTGAGCAGGGAATTTCTGTTGTGCTCTACCTCAGTCAATGTAGTCTCTGTAGTTGGAGACAACAAGGGTATAAAAGCAATATTTTTAAATATACACCTGTACCTGAAAGATCTGCAACTGATACAGGTACTGTATCACATTAAAGGAAACAAAAAAAAGAAATATTAAAAAGACATAATTATGACTATCGACAGGACTATGAGAAAATTTCAAACAATAGTGTTTGTTAGCAAACAAAAAAAAAACAACTTCAATTACATCGACAGGAAATACAACGTAGGTAGACGAAAAAAATAACTTTTTTTAACTTAATTAGTTGCCACAACGATTTTCGAAGGTTCCCCTCGATTTCTTTGGGATGCCATTATCAGATCCTGGTTTCCTTATCGTGGTACCCTTGGGATATGTCCTTTCCAACAAAAGAAGAATTATTAAACGACGAAGTTACTCGCGAACGTACATAATATATATATACACAATCGAATTGAGAAACCTCCTCCTTTTTTGAAGTCGGCTAAAAAAGAAACCTTGGACAGGTTAAAAATTGAAATAGGTTGTAAATTGTAGTTGGCTTGTTTCGTTTGCGAGAAAATACAAATACATAAGAAAGAATTGTTTACAAATGCGTTAACAAACACATTTGATTCATAAAAATGACATTGACATAAAATAGACAATAAAACTAATCGTTATTATAAATTGAAGAAATCTTACGAGCAAAAATACAAGAGCGGGTTGCGGGCACGTAAATTGAAATCGAAAATACTTTATTATTGAAAGAAAGCGAACAATTCTCGAGAAATGTGTTTGTTCTATCTCGACTTATTAAATTTTAGCCGTTGCTGCTATTGGTTTGTAAGAGATGTTGATTGGTTTGACTGAGCACACGGTTCGATTTGATAACAACTAGCAACTATTTATAAACTAAACTTATTTATAAAGATTTACGTATTATTTAAGCGTTTGATTGCAATGAGCAGATATTTTTAAAATGGTTACAAATTATTACTATTTGAAAAGTTGTATATTTCTTAGGTATTTTCGTTAACTGCGAACAAATTTTGAAAAATCTTTTTTTTAAAGACTCCAGAGTTTGTCTTATGTTTACCAAATCTAGATATGATCGAAGAATTTCAGAAAAATGAAGTAACTTTGGATTCCTCCAAAGTATTTTAAGATCTTTGCTACTTTTAATGTATTTTTTTATATTTATTATATTTTAAGGGTTAAACTTTATCAGGATAGCAGCGCTGTCAAAAGAAATACTTCGGGACCAATAATACTTTTAGTCAATCATAATACCAATTCAGATTTAAAAAAAGACGAGACTCATAAAATTTTATTTGATTAGTTTTTAAGCCATAACAATAATAATACAACAAATTACTTGTAACAAAATAACACAGCTAAATGATTTTTAAATTGTCAAACTCTAATTTTTATCTTCATATTTAATATAAAATAAGTTTCATATCGAGGGAAAATAATAATAACTTAATTACGAAAGATAAAGAAAATTAATATTGTACGTCAGTAAATTAAGTAATAGTAAGAAAACGGAACGACGAAGATTATATGACGGACGATCTACTTAATGACAAAAGCCTGAGAGGGATCAAGTAAGGCTGGTTCAATAAATTGAGATTTAAGATGGAATTTATGTAAATAAATCATCAACACACTTCCGTCTCGCAGTTTATCAACGTTACGAAGTCAGATGTCGTCTGAACCAGATTTAGGTGGACCTCTGCCCCCGGACAGACTGTAGCTATTATATTCAAATTAAGTCCAGCGGGCCGAGGCTGACGGCCATTTGCTGAAAGTGATTTAGAGGTAAGACGTGGGATTATTTGCTACGAGACAGAAATAATCTTCGTGGTTTTGCGATAGTACCCTTTTTTGGATTATTATAATCTCGGAGACGCTTGGACTGACTACCAATATTTCATTGAATAACCATATTATACTATTAATCATATTTCATTATATACATATTATCAGCATAATTCATTAAGCATAACTAACATAATTTTCTAAAACCATATAATTATTATTATCATACTGTTTATAGAGTTTTATAGTATTTAATCATATTTATATAACTGAGATAGGGCACAGCAAGAAATTTCCTGCTCAAAATATGGAGCAGCCCGACTGGGGTAGTACCTCGACCTTACAGAAGATCACAGCTAAATAATACTGTTTTTAAGCGGAGTTGTGTTCTTGTTGGTGAGTAAAGTGACCAGAGCTCCTGAGTGGAATTGGGGATAAGGTCGGCAACGCGCTTGCGATGCTACTCTGGTGTTGCAAGCGTCTATAGGCTACGGTAATTGCTTACCATCAGGTGAGCCGTACGCTTCTTTGCCGACCGAGTTGTACAAAAAAAGTAACATTTTGTTAAGAAATCTGTGTTGATGGTAAATTATATTTTTTATTAATTTCTTTTGAAAATCTATTTAAAAAAAAGCAACGAAATTAATTACTACAATTCTTCAAATTTAAATAACCAAACAAAATCTGTCAAATTTATTTACATACTAGCTGACCCGGCGAACTTCGTATCGCCTAACACAAACTTTATCGTATGGTATTAAAGTTCAAATTCACTTTTAAGTGTTATCAGAAATCTTTTGTATGGGAGTATAGAAAAGTGTTGTTTTTAGACTTTTTCAGGAAATTTAATTTTTTTTTTTTTTTTAGAATTTTTCTCTCCGTAAGAACGGAGAAAAGAGAATTAAGAAGAATTAGCGAAATCGGTCCAACCGTTCTCGAGTTTTGCGCTTAGCAACACATTCAGCGGCTAATTTTTATATTATAGATAGGAAAGAAAACACAAATAAATTGGTGTAACAATTGGTGTTTATTAAATTTAGGATAAATAAAATTTATGATAAAATTCCTGAACTGCTGAAATATTTCAAAAGTTTTTCAAACAAAAAATAGAACGCAGAAGACGCAATAAAACAACAAGAGACATTTAAAACTATGTCGACTCTAGTCAGCACAGCGGATTTAAAAGATTCTAGCATAAAATATCTTTTATAAAGCTAGCTTACCAATGAGCTGGTGTTGGTTAAATAATAAAGTGTTCAGTTATTTTTAATAAATATTTATTGCAATCGTATTAAAGTAGGTCATTATTATAAATACCACTTTATAATCAACTTTATTTCTAAATTGAGAAAGTTATTTAAAGTTACAATTTTATTAGCTTATTAATTTAGGAGTCAGGCATAATCGTTTAAAATTAAAAATACATATTTTTTAACATGTTGTATCTTCTGTTTTAACTTTAATTGAAATCGTGGAATGTTGTTTTTTCGAAATTTTGGAATGGAAACTTTTTTAGCTCCTACAGTAATATACGAAACGTAAGTCACTTTCTGTGTGTGTGGTCTCGTGCTGTGTGGCTACGGCACCAAAGAATATAGCCTCCCACTCTCTTCTCGTGGGTGTCGTAAGAGGCGACTAAGGGATAACAAGGTTCCACTACCACCTTGGTACTTAAGAAGCCGACCGATGGCGGGATAACCATCCAACTGCTGGCTTACGAATACACTGGCCGAAGACGGGCAGCAGCGTCTTCAGTGTGACAAAGCCTGCGGTCATCAATCCGCCTGCCCAGCGTGGTGACTATGGGCAACACACATGAGTTCAGGCATTTTTGGCGCGAACTTGTGGAGGCCTATGTCCAGCAGTGGACTGCAATAGGCTGGAATGATGATGATGAACTCTCTTACTATTTTCACTAACTTATATCTTCCTCTCAAATTCCGTTCACCTCGCCCGCTCACACTCATCTTTTTGTGATCGGGCGAGGCGAACGAAAGTTAAGAGGGAGATATAAGTTAAATGGCGCAAAAGAAGCCTTATTTCAGTCGCATGGTCTAAAGCACACTCGTTTTAGGGATCCGTACCTTAAAAGGAAAAAACGGAACCCTTATAGGATCACTTTGCTGTCCGTCTGTCTGTCAAGACCCTTTGTCTCAGGAACGCGTAGAGGTATCGAGCTGAAATTTGTATCAAATACTCAAATCTATTGTCCTTTATAGCTGCGAAATAATCAAACTTCTAAGCCAACGCAATTAAAGGATACAGCCGTTTATGCCGTAGATTTTCAATACTCGCAAGGGAATCAAAACCTACAGGGTACTTCCCGTGAACTCAAAATATTAAAATTCGGTAGAAAGCAACGTCATATATCACAGATATAGGAAAAATTGACGCCGCGTTGGCGCAGCGGTTACAGCCATGGATTGTACCTGTTGCTCTGGCGGTTGCGGGTTCGATCCCCGCACATGACAAACATTTGTATTGGCCATAAAGGTGTTTGCCGTGGTCTGGATGTTTGTGCAGTCCTTGTGGTTCTCCCCACCGTGCCTCGGAGAGTACGTTAAGCCGTCGGTCCCGGTTGTTGTCATGTACACCTGATAGGGATCGTTACTCGTAGTAGGGAATATATCCGCCAACCCGCATTGGAGCAACGTGGTGGATTAAGCTCTGATCCTTCTCCTACAAGGGGAAAGAGGCCTATTCCCAGTAGTGGGATATTACAGGCTGAAGCGTGTCATAGGAAAAATTGCGAAAAGCATAATTTTTATGTTCCATCATATAATAAAAATATTTTTAATAATTTTGTTTGTACGGAACCCTCGCTGCACAAGTCCGCTCGCACTTGGTCGGTTTTTAAATATTATTTTTACTATATTCTGCTACTGAATTGGTGTATTCAGTAGCAGTAAGCACAGCTTGAGCCAGTCATATTAGTTCGTCATAAACCGAGTCATGAATATCCAATTTCGAAAGCTACGTAATTCTTTCTCTTTCGTTAAAGGAAAAGATACATTTTCTTAAGAATAAAGTAGGTACCCTTACTTTTCCAGCAGTTCGAACATTTATAAGCTGGGCACGATATATCATGAAACTATCGATCTCTTTGAGCCGTAGATACTATACTCGTAGAAGTGGTAGCAAAAAACACTGAGCGTGACCAAGAAAAATCTGCCAAAAGAAACGAAATTATCCATCAGTCGAAAATTTCAATGTTGGTATTCCGGAAATACTATTTATTCTCGTTAATACTTGTTAAAGTAAGTAAATAGTTATTGAAACTAGTGGTAGCCCAGTGGTCGAAATGCAACCATAATTAATTCAAATTATAAGTTTGAAAATTATTAAGGTTCTGTTGTCAGAGATTATACTTCTGTAATAATAAACAAAAGATTATACATATATGTGTGTTTGTGTGTGGGTCAAATACATCGTGTGTAATGTGTAATGTTTTTTATTGAGTTAATGTATTTTTATGCATAATTGTAAAAAAAATATCAGCACTCTGCACTCCTCTATATATACAATAAGTGTGCGAAATTTGATAGTCCTCCGGCAGCGCAAATTTCGAAAAAAAGTGCACAAAGTTTTTTTTCACGTATTAACATATGTATAGATTATGGAATCCATTTATTGTTCTTTGAAATAGCAAAAAATAATGTTTTATGCGTATAAAATTAGTCATTTTTGTTTATCTACTTTTACACTATATTTTAACAAAATAAACATTAATTAATATGGAATTATTAATAATATAAATAGTTCCAAAAGTTTTAATATGCACGAAACATGAATATTTTGTTTATATATAACTGCTGACTCGGCAAACGTTGTCTTGCCGCAAAACGCTATTTAAAAATAGGGGTTTGTGGTAAAAGAGTGAACGTTTTGGGTTGTATGTATTTTTTGACGCCAAATCATAATAAAATAAAAGATAAATAATTTATCTAAAAATTAAAAAAAATAGGGGTGGACTACCCTTGATATTTACGGGGATGAAAAATAGGTGTTGTTCGATTCTCAGACCTACCCAATATGCACACAAAATTCCATGAGAATCGGTCAAGCCGTTTCGGAGGAGTTTAACTACAAACACCGCGACACGAGAATTTTATATATTAGAATAAATAAGTAACTTTTACTTCTTACACTATTTAAAATACTGTTAATATATCAATTTTATATCTTAAAAGGCCTACAGACAAGTTTTTAACAAAGAATCATGTAATTTAAAGGTAATCCTTTGTTACAATAATTGTACCTTATGCTAGTTAAAAAAGCACTTATTATACATTTTATTTATCATAAAAAAATTGATTTCATCTGAAATATTATTTTTTCTTTGATATTCACTAATGTACAAAACCTATTCTCACTAGCCCATTGGCACAGTTTGTAATGACCCTGCTTTCTGCTTCGCACGTTGTGGTTTTCATTCCCGCTTGAGCTTGAGTCTGGATATAATATTTGTATATATGTATCTATGTATTATTTCCATTCATATTTATCATTAAAAAAAAAACAAATAAACAAAAGCAGTTGTCTATTACCTATAATAAAAGCATTAAGTTGCTTACCTTAGGAATAGACGTCCGTGTGTGAATGTTACATGATATTTATTTAGTATATTCGTACAATTGGACAATCATGTATATAGCAATATCCTAAGTAAACAACTCAACACAATTGACATTTTGAAGTGACGATAGTAAATAGTCAGAGGTACAATTATTTACATACAAAATAAAGTTCATATTCCGATGTCATTTGTGACTGCCACTCTGTTCAGAGAACAACACTGCAAAGTTAGTCGCAACCTAATTTACACTGAACGACTCGACTAGAGGCGTCGAAGCGTCGGAAGTGGGTTACGTCACTTTTGTGGCCACCTGCTCAGTACTAGTTAGGTTTGAAACTGTTACAAACTGGTGTGATAGCTCTTGTCATATTGGTTGAAGTTATGTGTAATATCAAAATAGTTATCCGTCAGGGAATGTTGGAAATTGAAACAAACTGCATAATCTCGTCAATGGCATATTGTTCTATAGTTCTTTTACTGAAGTTTCCTCTTAGTGATATAGAGTACTGATAGAGCATTTATGCTACGTAAAAAGGAACGTTTGAATGTAATTCTTTCAGATCTCGATGAAATTTAAATTTGACCACGTGGCTTTCGATTAAATTAAAAATCATCGATCGGTACACCCAGTAAAAAGTTATACGGATTTTCAAGGGTTTCCCTCGATTTCTCTGGGATCCCATCAGTTGATTCTGGTTTCCTTATCATGCTACCTAGGATATCTCCTTTCCAACAAAAAAAAGAATAATCAAAATCGGTTCATAAACGACGAAGATATACCCGAACATACATTAAATATATATATAATTAATTATTTTACTAAACAATCTTATTTAAATTAATTACTAAGCCTTTATATGTGTATGTAAACATAGGCAGTATTTTTTTTCAGATTATCATTTCATATTTTAAATATCTAGTCATAAAAATAGGAATATTTCTAAAGAATAAAATTCTTTACCTGCTGATAAATCGTATGGCAAACTCATACTGATTTTCCGCATCCATAACTTCAATATTACAGAGGGTAATCAAAATAAAATGAATCGATGAGCGGTCTCTCGAGTACCCATTTTAATATCGAATATTTAATAACTTAATATCGATTATTGAGTTCACAATGAATTTTTTACGGGTGCTCATTTTTAATAACTCCCCGTTCGAGAGATGAACATGCAGATTTTCATGTTAATTTTTTTTACGATTTAATGGACTTCATTACAGCAAATGTAATTAAGAAATTTGTTTAATGAGTTTTTATATTGAATATATAAAAAAAATATTGTTGGAATTTATTTTCTTTGTAAATGATTTATTTTTTAATCGTCCCAACAGACACTGTGCTTCGAATTTAATTTCAGTATAATCAAAGATTTCAGAAACATTTTTTTTTTAATTTTTGTTTCGTTTAAAAGTTTTAATCAGAAATCAGTTGAATTAGACTACCTATTTTAAAAATGCGCTTATTGACGAATAGCACTTAATTTTCATGTTTATAGATTGACTATTATTTATTACGATCTTTTATAGTTATAGTTGTAGTTTTATATACGTTTCAGCCTGTAATATCCCACTACTGGGCATATGCCTCTTTCCCCATGTAGGAGAAGGATCAGAGCTTAATCCACCACGATGCTCCAATGCGGGTTGGCGGATATATTTCCTACTATGAGTAACGATCGCTATCAGGTGTACATGATAACAACCGGGACCGACGGCTTAACGTGCTCTCCGAGGCACGGTGGGGAGACCCACAAGGATTGCACAAACATCCAGACCACGGCAAATACCTGTATGGCCAATACAAATGTTTGGCATGTGTGGAGATCGAACCCGAAACCGCCAGCGCAACAGGTACAATCCATGGCTGTAACCGTTACGCCAACGCGGCGTTGTTCTATATATTATTGTGTTACTCTTGCTAACACTCCATTAGGTCTATATAAACGTTACCATTTTTTTGCAGCTTGGGTAGTATTTTCCTTTCTTAAAGTTAAACTTTAAAAATATACCGAATTTCTTCGTTGGATTCACTCATTTTGGTGGACAGAAAAACAAAAAAAAAAGCGGGAAACTGTTTGTTGTTTTTACTTTTTTATTTCATTCTTAAAATGTCACCTTTTATGGTATCAAAACCAGTCAAACAATACAACCAAAAAGATTTTGTTGTTTTCACCGACCTTTTTTTATGTATGTAAACCACATTTTAACAAATTACTAGTCATTTATAAATTGAATAAACACATTTTATTTTTGAAGCCATTTAATTATAAATAATCATATTTCCATTCATTGCTTTTGTTAACAAATTATTATAATGAAGTTTAATAATTTAAGCCGAAACCAACAATACCACAATCATATTTCACAGAAAAAAAAAATACTCATAAATTACAGTGCTTACCGATATCTATTGTCGGTCAAAGCAAATAAGTCTAAATATTTCGTAAATAATATTTTGTAAAAAGAAATCTTCAAAGAAAAATTTACACCACAAAAATAATTAAAGTAAACACGGATTCCTTTTCCGCAGTAGATTTTTCTCACAATATTCGGTATTAGAATGAATATAATATAATATAAATAAATATAAATAAGTATCTTTTTTCAAAGACTGTTCAATGTTCGATAATATAATACAAAAGAACGTCTTAAATTGTGAGAACTAAGCACAAAGAACTAAGCAAATACAAGTACAAGCTATCAACGTAGTTCAAGTTTCAAGATACATAAATTCGATTGTTCTTTGGAAAGAATATAAAATAAGCTGGGAAGAAAAAGCCAGGCCGCGCTGAGGTTAGTAGCTGGCTTTAAGTTGGAATTCACGATGAAACGGTTGGTTATCGCATCGATCTCTTGTCAAGCTCAACTTTAGATTCATAATTTTTTTTTTATTTGAACTTTCATCGTATTCCATGTCTTTTTTAGAAGGAAATAGTGTCGAATATAAATAAATAAATATGTTAAACTTTTCTATGTATGATTTTTATTTTCAAATAAGTTTATTAATTGTATATGAGTTGGGTTTCACATACTATGGTAATATAAACAGCACAGTTTGCTCCATATGTAGCAAATTATTATAGTCATACCAAATCTTTTTTACTTAAATTTTTTTACTTAAATGTACATAAAAACTATTGTTATATAATATTTTTATAGATTATAAATTGTTAAAAATAACAACTAACATCATAGATAATTTAAAAATGTTATTTTTATATACGAAAAAAGTAAAATTATAAACCATTATGGCAGATGACCTTTCTTAATAAACAGACTTCAAAAGCATGAAAAATATTTTTAGACTCATTCGTCTGATTTTAAGATACTCGTATAGACAAAAAAGTTTGTATATATCCATTTATATTATTGAAACACGTTCGATTTAAAAAACGGAAAACTGAACGTATTTTTCAGATTATATATGTAAAATAAAAAAATAATAATTAAATTTTTTAAGACTATGGTCAAAGACAAATGCAAAATTCCAGCTAATTACCTCCCAGCTACCAGATCGTAATAAAGCTGAGAGTGATTCTTTTCTCGGTCGCAGAATGGTATATTTCCACGAGAGTTTGCTTTGTTATATTAAAAAGATCAAAAAATATTTGGGTTTTACTAAGGTAGGGTGATAACAGGATATCCTGATCAAAATCTGGAGCAGACCGACTGGGGAAGTATCTCGACCTTACAGAAAATCAAAGCTAAATAATATTGCTTTTAAGCAGTGTTGTGTTCCTGTGGTGAGTAAGGTATCCAGAGCTCTTGGGGAGGCCCCGACTCTAAGTAGGGTTGGCAACGGACTTGCAATTATTCTTGTGTCGCAGGCATCTATAGGCTATGGTAATCGCTTACCATCAGGTAAGCCGTACGCGTGTTTGCAGACCTATTTGTATAAAAAAAATTGATATTAATCTTTACAACTATATAGCATTTAATATCTAGCCTACTATGTAGTGCATCATTTTGACTTCATATCTTATGTTTTTTAAGGCTAGCAACAAAAGGTGCCTCCCGTTCTCACTATCAACTCCCGGTAATATTAATGCTGATTTAGCTAGATCATAATTCGAAACTACACATGAAATAAGCGCATATGAACATAAATTATTCATTTAACACAACAAAGGTGTGTGTCATAAATCAAGAATTTTTGTTTTACAGAAAAGCGAAATAGTCGTTTGTTTTAAATATATTTATTCTAGCGGTTGAGGGGTTCGATCCCCGCATATAACAAACATTTGTATCGGCCATAGAGATGTTTGCCGTGATTTGGTCGTTTGTGCAGTCCTTGTGGGTCTCACCAGCGTGCCTCGGAGAGCACGTTGAGCCATTAGTCCCGGTTGTTATCATGTACAATTGATAGCGATCGTTACTCTCTTTCTATCTTAAGCTCTGATTCTTCTTCTACATGGGGAAAGAGGCCTATGCCCAGCAGTGGGATATTACAGGCTGAAGCGTTTAAATATATTTATAGTAACATATGTATATAAGTTATTAATTTTAGTTATTGGAAAAAAAACGCAACACAGAATATGTTATAATTTCTTGAGACGCAATAACAAATCTTACATAAAACTTAGAAAGTATATAATATTCATACCTCCTTAATGAACGTCTTACTACGTTTTATACCTCCAATTAAGTATAACCTTTAAAGGTTACCTTGAGTGCTTAATATTAAATAAGCCATCTCATACATTTTACCTATGCTTTAGAACTCAACTTAATATTTCATAAATAAATGTTTTGACAAACGGTACCAGTTATAATACAAACAGTATGTACCCAAGTGAATCTAGGAAAGTAACAAATTACGAATGAAAAATGGTTTTTAAAATTTAGGTACTATTAATGACCTGGCTGACCCGAGTGAAGTTATTCTGTCATGTGAAGTCGAGTCGAGTTTGGACATAGCTACATATTACCGTTTCATTTTTATTAATAAACTCGTAGATTATTAATAAATTATCATTTAATACTCACCAACGACGTGTATGTATGCAGAACGAACTTGGGTGTGGAATGATGGAGCATCAGCGGATACTTCGCACCGGTACCGACCAGCGAGCGCCCTTGTGGCATCCCTTAGAACGACTTGTTGGGATGTTGATCTTGATACCTGCAACAAGGATATAATATAGTATAGCAAAACGACGATTTAGACCACACGACTGAAGTAAAACTTCTTTAGATCCATTTCTTATATCTCCCTATCAACACCCGTTCGCCTCACCCGATCACACTTTTCGTATCGCTCTCGTGACGCATTCACCAGCTTACTCACCAAATTAAAGGTGCTTAAAGAAGTTTACTTCAATAGTTATCTACGACCTTTTGTAGTTGACTGTAGGTTTATAGGTGTATTAAATGTCAATGCTTGTGTATGTGGTGTATGTGTCCAAATCAATCTTAGAACGCACAGCTTAACGTTTTTAAAGATTTTAATAGACATCGTGCTATCATATCCATTATATTTGTACGCGTGACATCTTAATATATTGAAGTATTACTAGTTTTTTTCGTAAGAATGGAAATTTAATTTATGTATAACAATAAACAATGATAAAGGTCCCATACTGAACTGGCTGGTTGTAGGATCAAATTTTGTATTATATTTCTGGGAACACACATAAAACGAACGCCGATGATAAACATCTGTTTGACCTAAACAAACATTTTTCATTTACTGAGACCGGACTTGCAACCGCTAGCTCAAAATACAATTATCGTGATCGAATGGTAATCGAATCGTATTATATTAAACAATAAGAAGTATAGAATTATTTTCGTTATAAAAACATTGATGTGATTTTTTTTCTTCGAAGAACAATCAAATTTTAATAAAAAAACACAAATCTTTAAAAAAGTTAGAAGCACTCTCAGCTCTCTTCTAAATTTGTGATCGGAGTGGTTTAAAAGGTTTTAGTTTTCACTTTTTTTCTGTAAATTTCATATACAATATCTTCCTCTAATCGAATCCATTAAAGAACGAGGTTCTAATCGTTTTTTTAATTATGAATAGATGATCTACGAAGTGGTGTAGGGCCGCAACGGGATTAGTAATTATAATTAATCATCATCAGCCTGTTACAGTCCACTGCTTGAAGTAATCCTCCCCCAGGGTACGCCACAAGACCCGCTCTTCACTACCAGCTGCCCTTTTAATTTAAATCGTTGGCCCATCTAGCTGGAGGGCCAATACTGACCCAACACTACGTTTTTAAATCCACAGTAATTATTATATGATAATTTCATTACAAATAAGAACAGATGTTGTCAATATCTTTATTTAACCCAGCAAACGTAAAGGGATTCAATTTTTTCAGTAAAGGGATTATAGCAGTTTCCAATGTTTAACATAACTTAAAGTAATATAAAAACATCAAAATCAATCGTCTTCTATTTTAGCCACGACACATTACATCTAAAAGTATTAAACATAATAATTACATATTACAATGCTTATTTATTACCCACAGATTAAAGTAACTTTTTTTTAATTAAAGATATACTAACATAAACTTAAAGACAGACTGTAAGGGCGTAATCAGACGGGCCTTACCACCTACCACTAACTACTACCTAACCACTGCGACACAGGGCACTGGCCCCAACACAGACTGTAGTTAATTCATTGTCTTATAGTATTTCTCTGAAGTAAAACTTACGAAACATAACTCTCTCTCTTCCTATATTCACTAACTTATTTCTCCTTCTCAACTTCCGTTTTCCTCGCCCGATCACATTTTTTGTTGCACTCTCGTCACGCATTCACCAGCTTACTCCCCAAGTAAAGTGTGTATAAAGAAGTTGTACTTCAATAATATTTAATTAATACTAGAACAATTGATTTATATAACGCTACTCATAAATACATTAAACGCGCGCAGACTCATCTGTTACCAGTAACTCACTATATTATTCAAATGAATTTCATTTCCATTAAAAGCAACATCGCTATATCGCGTTTGACGTTATTTACTGTTTCCGCTGCTTAAATTTCATATACAATGAATTTATCGTGTTATTTAATATGTATATAGAATTTCCCGATAGCATGTCAAAGAGGAAAACTAATAATATAAAAATCAGTTAATTATGAATTAGACTTAATAACCAATTCGATTGGTATTGATATTCCATTGGTGACGCCACGTTGGCGCAACGCTCTTAGTCATGATTGTGCCTGTTACGCTGGCGGTTGCGGGTTCGATCCCCGCACATGACAAACATTTGTATAGGCCATACAGGTGTTTGCCATGGTCTGGGTGTTTGTGCAATCCTTGTGAGTCTCCCCATCGTGCCTCTGAGAGCACGTTAAGCCGTCGGTCCCGGTTGTTCTCATGTTCACCTGATAGCGATCGTTACTCATAGTAAGGAATATATCCGCCAACCTGCATTGGAGCAGCATGGTGGATTAAGTTCGATCCTTCTCCTACATGGGGTAAGACGCGACGGATATTACAGGCTGAAGCGTATTATATTTTCACGGAACTACTATAAGAAAACGAAAGAGAGAGGAAGAGAGGGGAGAAGCGGTTGAAAGAGAGGAATAAATATTAAACAGACCACTTGTTATTACTAAATATCTTCCACAATGACATATGTGTATAAATCTGTAATGTCTTGATAAATAGGTAATACACATTACAATACAACTTAATCGAAGTGGACTCCTTTAAACTTGTAAAGTATAAAACTTCATTGCGAAATATTATATTAGCGACAATAGACAACCTATTTTTTTTTCCAGTATTACATTTTCATGAAATAGAAGATTATTGCACGGAGTGTCAAACTTCAAAGACATTTTCGCTCAAACGCGCATAAATGTTTCCATGCACTGTTCATAGCTCATAATTAATCTCTTCTTACCCTGCTTCAGTGCCCAGCATTAACCCGCGTCCCAGTTCTTTTATCGACCAGCTATTGGAAAATAAAATTCCCTTCTTGTTTATCAAGCTTCATTCTAATTTCTAGCGACATCGCTTGTATTATTATCATCATCTTAAAGTGTTTCCTTTTTGATAAAGTTGATTTATTGTATCCGTTAAAGGATAAATTCTTGTGCGGTATTTAAAACACTGTTTTCTTTTTTCTTAAATTAAAATGTGTTATTTTGACAAACAGGACATTTGCTGAGCAGCATTTGCAGTTTAATTGTTTGCTTGCAAGTGAAAATCACTTCAATTACATCAGCAAGTAATGCAATGGTATTATAGGTAGATAAAAAAATAGTCAAGTAAATACACATTATTAAAAATAATTAAAAAAATAGTCATCAGATAACAATCGATTTGAAATGGAGCAAATGACAAGCATTAGTTTTCGATTAAGAACAAAAAAATTATCAAATCGGTACACCGAGTAAAAAGTTATGAGCATGTCAATTAAAAATGGTCTAATTTTAGTATGTAAAATGTTTGGTGATGGAAATTATGTTGTAATTACAGTGTTTTTACCCACATAATATGTTGATAGTCTCCCATGTAAGTGACTGTGTGTTTTCAATGAGAAAATAAATATTCTTTAAACCTAAGAATTAGTCGACATGTACACGTTCAGACATTAAAAAAATCATCAAATACTTATTTACTACGAAATAAAACTGTAGTAAAATTTAGTTTGAATTTATTCAAACGTAAAATTACCTCACGAGTGGAAATTAAATCATGCAACTAAAAACTAAAAAAACTGAATTATTTATTGACTCATTTATTTTCAAATCGATAGAAATAAAATATATCGTACAGTATTAATTCGAATGCATACTTTTTTTTAAAACTAAATAAACAACACAATACAAAACTGATGCCTGGTGATTTGGCACGGGACCCGAACCAGTCAATGTTCTACTCATTCTGACTATCAACTATGTCGTTCGCGCTTAGGTATATTTGGAAATAGATTCACTGGCAAAGAGAAATGGTTTCGGTTCGTTCGAAGAATAAGAAAAGCGAAAGGTATTTTTCTATTTTCGGGTAATATTCCCTCATTTGTTACTTTTAGTGTGCTTATTATACGAATAGAGTGACTAGTAATCCCCGATGCGAAAGTATTATATATATTTTTTGTTATTTTTACATAACAATATAATTTTGTATTGATTTTAGAGGGTTTTATTGGGCGTATCTTTTATTAAAAAATATATTTGGATAAATAAAATATCTGAACAGATGAAAAAAAAATAACTTAATATTTATGGGTATTTGATTTTTCTTTTTTCTGTTGTCTACCAACTTTAAATGCATGTCTTTTTTATGTGTAAAATATCTTTTAAATATTTCATATTAACAGTCTAGTAACTTTTAGTTTACTACCATTTAAGTTTTCAAATATATTTTATCATATACTTCTTGTGTACTTAGCTCAGAGAAGACTTGACTATAGAATACCACATAATGGAAAGGCACATAAATCCACTTAAAATGTCGCCAAGCTACTGTTGAGAATCTTATACATCCACGTCTTCCCTCTACTCATACTTGCATCAACGATTCTTAAACTAATATTTCTTGCTTATCCCTTTTATAAAAATGTATAAACTAAATGGTAAATGTTTGTTGTTTCTACTTTGCTCCTATAAGTCAGTTTGATGTGTTATCAACTTCAACTGTATTTTTTCCTAAACAAAATAACAAAAAACTCAAATTTCATCGACAAGTATAAACATTAATAGTAATCACTCAAAAAATACTCGTCGAATCTTTCTAAAATTTAAATGGAACCATACAACAAGCATCAGCCTTCAAACAAAAAAAAAAATCAGAATTTGTACCAATACGGTAAAGAGTTATGAGGTAACTCACAAATAAAACACAACAAAAATTAGACAGTTCTCCTTTTTTTTAAGGTCGACTTAAAAAAACAATCTGGAAATCTAGAAAAATAGGTATTGAAGTCAAGCCCTATACATAAATAAACAAACTCTCCAGTTTTATTATACATAGCATATACAAAATTGAGTCAAATGAGTTTATATGCACCATTACTTCTTCCGTTTCACGATGCATTGCTTTGTTTATTGCTTTGTCAGTTACTCCGTTTCTTTTAAAGATCTACTCATTGTTAAAAAGGAACTGCGGAGTATCTTTCCGATTCTTCTCAACAGAATCTATATTCCGAATCATACGACAAATATAATTATAGTTTGTAAAATGACGAACCAAAAGCTTTTTTGAATCCTGTTTGAATGAAGTAATTTATGATTTTTATTTCTATTCAGTATCTTCAGTCTAGTATTATGTATTTGCACATTAATTATGGAGTTCATCAATGCTAAGTAAATTTTTCCTTTTAACGATACAACAATTAAGGTTCAGCTGTTATGATTTAACGGCTATAAATGTTACGTTTGAATTTAAACCTATAACAAAGAAATAATTTTTTTACTAATCAAACTGCTCAATAAAATACTTTACTTAATACATTGCCTACGTAATTGATTTCTTCAACGTTTTACCAATTACAATTACTAACGATGTCTGAAACCCAAATACATATATCAGCTTAAAGGTCCGCATGGTATAACACTAATGACATTGGGCCACCTGTTTAGAAAAGGACGCAGTACTATGTGCGGGTGTAATCTAAACTAATTGGCAGTCAGGTGGAGTAGCCATCTCAGCCCGATTACAGATCTGATGTGCCATTACGCTGCCTCACAAAGGGACAGTGAATGTATTAAAGCACTACTTCTACGACAGTTATGTGCTCCTGGTTCTCATATATTTCTCTCAGTGATACGATATTCTACATTGTATTTTGCGCTCGACGAATTTTGTAAACGTGTGATTTCTAAACCAAACAAACAAGTTACAAACAGTCTGCAACCTAATGTCTATTGAGGCATCTTTATGACGACGCATAGTTTTCCGAATTTTAATCAGATTATACCTGTATTTAAAGATTACAATCTGAAAATTTCAAATTTACTTTGCACCAAAGAAATACACGTGCATTATAGACAGGGGAAATAGTCTAAAACTTCTCCACAGATCACCAAAGAGGTGAAAAACTTGCTGGAAAATATCACGTGATTAATGAACTAACCCTAAATTAATCATAAATAATCATAATAATATACCTAATCAAAATAATCATCATCGATGCAGCTTCAAGACAAACGCACACATGTAAAGTGCCTGCAAGATATACACACACTAAACGATGTCACGTTGCATTGTGTGTTGTGAATAGGATCATCAGGCATATTAAATGGGTTAATGAGTCCTTCATTATTCTTAATTATGTGGTTGTCGTCTCGTGAATAATGTGTATGTGTTCTCATTCAACTTTGAAAATGTGTATTCTTTTCAAATCTGTTTTTCCTTTATAAAATACATTTTTATATGAGCTATGCGTGGCTATATACAGGAAGATTTATATCATATTATGTATTAGCATTAAAATTATAACATAATTGACAAAGCAGTGACTTGAAAAAATGGCATAGACACATGACAAAATTCATTATCATTAATTGTTTTTAAGTGTAACTGCGAAATTTTATGCTGATTTCTTGTCTGTAGAATTTACATTCCGAATAGCTTGTAGTGTTTTAGCAACAAATAATGATTTTTAATCTTTCATATTATTATATATACTTACTTTTAAATGAAAATTAAAAAGTGTTTTTTTGATATTATGATATAGGAGATTAGGGTAAACTAAAGAGAAAGCCAATTTTCATAAAGACGTTTAATGTACAAGAAAAAAACAACAATCAAAAGTCTATTATTTACTAGAAACAATATAATAAAAACACCAGACTTGCTTGCCAGCGGACCATAGTAAAAAACTAATAACATTCAATTTTCAAATGATTAATGTTTACTAAATATTCATTTTACAATTTACGTAAGTAATAGATAATCCAAGAGATTATAGTAAGTACAACACTACCAGCATAGAAACTGATTATCCTTTATGGATCTCCTTAACTCACTGTACGATAGAAGTGGCATTTCCACTCACCTATTAACATTTGTGGTTCCACATGACTGCACTCAATAACATTGAACTGACGTTAAAGCAATTTCGATCCCAAAACTGCAGTCAACAACGATCGCGCTTCGAGAGTCTCATAATAAATAATTATAGGACGTCGAGAGGCATTCTACGGGGTTTCGAAATTTTATCTGAATTTAATTTAACATTTCGCTATCGTTTGTTTATCGCATTATTATTTTTTGTAGATCTTTTTTTTTTAAGACTTTTACACGAATGAAGTTAAACGTAAACTTCGTAAACTTAACGTTTTACTTATGGGAATAGATGCATGTAGATAATTAATTTTCTATGTAAATAAAATTAATCGCTGAAATGAATAATTCTTTCTTCTGTTCGGTATTTCAAGGACAAGACTTGTATATTAAATAATGTCTTGAAAAGTCGAAATATGTGTTCATAAAAAAAATATTGTGTTGTTAATTTAAAATTTAGTTAGTCATTAATATAAACTCTATTTAGTTAACTAATTAAGTTAAAATTAAAATAATCTCGACACGTCTATGATGTCTTTATCAAAGGGTATAAAAAAATTAAAGTGGAAAATTTATTTAATTTTTGTTCATTAAACTTAAATAATAAATAACAAATGAATTTTGACAACATCTATACAGATTATTATAAACGTCATCAAAAACGTTTACAATATTTAAATAAAAAAAGACAACATTTCCAATTTGTAACTCTTAAAATTATTGGAATTTATATGTCTATAATTCTTACAGCATTACACGATATAACTACAGATTATAAAGTAAATATCAATAAGTACGGGTTCCATATTTGAATTTGTTTATTCATATCGTACGTCCGAGTCGTGGACGATAAGTGGCCACTAGCGAGGAAGCAACCGTGGCCAAATTGCGGACGTTGAACATTATTCAATATATTCTGGCGTCAAGTGTTCGTCGCTCGTTGAGGTATCAAATGTGTCGCGTTATATATTTATTAAATTTTAGATCATATTAAAATTTATATGAAATTAATTTTTCAAATTTTAATGTTTACCAAATGGTTTGAGTACCAAAAAATAACTAATAACGTAGGTACATACTTTAATAACGAAATATTTGAAAATAATCTTGACTAAAATTGTCTAAATCAGACAATACGATAAAAGTAAGTTGATATGATACATATATTTATGTAACTGTAATAACTAGTTCCAATTATATTCATGAATAATGCAAAGTTAATTTATACTATAGGTAAATAAAGTGATGCCGGCACGTACCTAAAACATTTCCACATATTGCGCTTGTCTGCAAACGTAGACGCGACGTCACAATGCACACGCCTTACGAAAATCAATCTATCTCTCGTACACGTGGTTGATATTACGTGTGTGACAGAGATAAAGTTTTTTTTTTTTTTTACTACTATTACTAAATTATTGTTCTTCGTTTAAATTAAATGTTTAAATTAGTGCCAGTGTGATGAACCTGACAGATTTAGATAAGTTTTATCTTTCATAATAAAATGTTTAACATACACACACGGTCCTCCACACGTGTTTTAAGTAATCACCAACTGATATTCATATATACATATTTATATTTGTGATAAATATACATATACAGACATGTGTAAATAAATATATATATTATAATAAGAGTCAAGGCGGGAAACGAACCTACAACTCCTGAATCCGAAAGCTTTACCGTGATCTGCAGTAAAGGAATGTAATGGGACCCATTTTATTCAGAGCCTTTGTTTTTATTATAATAATGTTATTATAACAGAAGAATAAAAATGTATTTTTTTTTTTGTTCAAAGGAGATTTCTTATGTAATTTTGTGTAGTAAGTAGTATTTATCTATGTAGATTAGTAGATTAAGTACGATTAGTAATCTCTTTAGATAGTGAGTGAGTGATTTTGAAAAAAAAATAATTAAAAACTTACTTTATTTTACTTTACTTTTATATGTATTTGCGTTTATCTTTATGACTCGTGCAACCATCATCTGAATAGTATTTTAAAATCCTGTAATTACACATTATAAATAGATGTTCCCCGCGGTTTCACCCATGTTAATTTAAGAAAAAAGAGGTACTAAAATATTATATAGCCTTCAATTTTCAAACCGGACCAGTAGTTCGTGAGATTAGCGCGTTCAAGCAAACAAACAAACATATATAAAATTCTCGTGTCACAATGCTAGTTATCATACACGAAACAACTGGACTGATTTTTATGAAATTTTGTGTGCATATAGGGCAGGACTAAGAATCGGCCAACATCTAAGGGGGAGGGCGATTTAGGGGATTAATAACATAAATATAAGGCAAAACAAGGTTTGCGGGGTCAGCTGGTATTAGTATAGATTTAACACTTTTGTATTTCATAAACAAGTATGTTTCGGCTGTGTGAACTTGGCACCCGACTTTGGAAAAAATGTTTTTTTTTGGATTCATTTAATAGATATTGGTTAGTAGTTGATAGTAGTGACAACAACTTTTTTTGTAGTTGTACAAAAAAAATTTTTTTGGCACCAAAAAATATTGCATCCCCCCACATTTAAAATAAAAAATTTTTTTCTTCGATTCTTATAGAGGAACGTTGATAGATGATTGTAGTGCATTTTGTTTTGTTTTTAGTAAGCTAGAAAAAAAATAATTAAAAATATAAAAAATAATAAATTGCGAGCAATTATCGTCATGAATTTTACCTCTATAAAATAGATTTGAAAGCCTCAATAATTACAATTACAGGTTAATTGAACGATAATTTCCGTAGCGATTTATAGTCATCACTTTTTTAGTTTGTGATAAATTAATATGACATACTCGTAATATATAACAGTATCAAATGCAGTGAAAGTAAGAAAACCAGTGATTCAGTGCGAGCCAGTTACCGATGGATGGTCTTCACAATTACTGCATACGTCTAAAATGATTGAGGGACCTCTATAGAGGTTTGAGTGAAAAGATTTTCGTTTGTAGTTGAGTAAAAATTAAAGAAAATTGAAGAGACAGCCGCGGAAGTACGAAAATATCGATTTCTACATGTTCCGTGTGAGCCATTACATATGGTTGGTCTTTACGATTACTACAAACGTCACAAATCATTGAGGGACCTCCAAAGAGGTATGTAGTGAAAAAACTTTCGTTTGTAGTTAAATAGAACTTACAGAAAATTGAAGTGAGACCCGCGGGAGTACGAAAATTTCGACTTCGACTGATTCGGTGCGATCCAGTTACCGGTGGATGATCTTCACAATTACTACAAACGTCATAAATCATTGAGGGACCTCCAAAGAGGTTTTTAATTAAAAGACTTTCGTTTGTAGTTGAATAGAACTTACAGAAAATTGAAGTTAAAACCGCGGAAGTACGAAAATTTCGACTTCGACTGATTCGATGCGAGCCAGTTACCGATGGATGATCTTCACAATTACTACAAACGTCATAAATCATTGAGGGACCTCCAAGGAGGTTTTTAATTAAAAGACTTTCGTTTGTAGTTGAATAGAACTTACAGAAAATTGAAGTGAGATCCGCGCGAGTACGAAAACTTCGACTTCGACTGATTCGGTGCGAGCCAGTTACCGATGGATGGTATTTACGATTACTAAAAACGTCATAAATCGTTGAGGGACCTCCAAAGAGGTTTGTAGTGAAAATACTTTTGTTTGTAGTTAAATAAAAATTACAGAAAATTGAAGAGACAGCCGCGGAAGTACGAAAATATCGATTTCTACATGTTCCGTGTGAGCCATTACATATGGATGGTCTTTACGGTTACTACAAACGTCTTGAATGATTAAGGAGCCTCCAAAGAGGTATGTAGTGAAAAGACTTTCGTTTGTAGTTGAATAGAACTTACAGAAAATTGAAGTTAAAACCGCGGAAGTACGAAAATTTCGACTTCGACTGATTCGATGCGAGCCAGTTACCGATGGATGATCTTCACAATTACTACAAACGTCATAAATCATTGAGGGACCCCCAAAGAGGTTTTTAATTAAAAGACTTTCGTTTGTAGTTGAATAGAACTTACAGAAAATTGAAGTGAGATCCGCGGGAGTACGAAAACTTCGACTTCGACTGATTCGGTGCGAGCCAGTTACCGGTGGATGATCTTCACAATTACTTCAAACGTCATAAATCATTGAGAGACCTCCAAAGAGGTTTGTAGTGAAAAAACTTTCGTTTGTAGTTAAATAGAACTTACAGAAAATTGAAGTTAAAACTGCGGAAGTACGAAAATTTCGACTTCCACTGATTCAGTGCGAGCCAGTTATCGATGGATGGTCTTCACAATTACTACAAACGTCATAAATCATTGAGGGACCTCCAAAGAGGTTTGTAGTGAAGAAATTTTCGTTTGTAGTTGAATAAAACTTACAGAAAATTGAAGTGAGACCCGCGGGAGTACGAAAATATCGATTTCTACATGTTCCGTGTGAGCCATTACATATGGATGGTCTTTACGGTTACTACAAACGTCTTGAATGATTAAGGAGCCTCCAAAGAGGTATGTAGTGAAAAGACTTTCGTTTGTAGTTGAATAGAACTTACAGAAAATTGAAGTTAAAACCGCGGAAGTACGAAAATTTCGACTTCCACTGATTCAGTGCGAGCCAGTTATCGATGGATGGTCTTCACAATTACTACAAACGTCATAAATCATTGAGGGACCTCCAAAGAGGTTTGTAGTGAAGAAAATTTCGTTTGTAGTTGAATAAAACTTACAGAAAATTGAAGTGAGACCCGCGGGAGTACGAAAATATCGATTTCTACATGTTCTGTGCGAGCCATTACATATGGATGGTCTTTACGGTTACTAGAAACGTCTTGAATGATTAAGGAGCCTACAAAGAGGTATGAAGTGAAAAGACTTTCGTTTGTAGTTGAATAGAACTTACAGAAAATTGAAGTTAAAACCGCGGAAGTACGAAAATTTCGACTTCGACTGATTCGATGCGAGCCAGTTACCGATGGATGATCTTTACAATTATTACAAACGTCATAAATCATTGAGGGACCTCCAAAGAGGTTTTTAATTAAAAGACTTTCGTTTGTAGTTGAATAGAACTTACAGAAAATTGAAGTGAGATCCGCGGGAGTACGAAAACTTCGACTTCGACTGATTCGATGCGAGCCAGTTACCGATGGATGATCTTCACAATTACTACAAACGTCATAAATCCTTGAGGGACCTCCAAAGAGGTTTGTAGTGAAAAGACTTTAGTTTGTAGTTGAATAAAACTTACTGAAAATTAAAGAGACAGCCGCGGAAGTACGAAAATATCGATTTCTACATGTTCCGTGTGAGCCATTACATATGGTTGGTCTTTACGATTACTACAAACGTCACAAATCATTGAGGGACCTCCAAAGAGGTTTGTAGTGAAAAAACTTTCGTTTGTAGTTAAATAGAACTTAGAGAAAATTGAAGTGAGATCCGCGGGAGTACGAAAATATCGATTTTCTACGTTCCGTGTGAGCCATTACATATGGATGGTCTTTACGGTTATTACAAACGTCTTGAATGATTAAGGAGCCTCCAAAGAGGTATGTAGTGAAAAGACTTTCGTTTGTAGTTGAATAGAAAACTTCGACTTCGACTGATTCGGTGCGAGCCAGTTACCGATGGATGATCTTCACAATTACTACAAACGTCATAAATCATTGAGGGACCTCCAAAGAGGTTTTTAATTAAAAGACTTTCGTTTGTAGTTGAATAGAACTTACAGAAAATTGAAGTGAGATCCGCGGGAGTACGAAAACTTCGACTTCGACTGGTTCGGTGCGAGCCAGTTACCGGTGGATGATCTTCACAATTACTTCAAATGTCATAAATCATTGAGAGACCTCCAAAGAGGTTTGTAGTGAAAAAACTTTCGTTTGTAGTTAAATAGAACTTACAGAAAATTGAAGTGAGATCCGCGGGAGTACGAAAACTTCGACTTCGACTGATTCGATGCGAGCCAGTTACCGATGGATGATCTTCACAATTACTACAAACGTCATAAATCCTTGAGGGACCTCCAAAGAGGTTTGTAGTGAAAAGACTTTTGTTTGTAGTTGAATAAAACTTACTGAAAATTGAAGAGACAGCCGCGGAAGTACGAAAATATCGATTTCTACATGTTCCGTGTGAGCCATTACATATGGTTGGTCTTTACGATTACTACAAACGTCACAAATCATTGAGGGACCTCCAAAGAGGTTTGTAGTGAAAAAACTTTCGTTTGTAGTTAAATAGAACTTACAGAAAATTGAAGTGAGACCCGCGGGAGTACGAAAACTTCGACTTCGACTGATTCGATGCGAGCCAGTTACCGATGGATGATCTTCACAATTACTACAAACGTCATAAATCCTTGAGGGACCTCCAAAGAGGTTTGTAGTGAAAAGACTTTTGTTTGTAGTTGAATAAAACTTACTGAAAATTGAAGAGACAGCCGCGGAAGTACGAAAATATCGATTTCTACATGTTCCGTGTGAGCCATTACATATGGTTGGTCTTTACGATTACTACAAACGTCACAAATCATTGAGGGACCTCCAAAGAGGTTTGTAGTGAAAAAACTTTCGTTTGTAGTTAAATAGAACTTACAGAAAATTGAAGTGAGACCCGCGGGAGTACGAAAATTTCGACTTCGACTGATTCGGTGCGATCCAGTTACCGGTGGATGATCTTCACAATTACTACAAATGTCATAAATCATTGAGGGACCTCCAAAGAGGTTTTTAATTAAAAGACTTTCGTTTGTAGTTGAATAGAACTTACAGAAAATTGAAGTTAAAACCGCGGAAGTACGAAAATTTCGACTTCGACTGATTCGATGCGAGCCAGTTACCGATGGATGATCTTCACAATTACTACAAACGTCATAAATCATTGAGGGACCTCCAAGGAGGTTTTTAATTAAAAGACTTTCGTTTGTAGTTGAATAGAACTTACAGAAAATTGAAGTGAGATCCGCGCGAGTACGAAAACTTCGACTTCGACTGATTCGGTGCGAGCCAGTTACCGATGGATGGTATTTACGATTACTAAAAACGTCATAAATCGTTGAGGGACCTCCAAAGAGGTTTGTAGTGAAAATACTTTTGTTTGTAGTTAAATAAAAATTACAGAAAATTGAAGAGACAGCCGCGGAAGTACGAAAATATCGATTTCTACATGTTCCGTGTGAGCCATTACATATGGATGGTCTTTACGGTTACTACAAACGTCTTGAATGATTAAGGAGCCTCCAAAGAGGTATGTAGTGAAAAGACTTTCGTTTGTAGTTGAATAGAACTTACAGAAAATTGAAGTTAAAACCGCGGAAGTACGAAAATTTCGACTTCGACTGATTCGATGCGAGCCAGTTACCAATGGATGATCTTCACAATTACTACAAACGTCATAAATCATTGAGGGACCCCCAAAGAGGTTTTTAATTAAAAGACTTTCGTTTGTAGTTGAATAGAACTTACAGAAAATTGAAGTGAGATCCGCGGGAGTACGAAAACTTCGACTTCGACTGATTCGGTGCGAGCCAGTTACCGGTGGATGATCTTCACAATTACTTCAAACGTCATAAATCATTGAGAGACCTCCAAAGAGGTTTGTAGTGAAAAAACTTTCGTTTGTAGTTAAATAGAACTTACAGAAAATTGAAGTTAAAACTGCGGAAGTACGAAAATTTCGACTTCCACTGATTCAGTGCGAGCCAGTTATCGATGGATGGTCTTCACAATTACTACAAACGTCATAAATCATTGAGGGACCTCCAAAGAGGTTTGTAGTGAAGAAATTTTCGTTTGTAGTTGAATAAAACTTACAGAAAATTGAAGTGAGACCCGCGGGAGTACGAAAATATCGATTTCTACATGTTCCGTGTGAGCCATTACATATGGATGGTCTTTACGGTTACTACAAACGTCTTGAATGATTAAGGAGCCTCCAAAGAGGTATGTAGTGAAAAGACTTTCGTTTGTAGTTGAATAGAACTTACAGAAAATTGAAGTTAAAACCGCGGAAGTACGAAAATTTCGACTTCCACTGATTCAGTGCGAGCCAGTTATCGATGGATGGTCTTCACAATTACTACAAACGTCATAAATCATTGAGGGACCTCCAAAGAGGTTTGTAGTGAAGAAAATTTCGTTTGTAGTTGAATAAAACTTACAGAAAATTGAAGTGAGACCCGCGGGAGTACGAAAATATCGATTTCTACATGTTCTGTGCGAGCCATTACATATGGATGGTCTTTACGGTTACTAGAAACGTCTTGAATGATTAAGGAGCCTACAAAGAGGTATGAAGTGAAAAGACTTTCGTTTGTAGTTGAATAGAACTTACAGAAAATTGAAGTTAAAACCGCGGAAGTACGAAAATTTCGACTTCGACTGATTCGATGCGAGCCAGTTACCGATGGATGATCTTCACAATTACTATAAACGTCTAAAATGATTGAGGGATCTCTCGAGATGTTTGTAGAAGAGATATTTTTGTTTGCAGTAGAATAAAAATTACAGAAAATCCGAATCCTAAGTAAACTGTACTGTTACTAACAATAAGACTCTCGTTATTATTTCCAATATATAATTCGAAGTCTTTTCATTGTAAGTTCTTAGTCATTGTGTACCCGTAAACAAAAAGAAAGACTTATATTTACACACACAAGAAAACACACCCACACACACACTCATACACACATAGTTATTAGTAACACACATTAGTAATGTTTTCTTAAACATTATATTAAGTTTAGTTTATTTTAAATACATATTGAATATTTTTATTATGAAAATTTGTCGTACGGACACGACGACCTAAATAATACGGTTGTAATGATAATGGTCACTTTACAACTTTGTTTTTTTGGTATATATAATTGTGACTACAAATTTTGAAATTATTCAGTTTTCATATTAATCAAAATAAATGCGTCTTGCAATGCGGCAAATATGCCACTTATTATTCTTGAGTCTTTAAAACATTTGCGGTTTATCGATGACAAAGACAGACTAGTACTGTAGAGTAGCGGTGTCTGGGACATTGCAACTATTGCAATAAACGCTAAGATGTCGAAAGATTATCTTTATTTATTTGTCGCAAAACAGGAACAATATTTAAAAAAATCACGTTATGCGTATGCCTGGAATCTACCGAAAATGAGAGTAATGTTGAAGTCACTATTGACAACACTGTTGACGCTACATTAGTCTATCGGTGAAACAAATTGCTTGTTACCTACTTTACGCAAAGATACAAATATATCAAAAAGTGAATATAATAGAAGTAGTATAAAGAAGTGAATAGTCCGCTCTCAAAAGACGCGTTGTACCGTTAAAGGAGCATGAATACGAGGTTCTTCTCGGATGGGCGGATACTGTCTACGAAATTTATGTTGAAATCTATTTTTTCGTACTTTCGCAACTCTCACGTTGATTTTCTATAACTTTTATTGTAGTACAAACGAAAATTTCTTCACTACAAACCTTGGTAGTAATTGTGAAGATCATCCATCGGTAACTGGATCACACCGAATCAGTCGAAGTCGAAGTTTTCGTACTCCCGCGGATCTCACTTCAATTTTCTGTAAGTTTTATTCAACTACAAACGAAAGTCTTTTAATTAAAAACCTCTTTGGAGGTCCCTCAATGATTTATGACGTTTGTAGTAATTGTGAAGATCATCCATCGGTAACTGGCTCGCATCGAATCAGTCGAAGTCGAAATTTTCGTACTTCCGCGGTTTTAACTTCAATTTTCTGTAAGTTCTATTCAACTACAAACGAAAGTCTTTTCACTTCATACCTCTTTGGAGGCTCCTTAATCATTCAAGACGTTTGTAGTAACCGTAAAGACCATCCATATGTAATGGCTCACACGGAACATGTAGAAATCGATATTTTCGTACTTCCGCGGCTGTCTCTTCAATTTTCTGTAATTTTTATTTAACTACAAACAAAAGTATTTTCACTACAAACCTCTTTGGAGGTCCCTCAATGATTTATGACGTTTTTAGTAATCGTAAATACCATCCATCGGTAACTGGCTCGCACCGAATCAGTCGAAGTCGAAGTTTTCGTACTCGCGCGGATCTCACTTCAATTTTCTGTAAGTTCTATTCAACTACAAACGAAAGTCTTTTAATTAAAAACCTCCTTGGAGGTCCCTCAATGATTTATGACGTTTGTAGTAATTGTGAAGATCATCCATCGGTAACTGGCTCGCATCGAATCAGTCGAAGTCGAAATTTTCGTACTTCCGCGGTTTTAACTTCAATTTTCTGTAAGTTCTATTCAACTACAAACGAAAGTCTTTTAACTAAAAACCTCTTTGGAGGTCCCTCAATGATTTATGACGTTTGTAGTAATTGTGAAGATCATCCATCGGTAACTGGCTCGCATCGAATCAGTCGAAGTCGAAATTTTCGTACTTCCGCGGTTTTAACTTCAATTTTCTGTAAGTTCTATTCAACTACAAACGAAAGTCTTTTAACTAAAAACCTCTTTGGAGGTCCCTCAATGATTTATGACGTTTGTAGTAATTGTGAAGATCATCCATCGGTAACTGGCTCGCATCGAATCAGTCGAAGTCGAAATTTTCCTACTTCCACGGTTTTAACTTCAATTTTCTGTAAGTTCTATTCAACTACAAACGAAAGTCTTTTCACTACATACCTCTTTGGAGGCTCCTTAATCATTCAAGACGTTTGTAGTAACCGTAAAGACCATCCATATGTAATGGCTCACACGGAACATGTAGAAATCGATATTTTCGTACTCCCGCGGGTCTCACTTCAATTTTCTGTAAGTTTTATTCAACTACAAACGAAAGTTTTTTCACTACAAACCTCTTTGGAGGTCCCTCAATGATTTGTGATGTTTGTAGTAATCGTAAAGACCAACCATATGTAATGGCTCACACGGAACATGTAGAAATCGATATTTTCGTACTTCCGCGGCTGTCTCTTTAATTTTCAGTAAGTTTTATTCAACTACAAACAAAAGTCTTTTCACTACAAACCTCTTTGGAGGTCCCTCAAGGATTTATGACGTTTGTAGTAATTGTGAAGATCATCCATCGGTAACTGGCTCGCATCGAATCAGTCGAAGTCGAAGTTTTCGTACTCCCGCGGATCTCACTTCAATTTTCTGTAAGTTCTATTCAACTACAAACGAAAGTCTTTTAATTAAAAACCTCTTTGGAGGTCCCTCAATGATTTATGACGTTTGTAATAATTGTAAAGATCATCCATCGGTAACTGGCTCGCATCGAATCAGTCGAAGTCGAAATTTTCGTACTTCCGCGGTTTTAACTTCAATTTTCTGTAAGTTCTATTCAACTACAAACGAAAGTCTTTTCACTTCATACCTCTTTGTAGGCTCCTTAATCATTCAAGACGTTTCTAGTAACCGTAAAGACCATCCATATGTAATGGCTCGCACAGAACATGTAGAAATCGATATTTTCGTACTCCCGCGGGTCTCACTTCAATTTTCTGTAAGTTTTATTCAACTACAAACGAAATTTTCTTCACTACAAACCTCTTTGGAGGTCCCTCAATGATTTATGACGTTTGTAGTAATTGTGAAGACCATCCATCGATAACTGGCTCGCACTGAATCAGTGGAAGTCGAAATTTTCGTACTTCCGCGGTTTTAACTTCAATTTTCTGTAAGTTCTATTCAACTACAAACGAAAGTCTTTTCACTACATACCTCTTTGGAGGCTCCTTAATCATTCAAGACGTTTGTAGTAACCGTAAAGACCATCCATATGTAATGGCTCACACGGAACATGTAGAAATCGATATTTTCGTACTCCCGCGGGTCTCACTTCAATTTTCTGTAAGTTTTATTCAACTACAAACGAAAATTTCTTCACTACAAACCTCTTTGGAGGTCCCTCAATGATTTATGACGTTTGTAGTAATTGTGAAGACCATCCATCGATAACTGGCTCGCACTGAATCAGTGGAAGTCGAAATTTTCGTACTTCCGCAGTTTTAACTTCAATTTTCTGTAAGTTCTATTTAACTACAAACGAAAGTTTTTTCACTACAAACCTCTTTGGAGGTCTCTCAATGATTTATGACGTTTGAAGTAATTGTGAAGATCATCCACCGGTAACTGGCTCGCACCGAATCAGTCGAAGTCGAAGTTTTCGTACTCCCGCGGATCTCACTTCAATTTTCTGTAAGTTCTATTCAACTACAAACGAAAGTCTTTTAATTAAAAACCTCTTTGGGGGTCCCTCAATGATTTATGACGTTTGTAGTAATTGTGAAGATCATCCATCGGTAACTGGCTCGCATCGAATCAGTCGAAGTCGAAATTTTCGTACTTCCGCGGTTTTAACTTCAATTTTCTGTAAGTTCTATTCAACTACAAACGAAAGTCTTTTCACTACATACCTCTTTGGAGGCTCCTTAATCATTCAAGACGTTTGTAGTAACCGTAAAGACCATCCATATGTAATGGCTCACACGGAACATGTAGAAATCGATATTTTCGTACTTCCGCGGCTGTCTCTTCAATTTTCTGTAATTTTTATTTAACTACAAACAAAAGTATTTTCACTACAAACCTCTTTGGAGGTCCCTCAACGATTTATGACGTTTTTAGTAATCGTAAATACCATCCATCGGTAACTGGCTCGCACCGAATCAGTCGAAGTCGAAGTTTTCGTACTCGCGCGGATCTCACTTCAATTTTCTGTAAGTTCTATTCAACTACAAACGAAAGTCTTTTAATTAAAAACCTCCTTGGAGGTCCCTCAATGATTTATGACGTTTGTAGTAATTGTGAAGATCATCCATCGGTAACTGGCTCGCATCGAATCAGTCGAAGTCGAAATTTTCGTACTTCCGCGGTTTTAACTTCAATTTTCTGTAAGTTCTATTCAACTACAAACGAAAGTCTTTTAATTAAAAACCTCTTTGGAGGTCCCTCAATGATTTATGACATTTGTAGTAATTGTGAAGATCATCCACCGGTAACTGGATCGCACCGAATCAGTCGAAGTCGAAATTTTCGTACTCCCGCGGGTCTCATTTCAATTTTCTGTAAGTTCTATTTAACTACAAACGAAAGTTTTTTCACTACATACCTCTTTGGAGGTCCCTCAATGATTTGTGACGTTTGTAGTAATCGTAAAGACCAACCATATGTAATGGCTCACACGGAACATGTAGAAATCGATATTTTCGTACTTCCGCGGCTGTCTCTTCAATTTTCAGTAAGTTTTATTCAACTACAAACAAAAGTCTTTTCACTACAAACCTCTTTGGAGGTCCCTCAAGGATTTATGACGTTTGTAGTAATTGTGAAGATCATCCATCGGTAACTGGCTCGCATCGAATCAGTCGAAGTCGAAGTTTTCGTACTCCCGCGGGTCTCACTTCAATTTTCTGTAAGTTCTATTTAACTACAAACGAAAGTTTTTTCACTACAAACCTCTTTGGAGGTCCCTCAATGATTTGTGACGTTTGTAGTAATCGTAAAGACCAACCATATGTAATGGCTCACACGGAACATGTAGAAATCGATATTTTCGTACTTCCGCGGCTGTCTCTTCAATTTTCAGTAAGTTTTATTCAACTACAAACAAAAGTCTTTTCACTACAAACCTCTTTGGAGGTCCCTCAAGGATTTATGACGTTTGTAGTAATTGTGAAGATCATCCATCGGTAACTGGCTCGCATCGAATCAGTCGAAGTCGAAGTTTTCGTACTCCCGCGGATCTCACTTCAATTTTCTGTAAGTTCTATTTAACTACAAACGAAAGTTTTTTCACTACAAACCTCTTTGGAGGTCTCTCAATGATTTATGACATTTGAAGTAATTGTGAAGATCATCCACCGGTAACTGGCTCGCACCGAACCAGTCGAAGTCGAAGTTTTCGTACTCCCGCGGATCTCACTTCAATTTTCTGTAAGTTCTATTCAACTACAAACGAAAGTCTTTTAATTAAAAACCTCTTTGGAGGTCCCTCAATGATTTATGACGTTTGTAGTAATTGTGAAGATCATCCATCGGTAACTGGCTCGCACCGAATCAGTCGAAGTCGAAGTTTTCTATTCAACTACAAACGAAAGTCTTTTCACTACATACCTCTTTGGAGGCTCCTTAATCATTCAAGACGTTTGTAATAACCGTAAAGACCATCCATATGTAATGGCTCACACGGAACGTAGAAAATCGATATTTTCGTACTCCCGCGGATCTCACTTCAATTTTCTCTAAGTTCTATTTAACTACAAACGAAAGTTTTTTCACTACAAACCTCTTTGGAGGTCCCTCAATGATTTGTGACGTTTGTAGTAATCGTAAAGACCAACCATATGTAATGGCTCACACGGAACATGTAGAAATCGATATTTTCGTACTTCCGCGGCTGTCTCTTTAATTTTCAGTAAGTTTTATTCAACTACAAACTAAAGTCTTTTCACTACAAACCTCTTTGGAGGTCCCTCAAGGATTTATGACGTTTGTAGTAATTGTGAAGATCATCCATCGGTAACTGGCTCGCATCGAATCAGTCGAAGTCGAAGTTTTCGTACTCCCGCGGATCTCACTTCAATTTTCTGTAAGTTCTATTCAACTACAAACGAAAGTCTTTTAATTAAAAACCTCTTTGGAGGTCCCTCAATGATTTATGACGTTTGTAATAATTGTAAAGATCATCCATCGGTAACTGGCTCGCATCGAATCAGTCGAAGTCGAAATTTTCGTACTTCCGCGGTTTTAACTTCAATTTTCTGTAAGTTCTATTCAACTACAAACGAAAGTCTTTTCACTTCATACCTCTTTGTAGGCTCCTTAATCATTCAAGACGTTTCTAGTAACCGTAAAGACCATCCATATGTAATGGCTCGCACAGAACATGTAGAAATCGATATTTTCGTACTCCCGCGGGTCTCACTTCAATTTTCTGTAAGTTTTATTCAACTACAAACGAAATTTTCTTCACTACAAACCTCTTTGGAGGTCCCTCAATGATTTATGACGTTTGTAGTAATTGTGAAGACCATCCATCGATAACTGGCTCGCACTGAATCAGTGGAAGTCGAAATTTTCGTACTTCCGCGGTTTTAACTTCAATTTTCTGTAAGTTCTATTCAACTACAAACGAAAGTCTTTTCACTACATACCTCTTTGGAGGCTCCTTAATCATTCAAGACGTTTGTAGTAACCGTAAAGACCATCCATATGTAATGGCTCACACGGAACATGTAGAAATCGATATTTTCGTACTCCCGCGGGTCTCACTTCAATTTTCTGTAAGTTTTATTCAACTACAAACGAAAATTTCTTCACTACAAACCTCTTTGGAGGTCCCTCAATGATTTATGACGTTTGTAGTAATTGTGAAGACCATCCATCGATAACTGGCTCGCACTGAATCAGTGGAAGTCGAAATTTTCGTACTTCCGCAGTTTTAACTTCAATTTTCTGTAAGTTCTATTTAACTACAAACGAAAGTTTTTTCACTACAAACCTCTTTGGAGGTCTCTCAATGATTTATGACGTTTGAAGTAATTGTGAAGATCATCCACCGGTAACTGGCTCGCACCGAATCAGTCGAAGTCGAAGTTTTCGTACTCCCGCGGATCTCACTTCAATTTTCTGTAAGTTCTATTCAACTACAAACGAAAGTCTTTTAATTAAAAACCTCTTTGGGGGTCCCTCAATGATTTATGACGTTTGTAGTAATTGTGAAGATCATCCATCGGTAACTGGCTCGCATCGAATCAGTCGAAGTCGAAATTTTCGTACTTCCGCGGTTTTAACTTCAATTTTCTGTAAGTTCTATTCAACTACAAACGAAAGTCTTTTCACTACATACCTCTTTGGAGGCTCCTTAATCATTCAAGACGTTTGTAGTAACCGTAAAGACCATCCATATGTAATGGCTCACACGGAACATGTAGAAATCGATATTTTCGTACTTCCGCGGCTGTCTCTTCAATTTTCTGTAATTTTTATTTAACTACAAACAAAAGTATTTTCACTACAAACCTCTTTGGAGGTCCCTCAACGATTTATGACGTTTTTAGTAATCGTAAATACCATCCATCGGTAACTGGCTCGCACCGAATCAGTCGAAGTCGAAGTTTTCGTACTCGCGCGGATCTCACTTCAATTTTCTGTAAGTTCTATTCAACTACAAACGAAAGTCTTTTAATTAAAAACCTCCTTGGAGGTCCCTCAATGATTTATGACGTTTGTAGTAATTGTGAAGATCATCCATCGGTAACTGGCTCGCATCGAATCAGTCGAAGTCGAAATTTTCGTACTTCCGCGGTTTTAACTTCAATTTTCTGTAAGTTCTATTCAACTACAAACGAAAGTCTTTTAATTAAAAACCTCTTTGGAGGTCCCTCAATGATTTATGACGTTTGTAGTAATTGTGAAGATCATCCACCGGTAACTGGATCGCACCGAATCAGTCGAAGTCGAAATTTTCGTACTCCCGCGGGTCTCACTTCAATTTTCTGTAAGTTCTATTTAACTACAAACGAAAGTTTTTTCACTACATACCTCTTTGGAGGTCCCTCAATGATTTGTGACGTTTGTAGTAATCGTAAAGACCAACCATATGTAATGGCTCACACGGAACATGTAGAAATCGATATTTTCGTACTTCCGCGGCTGTCTCTTCAATTTTCTTTAATTTTTACTCAACTACAAACGAAAATCTTTTCACTCAAACCTCTATAGAGGTCCCTCAATCATTTTAGACGTATGCAGTAATTGTGAAGACCATCCATCGGTAACTGGCTCGCACTGAATCACTGGTTTTCTTACTTTCACTGCATTTGATACTGTTATATATTACGAGTATGTCATATTAATTTATCACAAACTAAAAAAGTGATGACTATAAATCGCTACGGAAATTATCGTTCAATTAACCTGTAATTGTAATTATTGAGGCTTTCAAATCTATTTTATAGAGGTAAAATTCATGACGATAATTGCTCGCAATTTATTATTTTTTATATTTTTAATTATTTTTTTTCTAGCTTACTAAAAACAAAACAAAATGCACTACAATCATCTATCAACGTTCCTCTATAAGAATCGAAGAAAAAAATTTTTTATTTTAAATGTGGGGGGATGCAATATTTTTTGGTGCCAAAAAAATTTTTTTTGTACAACTACAAAAAAAGTTGTTGTCACTACTATCAACTACTAACCAATATCTATTAAATGAATCCAAAAAAAAACATTTTTTCCAAAGTCGGGTGCCAAGTTCACACAGCCGTATGTTTCGATCAATGTTACTCGTAGAATGAAAGGGATGAAAAAAAATCTAATTTCGACCCAATCCCCATGAAAATAAACCCATCAGAAGTTACTGCCCATTTTTGTATCGAAATGGGACATTTCTAATAAACACACAATAAGGTTGCAATGAAGGTATCCTGATCGTTTCTATCGGATTCCAAACGACTAGGAATACGAATAAAATGAGTTTGTTTTGTATCTCTTTTATTATTACGATATTACGTACGTCTGTAAACAAATAGGGTCAATGTATGAGTTTAATTTATTGTACTTGTAATATAACCGTAGCACCAGAATACCTTTTTTAAACTGTTATTGTGTCATGTTAAGTAAGAAAACTTTTTTTTTTCAGGAGTTTTGCTTTTCAAGAACGCAAAAGTTTCAAAAACTCTAAATTATTATACTATAGTACTTATGATACTTGAAATAATAATCTTTGAATAAAACAAAACTCGAAGAATACTAAAAACAAACTTTTCATATTTTATCCATTAGTAATTAAGTTAACAATTATACTAATCATTCATCAAAATTAACTGTAAAAAAAACTAAATATTATTTAACCGTAACCTATTAGATTATCGCGCAAAGGTCATTTATCGATAATAACAATAAACGTTATTTACTTACATAAAATCCTATCTAACTACGGATAACAGTTTGATATGAACAAGTATGTAACACATAGAATTAAAGCGGCGAACACTTCCCAAGATAAATATTAGCGGAGGCCCACAGACCCGAGATTATCTTACGCCATTACGGAATTAAACTAAATGGAAACTTTTCATCCCTAACAATAGAACCCCTAAAAATAGCTCCATTACATCAGACCTACCACTTATGTGTATGGGTAAGATTGTACGTTTATACCACTGTTTTATACGCGATACAGGATAACAGCCTGGGAATGTCCTATGGGTAATGGTACCTTTTCGTATTAAGCAAAGGGATTGGAGCTTAATAGCGGATTGATAAAAATATATTCCTCGGAATTCCTTCGGAGATATTTAGATTTTTTTTAACGTTTCGCATCACAATAGTGCTGGAAATTTTGATACTCGGTAGCGATACAAAGTTTGTTAGTGATAGTCTGATATACAATGTAAGAAAATCACTCTACATATTTTTTTACCG